>NC_086246.1:42492500-42841250 GCF_036321145.2 Pelmatolapia mariae | reverse complement strand
TCACTTCATCATTCACCCATAAACTTCTGCCTCTGTTGTCCCCTGACCTAGTTTTCAACTTACTTTCAATTCTGTTTTGTTTATACAGGACCAGTTCACCACAAGAGCCACCTCCAAGTGCTTTAAACTGTAAGTTTAAGGACTTATAATCTTATAAAGAGAACCACAGTATTAGCAAGCACAATGTGGGGATGGAGAGGAAGAATTCACAGGAGAAAATGACACTACCAAACTTGAAATCACAGTGGTTGTGGGATGCATCTACATGATATGTTGTTGCGTTTCCAGGAAGGTGCAAGTCAGATTGCAGTGTACCTACAGTGCAGATCAGAAACATGAATCCACTTTTAGTGAGGTCATCCATCTGCTGTGCAACGAATAAAAAAAAACAAACAGAAAAACTGCTTAAAGAAATGATAAACAGGACATGGCTGAAACTAACAGAGAGAATAAACAAGGGGGAGAGAAGAAGAGGTGAACAGAGGAGAAATGTTCAGCGCATCACCAAAGGTCTGCAGGCAGTGGGAGCAGTTATGAAAGGGTTTGAGATCAGATCATTTCTAACCACCACATCACTAAATGATGTGGTGATGTAAGAGCATTACCGGCAGTCTGATCAGATCCAAGCTGCCTCCTTATCTGCACAACCTTAAAAACTAAGTTGACACAGTTGCATAAGTTTTGCAAGTTTAGCTATAGAAATCAGAGGCACAGGTATTCATCAGAGCCTGATAAACACATAACTGCATGCATGGAGCTTCATGGCATGGGTTTCAACAGCCAAGGTTTCCCAGTGCTTTTGTCCCCATAGTGTATACCAACATTTGACATGTTCTTTTTAGGGGGGGTTGTTTGTTTGTTTGTTTGTTTTGTTTAAGTTTGATAATTTTCTTGAATTCAAAATGCTCATTGTGCAGTATGTAAGAAAATTAGAGCTGCCTAGTTAAACTCCAACCATCTGGGTGGAGTAACAGTCTTTTACTTGTAGCAAACCCTTATCTGATGGCAAAGCACGCATGTTTTAAGAGCATGACAAACATCCATAAACAATTTCCTTCATGCCATTTTAAGGAACTTGAAGTAGTTAAAGTAAACAGATAAGATCTTATCCAGAATTTTGGTCAGTTGTCACTGATAGGATGATGCCACTAGTCATATTAGCAGGAACTGTGATGAACTGCTTTTGCTGAAGAAATCAAGAGAAGAAAAATGTTCCCTATTTCATGGAAAATGATGAAAAATAGTCTTTGAGTCATTTCTGGAAACACAAACAACAGAAGAGATTCTACATATAATGCTGAACACAAACTGTAAATAGTTTGTGTGGGTTTAGTTTTAAGTGATCTCTAGGAAAGCGGTTTTGTTATTTTTATCAGCAATGTAGGTGTGTGGACACACTACTTAATACAGAACAGTGCGTGAATCATTCTTTGACCCAAATACCCACCAGTTATATTTTGCACTTCATGTCTCTCTGCTTGTAAATGAGAGCACTGAAGGCTTCAGTAGCCCGAATAACCTGAATACTCGGCCCCCCCGGGGTACAAACCTGGTTCCACTTCTTCTCCTATTTACTTTAACACCCTTGTCACGGGAAAGCCCCGTGACCTAAACATGCAACACGCTATGCTTTTAACCAAGGTGTGTTTGTGCTAGATGCAATTCTAAGGAAAGTCTGAATAAAAATGTTACTGTCTGACTGTTTCTATTTGATTTATTTATTTGTCATGCACCATGTCACAGTTTCCTGGAAACTGCCAATCCAGTCTGGACACTTTTGTGCTCCTTTTATGGCCAAATGCCTGAGAGAATGTGCCAAGGAAAAGGAAACCCTGACATCAGATTCCTTCACTTAATATGACTAGATATATGTCTTTGCTGTTAATTTATTTTATTTGTTTTTGAATAATAGATCAATCAATCATTCAATACTTTTTTAAATTCCTGGAATGGGAGGAGCTATGTCTGCGTATAGGTTGTACTTCCAGGATCCCAATGAAAATACTGCAGGTTTTATCCCTGTGCAGAATTTCTCCCTCAGCTTTCATGTTTTGTTTTGGATTGTCATCTTTGTGCGGTAGATTGCCTCGATATTTTTCTTATTTTTTCCCACTATTTTGATTCTTTTTCTTAGCTCTAGCCAGATTCATGTGTGCTGTAGATACGGCACACCAATCTACCGTACTGCTGCGAAGGAAAGGGGGAGATAAAAATTAAACTTTCAAACTCCACTTTATTTTCTTTTACTGCCTCCATCATTTTGCAAAACTCCAAATTCCTTAGTGTTGACGTCATTTTCATGCAGACAAAACTTTTATTTATTGCAAAGGTCTGCTTGGACTTGAGATATATACAATAATAAAAAGAGTAATATAATAAAAACGAATGATTGATGCTCCACCGTTCATTATTCTTCAGTGTGCAGTCATTTTGATGAGTGCAAATGTATGTGATTTGTAATGTCTTTGTGTCTCTGCTGAAAAGTTAAGGCTTTCATTTTGTTTTGGTAAATGAGTCTGTTTTGCTTTTGATGTAAAAAGAAGAATCTTGAACCCAGCTTGTAGTGCTTTGGTGCATATATTTGTTTCTTCCAGACATCTTAAGTATCAAAAACACTCTTCATATTTCAAATTGTTTTTTTGTGTTATTACATTTGAGCCTGTATAGAAATGTATGTAACTCCTAAAATGTTAATGCAATGCATTTGTTAAACCTCTTGAATTAAAGCTGCACTTAAATCTATCATTGGCTAAATACTTATGCACCTAACTGTGTTGCATTTGAGCCATAAATAGCTATAGTTACACTATTCAAGGATATAAACGTTACAGCTCATTTCTGTGAAATCTGCTGCATGTGCCACAGAGAAATACTGCAAAGAATGATGTGCAAATGGGGTTTTGAAAACAGTGCAGTCAAACAAAACAAGGTTGCTGTCCATGAAAGGGTTTTTTGAAATGTAAAGTGGGAGAAAAAAACCCTCAAACCTAAAATTGCATTTCTATGTTATTGTCCTGTTGCTATTTTTTGTCACGTGGCATTTTTGTCCTGATTTGCAGCGCATTTTTGTTTATACAGACACATGATGAGCGACAGCTTGTTCAAGGGAAAAGCTTTTCAAGCACGTGCAGAGTGGCATTGAGACTGTTAAAATGTGAATAATTTTCATTCCAACATTTTCAAAGCAGAGGGGTTTCAAGCCTTTCAGTTATGAATTTTTATCATTTATTTTACTTTTTTTTTCTCAGCCATTGAAATGCCACCAGAAGAGCTCAAATATGGCTACAGTCCATTCAAGGTCATTAAGATAATTTAGTAGAAATGAGAACACAAATATAAAGCACACAACACAAAATAAACAAGGCAGAAGTCTCGGGTTCAGACGCACAAGGACACAAATAGAAGCGTTTCACATCACATTGTCTGAGAGTATGTTTTGCAGGTTTAATCTAGGACAAGCAAATGTTGGTGGCAGACCGGTAACAAAGAGCGGATTGTGTTTGTAGCCAAGCAAATATTAGTATTTGTTTCTCTTCTATTTTTCCCATCTCGCTGCTCTTTCTCTGTGACCGACTATGGAGAACACAGTAGGGAATATGGGGGGTGAGGAGGTCCTGGACACCACACAGACTTGTGTTACTTCAGAGGCCCCAAGCAGACAAGAATGTCTATATCAGAGGAGATGAGCTGGAACATGTTTATCCCACTGGTGCAATTAGGAAGCTCATGTTAACTGAGGAGATCCCCCGTAAGTGAGAAGATTATTTATCATTCTGCATTCAGCACTGCACTGAATGCAGTGTAAGGAAAGTAAGCCTCCTGTTCAAGTACAGTAATAATTCAATGACTGTTTAATGACTTCACTCTATATCCAAAAGAAGGCAGAGGCAAACGCTCGACTGTTATTCACTGCTTCTAATTGCAAGCTGACACATTAACACGTTGAAAGATTAAATGCAAAGCATCTATAGCTGCAACTCAACCAGCTACAACACTGCAATATTGATGCTTACACTGCAATGTATGTACTACACAAGGCTGTAAAATGTGTCAGTGTGTTGATATATTCTTTAAGTGTATATGGCTCAGTGTAAAACTTTTAACACTACAGAATTATTGTGGTATTATTATTTTTAGTGGTATTTTCACCTTACTAGAGGACCCCAATATTTCTTGTCCACCACAGTTTAACCGTCAGTATTTTATAGTGTCTAACTGCCATCTAGTGGTGCCATCAAATATAGCAGGTACACGTTTCATCACTAGACATTTTTCTGTGAGTCATTTTTCCCCGACATGTTTTTTAAATGTGGCTCAAGGTCTAACAGCAGCATTTTACGTGGCCTTCAATTTTGAGAAGCAACAATTATTTACATTTCATATCAACTCAGAACAAGACCAAGAAAGCCTGTTTTACTTGTTCCTTTGCTCTTTGTATCATAGATAGTTCAAACTTCCAAGGATTGACCAGCACAGTTGGTCAATAAGAGCCATCTAAATAGTGGTTAAAAACATAAACCAGCCCCAATACAGTCTGAAGTGATTGAAGAAGTGTTCGTAGATATATTCCAACAACTCTCTGAGGAGATGCAGTGCAACCAATATCTAAAAATGTTAGATGCAGTTTCCTTTGCAGCACTGAAAGCTTTGAGAACCTCTCCTGAGCGCGATGGGTTATTGTGACCAGTACGTTTTCTCCCGTGTCCCTGCTGTGCCACATATTGAGATGACAGCCCACATTTTGATTGGCTCTATTTAACAAAAGTGAGCACCAAAAACATGTGAATCACAAAGGCACGTGCTGATCTACGGGCGATCCCAAAATCCATAAATACCTAGCAGACAGGGCAGCAGTGGAAATAACGGTAAAACGTTTGAGCGTTTAAGTTACTGCGATAGAGGAAAAGAAAATCATAATTTCAGACTACCTTTCAGCATCATTAACATGTTCCACATTTGTCCCAAGGATCTGGACATCCGAGATGAGGTGGAAAAGTCACATCCAAACCAAACAGCTTTTCATCTTTGATCGTGTATGATTGAGCACAAACAAAGAATGTAATTTATTTGTTTTGGTTTTCTATTTGATGTGTTCCAACTGCATTTACATAGCCTCTTTTCGCTCAGTGTGATTTTTTTTATCTGCTTTTCTATCTGCTTTGTCCCTGTGACAGATTCAGCTCCTCACATCTGTAAAATAAAGAGATAATAGACAAAATCAGGGTGGACAGTTAGACAGTCAGTTAGTTTTCTTTCTTTCTTTCTTTCTTTCTTTCTTTCTTTCTCCATCATTCAGTTCTTCCATTCCTGTTGAGGGTGGGGGTGTTCAGGTTAGAGGCCAGTCGGACTGAAGAATGGCGCCAGGTTTGATCGCATGTTTCCATGCGAGTATCAAATCTTAGCGTAACAAGCCCCAGAGGAGCAATAACCTTCAAAACTCACACCTGCAGCCAGAGCACTCAGTTCTACCAGTGCTTCTCTGTAATATAAATGTATGTTATTCACATTCTGTTATTCACATTAATCACAGCATCCAGATGTGTTTTTCTATTATTTTTATATGGAGAATTCCACCATTCAGGAGACGGCTAATGCTTGAGGACAAGGTGCGGGTCACGTTCACCACCGTGTACAAAGCAGATCTTGTAATTACAGCACAGAGTCACAGCTTTACTTTGCAGCTGTGAAATTTTCCATTTGAATTGTAAATTGATTTTTCTTTGCCAAGCCACTGACATCAAGTTGATCTCTTCCATCCTCAAGAACAGGGAAAAGGTCAGGGCGGCCTCCAAGGCTTTAATGATGTGTTAAAAACTGTTCTGTGGAAAATTATGAACCAGACCACCTCACTCTGGGTCCCGCTTTTGTGTCACCGCTCTCTTAAAATCATCAAAGGCAGATCACAGAAAGCAGTTACATGGTTATTGTTTGAATAGAGGTGGACAATAGTTCCCAAATGGCACATATGCTGTGGGATTTGGTAAAAATCATACATTATTAGATTTATCCGCGCTCATTTCCCCTTTATAAAAATTCCTTTAAAAGCTTGTCAAAGGAAAGCTCAGTCACTTCCACAGGTGGGAAGTATGAGCAGACATATAAAAGGTGCTATTTGACAGCAAGGAGATTAATATGGGGGAAGGTTTGCTTAAATGACAACTAACCACCAGTGCAGATGACCTGCCACCTAAAAAAATGGAGAAAAAATTTGAAACTGTTGTTAGAAAACAGAAAGTTACTTCTGAGAGAAACATATTTGGATCAATCTGAACACAAGGCACCAAGACAGTTTATTGAGCTTTGTAAGAGCGGCAAGGTGATAGAAGTAAGAAAATCACAGGCGTTGATCCAGATGGCATACACGGTTTGCCAAAAGTGCCTTCGCTGACAATACAATCAGACAAGGAACTAAAAAGTCAGAAAGTCAGATATGAATTGAAGTGGCCTTAAAATGTTGGCTTGCTCTTTGATGTGCTTTGGCTGCAGATCATTTGATGTGAATGTTTTTTGCATTTAACCTGGTCACCGGGACATCTCAGGCTCCCCGAGTGACTGCTGATTACAAGTTCGTCGACACGGGCATAAACCCAGAAACTATTATAACGTAATGAAAATCATTTGCCTTCCAAATATTCTTCTTTGCTTGTGATAGGCCAGATGTCTAAAGAATAACAGAGCATAAATGGGAAACAGTTTGGACAAATGTCTGCACGGGGAAAAAGAGAGTCCAGACTCAGTCGTTTTTCTTTATTTGATATGATAGCCGTCATAGAGACAGGAAGGAAGCGTTTATCCGTGGTATCTCTGGCAGTGGATTTTGCTACTAAACATCTGATATCACTGGAACTGGGAAGAAGATCAGCCTATTCGCTCCGTAGCATCCGTGAGGCAGATGCCTGCAGAGAGCCTGTTGCTATGACCTCACCCGCTGCTTAGTGCCAGGGAAGTCGCCCTTGGGTGTTACAGTGCTGCTGAAAATGGGATAAAACAGGGTGGGGTTTGCTTATCCATGAGGTCCACTTGCAGTTATTCACATACACACTGATGTATGAAACCACAGTCGTAAACGCTCTGTCTTGCTCGCTACCTCTCTTTTGTCCTTCCTGTCATAAATTGTGAAGTCCTCCTGAGCAAAACCTGCATCCTGCTCCGTTCCAGATGTGTTTAACGGGCTCTCCGGGCCTAAGACATCACTGCCTCTTTTGGAGACACAGAAGCCTCCTTGACTTCCATTGGCTCATTGACTCCTGTGTTGAAGAGTGACTCCATCATTGGTTCATATTTAGTCACTGTTGCTTTATTTTCTGTCATTCCTTCTATGCTCTGTTTTAGTTTTGCTTTTGATTTACAAACTGGAGTCTGGTCACCCATAACCATGTCATCATGTGCTCAGATATACAGCCTCATTAATATTTCCCTTCTGGCTGTGGGATAAGGGTGGACACTCCTCAAGCTCGCTTTTGAAACTAGACCGCTGCCAGGACGAAGCAGGCTATGAAGAACCAGAGGAAACATCGCATGCTCCAGCAGCTCTGAGTCAGGCCTTTGCCACAAAAGTGGAAACTTTGGCTGGATTTCCAGCTCTCTATTGTCTGTTTAGGGCCAGCTCCAAGTTCTACTGTCTTTCCAAAATGGCGCATATATGGAGATTTTACCTCTAGTACACTGAAATTTGCCACTCTGGTCAGAAGGGAAACAGTAAACTGAATCTAGATATAGAGGCTTACTGTCTTTCTCTCTATCAGTTAAAATGTACAAGGCAGTATTTGAGTATTTGCCATCTCTCAGAACATCTCTCTCTTCTCTCTTCTTCGTCTATCCACAGTCTGGTGTTCTTGTGTCCATGACCACATTTGACCACAGCACACCTAAGTAAACAATTCCCCCCAGACTCACAGGACAACTAAGCTGAAACAGTCCACTGCATAGCTCCATAGCAGGCTATCGCCTGCGTTCAAGGAGCCAGGACCTCTCAGACGCATCATAGATCTGACAATACACCTTTTGTTTAGGAAATTTGTTGTGGAAACAGAGTACAAGTTCCCACAGGTTTCAGTTTTTTTCCAGTACACATTCAAAGTCTCTTGGTATTCCTAATACGAGGCATAACAAAGGATTTGTTGTATTTTTTGCGAGAGCAAACTTAAATTTGCCTGTCTCTAGAGAAATGGCATGCAAGGTAATGTAAAGCTACATGTAAAACTCTTCTGTCCTTAAAACCACTGGATAATGTTACACGCTTCATACAAACGAATGCTAATGCTAAAAACAGCCATGTAATCTTTAATCAGCGACCACACAGACCAAATCTCTGGTCACAGCAGCCGAGTGTAATCACCATGATTGCATCTAATCAAAACAGCAAAAGCAGCTTTCTCATCAAAAACTCTCGATAATAGTGCAAGTTACATAATACAGCAAATAGCCAACCAACACTGCACCACACAGTGCTGCAATTATTTGTGAGTGTGTAATTTCTGCTTAGCAGAACTAACACTTGATTTCCGATATTAGATATGGTTTGAAGAGCTGACAGAAATTGGTTTGACTGGTGGGAAGAAGGCCAGCAGACAGGGAGAGCTAATTAGATTTCAGGAATAAAAAAATTGCCTCAACTGGGGTGTTGCTGCTGGGATTCTGCAAAGAAATGAGTCCAAGTGTAAAGATAATGTGTCAGTCTGAGCGCTATTATTCCTTTATACTTTTCACTTCTTTTAAAAAAAAAACAAAACACTGCTTTAACAAGATAACGTTTTGTTTTGTATTTCTACTCAGTGCACAGTTTATTAGAAACATTTCATTTATATTGCCACAATCCAGATGTTTTTCTGTTATAGTGCTGAGTTTTAGTATTTGAGACTGTTTGGATTTTGTTTTTATTCTTCTCAGTTTGTGCCTTTGCCCCCCTGTGCTATTTCCCACTATGTGACTTATGGTTTTAGGGTCAGTTTTAATTGTCTTTTAATTATTTCCTGTTTTACTTTGTAGGTTGGTGTTCTCGTATATTTTGGCCTAGTTTCACCTTTTGTTGATGATTTCACCTGTGCAGTGTATTTGCACACTGTATACATGCAATAACATCTTTGCCCCTTTGCATCAAGACATCTGTTGTGCTCCCTGATTTTCTCATGCTTCCTGTACTGTTTTTTGGCTGGACTTCAGTTCTGTGTTACTTTGGGCTTTGCTTTTGCCAGTAAAGGCTCCTTTTCTCCTCCTCCAACTTTCATAAAACGTCGTAATATGATTGCAGGCTTTTTGAAATTGCACAATTAATGTGATAACCCATGGTTTTTTTATTCTGTGTTGACTGATGGACTAAATCCAAACTTAAATTAAGCTCCACACATTGCAATGTTTTTACTTCTTGAGCTTTGATGGAGTAGCAGCGTCCCCTATTGTTCAAACAGAGTAGTAGGAAATTCATAAAAAGGACTAGATGTTGTAGTGCCTGATAATTCATTGCTTTAAATGGCGAGAATCTTGAGAGATGGCTGTTATGAGGAAAGGCAGCCCAGAAACTTTACCAGCAGCACACATTGTTGTGTGCCTCAACTTTCGATCTTTTACCCAGGCTAATCTGCCTTTTTTGTGTGTGTGTGTGTGGGGGGGGGGGGTTGGAGATCTGATCTACATTATCATATTAAGATTTGGGACACATCGTCAGTAGTGGACCTTGGATTCATCGGGTGTTTCGGCCATTATCACTAGACACCCTCATCCAAGGAGGCCTTGCCAGGGTTGATCAGGCCCCGGAGTGTGTCACTGGTTCATGTTAAGTTGTTATTTCTCTTATTCTTTCTTCTGTTTAGTTTTCTACTGTGTATTTTCTCCTATCTAGTCACTGCAACTGAGAAATAATACTTACCTCTTTAGTCTAAGGAGCTTGGAAAGAAAAGCGTCTGGACTTCTTTAAGTTGCTTGAAGACGTTTCACTTCTCATCCGAGAAGCTTCTTCAGTTCTAAATCTGGGTTTAAATCTGGAGAGTCCCAGATTTAAACCCAGTGGGAGTATCCCCCCAAAAGAGGGACAAAAGGACCCCCTGATTATCCTCTACCAAATCACATGAGCCAAGGTGTGAAAACAGGTGTGGGTCACAATCAGCCAGGGTTTCGGGTGAGCTTATTGTGAAACCTGACCCCACCCTATCATGTGATTTCCTGAGGTCAGATGGCCCAGGGTGTGAGTGGGCGTTAAGGCGTCTGGGAAGGGATCTCAAAACTGGATTATAGTTGGCAGACAGTTGGTGTCGTAAGCCACCGCCTCTGTTCAAAGATGGTCGCTCACAGTGGACATAGATGGCTTCTTTCACTCCTCTTTCAAACCATCTTCCCACACCTCCCCGCCGGATCGGGCTGTAGGAATGTAATGCTATTTGAAAAGTATAAGACGCAGTAGCAAAAAAAATATTGGCGACGGCCAGTGGTACTCCTCAGCCACCTCGTAGAAATACCTATGGTATGAATTTTAAACTAATTCGTCACTTTGTTCTCGAGTTATCACATTCACAAACTTGGGTGTCCACACCACATCAGCTGTTTAAAAATGGTTTTGGTGAAAACTGTCCCTTCTGATTTAATTGCATTACCATGCTGGACTGGGTTAAATACGCCACTGCACTTTACAGGAAATGCCAGAGATCTCTATTTTCTGAGGCGGCTAAGGTCCTTCAACATCTATCGGACTATGCTCAGGATTTTCTATGAGTCTGTTGTGGTCAGTGCTATCCTCTATACTGTTGCATGCTGGGGGAGCAGGTTAAGGGTCGCAGATGCCAACAGACTCAATAAACTGATCGGCAAGGCCTGTAATGTTGTGGGGTTGGAGCTGGATTCCGTTAACCCTGGAGAACCCATGGGGTCAGAGCCGACCCCATTGGTTTTCTAGGGAAACCATGGGGTCAAATTTGACCCCATGGGTTCTCCAGGGTTAAGGTGGTGTCGGAGAGGCGGATGTTGTCCAAGATAAAGACAATGTTGGATAATACCTCCCACCCACTCCGTGCTGGCTGGCCACAGGAGCACATTCAGTGAGAGACTGAGATTACCAAAAAGCACCACTGAACGACACAGGAAATCATTCCTGCCCGTGGCCATCTCCCTGTACAACCCCTCCAGCTAATGCACTGTAAACACTGCAACAGTTACATCCTTCTTGTACATGCTCTTTTCTACTCAGTAATGTTGCTGTCAATATTCTTGATATTTATTTACAATCACCTCTGTCAGTCCTTGCTATTTATTATTGAGTGATTTGTATATATTGTGCTATTTCTTAAATCTGTAACATATTGTATTGTTAAATAGTCTAGTCTTTTTCTGTTACTGTTACTGTAATGGAGCAAATGTAACCCAATTGATTTCCTTAGGGATTAATAAAGTATGCTGATTCTGATTCTGATGCTATATTGATGAAATTGATAAATGTTTTTTAATGTCTGTAGGAAATTAATTGCTACACTGAACTAAAGCTACAGAAAAAAGTCTTTAATCAAAATAAAATGATACATTACAAATCAGAAAATAGTTTGGAGTTGCAGTAAACTACACATCAGCCATTTAATACAAAAACAATCATATAAGGCACCATTAAAGGATACTCACATTGCAAACCACATCACTGTAAAATCAATATGTTTTAATTCTTCTTTAATCCATTTTAAATTTTAAGACACGCACTGTCACACTGAATGCACCCGGATATATCTCCCCCAAAAAACTGCCACTGACCCTTCTGTTTTTTACAATGACGACGTAAACAACTCTCTACGTTTTTAGTGGAAAAATCTCATCACCATCTTATCTGAAAGTCTGATCTGGTATCACATATGTACATAGAACAACAGCACCAAAAATAACAAAAATATTAAAAGAATAAAAAAATAAAATAAGAATAACAACACAGCATCCAACAAACACTAAAAACACTGACCAAATATCTGTAACTCAAGTACTGGAGGATGTTAAATTAGCACCAATCACTAGCACAGTAATACAATCTGCCACTGAAATGTTGACTGATAGAGTTGAGTATGGGTCCTAATTTTAGCACTAATAAAGTGCTAGTGTGCAGGTCTTTTTTTGTTCCCTGAAATATGCCTTTCCTTTAAGTTCCCAAACATCACTACAATACTGTTAGTCAAAAATTAATAGAGTGAATATAGTATAGTAGAACAACTGTTCAGTTATCTACTGGGTTAATTTTGCCTAATCTATATCATCTTATGTCCTGTAAAGCTTCCTTCCAACAATGCACACAGCCTTTGGTTGGTAATGAACGGTTTCATTGCTTTATTTGGTAGAAGCATAAGTGTGACCATGCATTTGACTTTCAGCACATGTGGCCAAATGTCACAGGTGGCTAGCTCTGAGACGTCCAGGAGACAGGCTTCTTCTGCTGTTAAATGCCTAAAAATGACAATGATGATGATTATACTTACAGTTTTTGAGTAAGTTAAAGCTTAAACAAACCAAATTACATTTTAAAAAGTGATTCTGAAATACATACCCTTAGAGCCATGGGTATGCATGCACGTTGTTAGGTACAAAAAGTAAAAGGAATCATAATTTCATGAGTAGCTGAACGATGTTATACCCAGGAAAAGAAAATTATCCCCTGTGTGACCAAAACCCCCAAGTTGTGCTTTTCTTTCTGTGTGGTTGGACTATTTAATATTATAGTGACTTACAAGGCTGCGAGTTGGGCTGAGAGAGCGAGAGCGCACAGGGCTGGTACTACTGCTTCTGCTGCGGCTTCGGCTCCACTGCAAAAACAGAAAAACCACCAGTATGCACATGAGCTTTGTATGCATCTTCGTGTTCTCACGTAGCCTGTAAAACAACATCCAGTAATTGTGATATATTTAAACATTAAAAAACCAATACCAGAGCACCACTTCTAGTCACAGCCTCGCCCTTCACTATTACAGTGTTTCCTTCCATTAAGGCTGGCCACACATGGTACATCACCAGAGGAGCAGTGAACTCAGAGTCATAGCTGCGCCGATACCTTAAGGGAAAGAGACAGGGGAGAGTTGGAAGTGTGCATCTACGTGTTGTGGGTGACATCTACTGGTAGAGGCTTTCAGTGACAGGCTGAAGTTGGAGGAGTGATATTCTGTAGTGACTGTTTGCAGCATGGAAAACATGTTACTTAAAACTTTCCCTTTAAAAAAATGAACAAATGACTGCTGGATGTACAAAAACAGGACTGACTTGATGTCATTGTATAGTTCTCCATCAGTGGCAAAGCCCAAGTCCAGTGGAGGGTCCAGTGTCTGCATGGCGAAGGCCACTCTGCATGCCTCTCTGATCAACGAACTGATGAGGACAAAGTCCACCTCTGGCGGGAAGGAGATCCGAGGGTTCACATTCATAGCATTGATGACATCCTGCAGAGATGAAAGAGAATCATGGTTTCCCTCAGAACTACAGCATTTTGTTCATGAGTGTTGCACAGCACAAATGAGACACATCATCCTACATTGA
This sequence comes from Pelmatolapia mariae, assembly GCF_036321145.2. NCBI lineage: Eukaryota > Metazoa > Chordata > Actinopteri > Cichliformes > Cichlidae > Pelmatolapia > Pelmatolapia mariae. The sequence continues at coordinate 42,827,765 of NC_086246.1, read as the reverse complement.
CGCTGGTCTGAACATCATAAAGGTCCAGGTTTCTGACGATGTAGTCCACAGCTGCATCTTCTAGACTTTCCGGCCCAAAGTGAGATGTGGACAGTGTCTTTCTGACTCGTAGCTTGAACTGACGGTAAGCCAGTTTTGCTGTCTTGAAGGATTCCTATAACAGGAAAGCAGGAAATACATACATTTCCATAAATCACAGCAGACAGCAGACCAAATTATCAGCTCTGTGTACACACAGCTCTAAAATAGCTGCAGCCATACCACAACTGCAATAAAGATTATTCTCTGGACCATCTCCAAGTCAGAAATGTAGCGGCGAAGCAGGGCCTGGGCATCCAGACGCTCCACAGCATACAGGTCATTGAAGCGCGACACAAGGCGGGCGTGGCGGGAGGAGTTAGTGAGCTGGGCTCGGGTGGGTGACTCACTCCTTCCGGGGCTGGAAGAGCGGCTGTGCCTGGACAAAGGGCTCGGAGAACGACTCCTCACCAACCTGAGAGACAGAAAAAAACTAACATATTAATTATTTAAGACTCTGAACGGTGTCAGTGTGTGAGCATGTAATGTTTGTGTGGGTACCTCGCTTGCAGCATGGCTTTCTCTGTGCTCAGGTAAGACACTTCGTCTCTCAACAGGCGAATCTGCCGCTCATAGTCATCGAGAGCTTCCAGCTTTCTCTTATAAATGTCCACCTGCTCATGTGCGGATCTCAAACTGAAGCACAGACACACTTCACGTTAACAGAAAAACACATACGTGCATATTAAAACAAGTAAATCATCTACATCACCTACTCAGCTTTCAGTTGTAATATTTCATCTTCAGTGGCCAGAAAGGTGGTTGTAGACTTGCTCTTTGTCTCATCCAGTTCCTTCTGAGCATCAAGCAGCCTGTTTAAACAGATCAGTACCTGTGTTTACTGACCAAAGTGTAGTTAAATATGAGCCATTGAAGCTGAGGTAAGAAGGTCTGACAGTTTTTTTTATCTATAACTTAGACTCACTCTGCTCTGACCGACTCCAGCTGTAGCCGAGCGGAGCACAGCTGAGTCTCCAGCTTCTGTAAGTCATTCTCATGGGAGGCAGAGAGCTCCCTGATCTTTCTGTCCTTCTCTGCTGAATCCTAACATTTACAAATGATATGTCATATATATGAACACTCTGATATATTTTGTGGTTTACTGATAGATGGAGTCACCTGGATGAGCTGTAGACTGGTGTCATCACTGACTGAGGGCCTTGCCATTGAGAAACAGGATCCGAGCCATGGTAGTAGTCGTGTTTTCAGAGTGTCCACTCCGGCATAGTGTCCACCTGATTAGTGACAAAATGTTAGAACCTGTGCTCAATAAAATAAACATAAATAAACTGATGAAGCTTGTACCTTCTGCAGCTGTAAGGTTGAGGATGGCAAACAGTTGGCCCTGGATTTTGGCGGTGATTTCAATCAGCTCACAACATCTGTTCAGATTCTGGTCACAAGAAATCACCTTGGAGGGTTAAAAAAAAAGGAAACAAATTTATTTTTCCATTGTCTTAACCACTTATCCATCATGGTCACATGGAGCCTTCCCCAGCTGTCACAGTGCCAGAGGTAGAGTACACGCTGTCTAGTACAAAGAAACAGACAACGATTCACTTAAAGCCTATTTAGAATCACAGATTAAACTAACATATATGTTTTAGAACTGTAGGTGGCAAAATTGCATTTGATAAAAACTGCTTGAAAAGTTTGCAGACTCTGACACAAAACTAGGGTTTTAAGACAATTGAAAAATAGCATTTTCCTGTGAATGTTATGGCCCATATATATAGTCGAAGGTATTGCCCTATTTGCCCATAATTTCATTTCTTTAGCTTCACTTTTCCTGACAGAAGGTTACAGGAAAGATTTATTCACAATTTAGCCAAGCGAAAAGTAGCTCAGCAAAAAAACTCCATTGTTTTATGCTGTGTACCTATTTATTATATTACATTTATTTAAACAATATTTAGTTTAGGAGGTTTGTTAGGTCTGTTAGGGTATGTCTCCTAGATTTTCTTTAAAAAAGAATTCAATATATATAATCAATTAATCGATATAGTACTGTATTGCTATATTATATATATTATGATGGTTATTTCTTTATTACTTACTTATTACTCATTTTTACTTATTACTTTCTTATTAGCTGTATTTCGTATTAGCTGTAAACACTCGAAGGCATTTGATTCCTGCATTTGAAGTTATTGCCTCTACTGGAAGAAAGAGGAAGTGAACCATCTCAACCTGAGGCAAATATCTTTGGAGCAGTCTAAAAGTACCCATGGCAACCGGCGTCCATACCAACCAAACTCCACTGGGAAATCAAATCTAAACAAATGCATTCCTTTGCTGTATTTTTTAAAATGATTTAAAGCGTTTCCAAACCTGTCTGTAACCGTTTCATTCATGATTATAATAATAAAGCGGAACAAATCAAATGAAAATCACAGGTTTAAAGAATAAAAATCAGTAATGGACGAGAGCAGACAAACCTATTAGTCATGTCCTCAAGACGAGGATGCTGATATTATATCTGAAACCCTTTGGCTAAAAGGTTCAACTGTATGCAAATATACCAATTCAGTGGATAGTGATCGTGGAAATAGGACTGGCTAACACGGATGAAGTGGTGTGGTCAGATTTAGGTCAATCATGACTTATTGATGAACTTACATGGTAGTCTTTGTGCCAACTCTCGAGCTTGTCCTGTAAGACGCTGAATGAAGATGTGTTGGTCAATCTCCTTAAAGTGTCAGCCATGTCGATCCACAATCCTCGGGAGGTTTTAAAAATGCCCCAGGAGGAGGCCTGCAGCAGCAACAGCAGGCGGAAGGGGGTCCGTCTTAACGAGGAGTGTAGTAAAAATCCCTGGACCGGCAGCTTTCTGCACCTGCGACACGGATGCCAAGCGCCGCCTTCAGTTGTGGCAACCGAGTGAGGAGACGACGGGAGCAACGAATCAACGCAGGGTTTAAATAAATTACTCCCGTCTCAGTCAGGCCTCTGCAGACTGTGGTCTCCCCCCAGATGTAAATACGATTGTAATGTCATCCTGTTAAACGAAACCAATGCCGAGGGAGTTAACTAACTCCCCCTTGGGGTCAGGTGCTGCTTGAGTGGCGGTGTTGGGTCAAATCCGATTATACGATAATATGACATACTAAATTAAATGTGCAGTTCATTGTAGTATCTAAAATAATAACTGGAATACTAATGTGTGTTGTACTCATGTATTGTAATCCAGATTAAATTTAGCAACCATTTCAATTAATGCCTTTAAATACGTTATCCTAAATATGACTTTTTGAGTGTATGATCACAATTGTATCACAATTTTTTGTGATAAAAAATGATCACTATGCTATGTACAGCTATGAAATATATATAATTAATAGTAATGTCATTACTATCTATCTATCTATCTATCTATCTATCTATCTATCTATCTATCTATTATTATTATTATTATTATTATTATTATTATTATTATTATTATTTAAGAATCGTGGCCGCTGCTGACAGTTCACCTGTGGAAAATATGAATGGACCGTTTCTTCTATTTTAGGATCTTTCTGTCATTGGCTGGCTGAGTTTGGAATATGCCATTTTTCAATGTCATCAATTTTTTTTTTGATAGATTTTTTTTATTTATCTGTTTTTTATATTTATTGTGTATGTATTTGTTTTCCATAGTCAAGTCATATTCAACTACCATTCAGTCAACAACTCAAAACATAATCATTATGGAGTACTGTCATCCCCTTTATCTGTGAAAAGTGGTTTGCTCCGAACTCTCAGCAAGCAGAAGAGGGAGGGTCAACATGGCGTCTGAACAGGTCCGTTATGTTCTGTATTTCTTGTTATTCTTGCGTTTTTCTCCGCCTTTTTTGCATTTAGTTAACGGAACACTTATATATGTTTCTAAATAATACACAATATAAACTGGAGTAATTTTTTTTTTTTTTAAAAAGCGTACTGGGCTTTTGTCTTGGCTCTATCGGAATATCAGTGTAACAGAAAACAGTGGCCTCTGCTATGGGTAGCGAAAGCGTCATATGGAATTAAATACAAATCTTATTCTTTTACTAGACCTGCTGTTTGACAGCGAATTTATTACAACACTATGAAGAGAATAAAACTATAGCTGTGTAATATTGATACAGCGGAGAGCAGGTTATTTCCATTTTGCTGCCAAAATGAGTGCAGTTTATTTTTAGTTATGGCCAGAGACAGGCTGTCGCGGGTATTTAACAGATGCAGAGAGGACATTGAAAACAAGGAGGAACTAAAAGCTTTAGTTTAAACCTAAAAAGAAAGTAGAGGCGATTCAAAAAGAAAAGAAAGTCGAGAAAATACAACAGTTGGTGCGTAAACGTGAGATTCTGGGTAAACCAAACTCAATAGTAAGTCAATATGTGCTCTAAAGCTATAAAATTAGGCCTATGAGTGGATACTCTCAAGTACAGCCTAACAATACTGTGTAATTACATTGTAAAAAGAGGAAAGGTTGTCTTTACTTTCCATTAAAACAACATGAAGGTGTTAATTAATTTAAAAATGCATGCATGTAGCTCTCATTTCTTTCTCCGTTAAAATACTCATAGGTACTCATAGGTCTTCTTATTTAGAAGTTCTTACAGTATAATTAGTTTCTCTAATTGTTACTACCATTTCTTGCTATAACTACATTTTAAGTGGCTACGTTGAGAAACAGTAGGTACTTCAAGTAATTCAGTAGAATTACGTGGTAAATGTGGGACAGTTACACCACAGATTACAGGTTGTATTATCTGTTATTACGTGTTATTAAGACTATAAGCATTAGACCTCAGAGTTTGTTTTCTGGCTTCTAGGAAAGCTCCAATGGGCCAGTGAAGAAGTCCATGCGTGAAAAAGCCATAGAACGCCGCACCATCAACAAGGAGCACAACAGTAATTTCAAAGCAGGCTATGTACCCATAGAGGAAGAGCGTCTTCATAAGACAGGGCTAAGAGGACGCAAAGGAAACATGGCTGTGTGCATCATCATCCTCCTCTTCCTCCTCGCCTTAATTAATTTAATTGTGAGTACCTAAAACATCAGTGTATTTGTCTGTGTGTTGCTTTTTTTAGTGTGTGATCTGTATATTTTGTGCATGCTGTCACCTCACAGATCACATTGGTTATATGGACAGTGATCCGCATCGGTCCGAATGGCTGCGACAGTATGGAGTTCCATGAGAGTGGCCTGCTGCGCTTCAAACAGAAAGCAGACATGGGTATCGTCCACCCGCTGCACAAGAGCACAGTAGGAGGCCGTAAAGACCAGGATCTGGTCATTGTTGGTAACAACAACCCGGTGAGCAATACAGAGTGTGTTACAGAGTTTAGTAAAAGCCGAGTATCAATAAAAAGAAAAGAAAAGCCCATAATGTGCACACATTAAAAACTCTCCTCTTTTATTTCACATGTGTTGCTACAGGTAGTCTTCCAGCAAGGCACTACAAAGCTGAGCGTAGAAAAGGACAAGACCTCAGTCGTCAGTGATGTCGGCATATCCTTCACAGACCCTCGGACCCAGACCACATTCTTCAGCACTGACTTTGAAAACCACGAGTTTCATTTGCCCAAAGGAGTCAAAGTCCTCAGCGTTAAAAAAGCTTCCACAGAAAGGGTGTGTACGGTTTCCAGTAACTCACTGATGGGTCAGTGTTTTATAACCTGTGCCAAACATTAGCTAATAATCCATAAAGGTAAAGTGAAATAGCATATTTACAGAACATGGAAAGTCCCCATGAAGACGCTGAACTTCATCAGTGTAAACAGAAGAAAGGCTCAGTTATGAATTCATCTTTTAACCCTATGAAAGTTGTTTTCACAAATCTACTTCAAATCTAAACATTCATAGACGCCACATCATGTGAATGTTTAAACAAAACTGGACTATTCTAAAGAAATATATTTAAATCTGAAAATCTAGAAAGTCTATGGAGGGATATAAAGTTTACAGTTCACCATGACTCCAGTTTATCAGAGGCTGAGAGAACCTGACAGAAAAAACAGGTGTGCAAAGCTGCAAAACAAAGTTTCAAGAAGATTCATAACAGAGCTGAATTCCAGGCAGTGGTGCCTTTCAAAAGATTCAGAATAAATAACCACAAACAAATATGTTTGCGACATATTTGTGACGCAGGTTCCAAAAACACAGCTAAAGTTAGAAAAATGTATTTTTTACTTTTTTCCTAAACTTTCCAAACTTCTAGAATAACATGCAAAAACATTTTTAATTTATATCTCTTTATTTTCTATGAATTTTTAACTCGAAGATGTCAAAAGATGCATATTTGTTGGATTAGTAACAATACACTTTTGTGTACACGTTTGTAAATGATTAAACTTCTGATAAAAATGCCACTAGATCTACAAGAAACTGTCAGTTGACCACAATGAACACAATTGTATTGCCACAAGCCAAAAATGGAAAAGTTGCCAGCATCACAGAGGAAGCAAATTTCACTGGCTAACTGCCCAGATCACACCTCAGGCACATGTGGCTGCGCTGAGCGGGGGGTTCCCTCCTCATCCAGGCTAGCTGGAAAAGGCCCAGCTAACCAGCATAGAGTGTGCACATAGTGTGCTATTTATTTTCAGATTATACTGTCTAATAAACTGCTTAGTGGCCATACAGTAGCCTTAAGAGATATTTGCAGACTTGCTGCATCATATCTTTTCTGGCATCGTTGTATTTTTACTCAGTTGTATATAGCATTTGTATTCTATTCTTATCTTATTGTATATTTTATTCTGTTTTATTCTACTGTATATAGTATTTTATTTTATTCTATTCTGTACAGTTGTGTACTGTATTTATTCTTATTTTATTTTATTCAAATTTTTGCTTCATAACTCTTGCACTGTCCACTTCCTGCTGTGACAAAACAAATTTCCCACGTGTGGGACTAATAAAGGTTATCTTATCTTATCTTATCTTATTTAATAAGTGGAGGAAAAAATATTCGTTAAAAATGTCTTTCACAGTATCATTTTTATTTCATTTTATTTTTTAACTTTTTTGTTAACAGTCTTGTGTTGCTGCTCATAACATTATATTCTAAACTTCATATTCTCTCTGTGATTTTTAGATCACCAGTAATGCAGCATCTGACCTGAACATTAAAGGAGACTCTGCCATCATTCGTGGTAACGAAGGGGTCAACATCATGGGTCGGACCATCGAGTTCAAAATGGGTGGAAACATTGAGCTCAGGGCTGTGAGTATGGAATTTTTCCTACAATAAAGCCGATCGAGTAAAGGGCCAGAAGATCGATGAGTAATGATGATTTGTCTTCGCAGGAGAACAGCATCGTGCTCAATGGATCGGTCATGTTCAATGCCACGCGTTTCCCGAACTCTGCGGGAGATCTGTATTTCAATGAAGGTCAGGAGAGGTACAAGCTCTGCATGTGTGAAGATGGAACTCTGTTCCGTGTGCGGGTGAAATTTACCAACATGGGATGCCAGACTTTAGATAATCCATGTAAGAAGGCTCACTAGGACTGGAATCTGCTATTGCATCTCAGTCAGTCCACACTGAATTTAGACAAACCACTTTCAAATTTATTTTTGATAGTGTAGAGCTCTAATATACAGGACATTCATAATGGCTTGGGCATAATATCTCTGTGGGTCATGTGTCAAATTCTGTGTTTCTTATTATGTTTGCCACTTGGCCAAAGATAAAAACTGTAGTATTTTATTTTTCTGCAGATTTGCCAACTTGAGATGATATCAGTCTATGTTACTTCTATATAGTAGGACGTGAAACACTACACGTACAAAGGCTAATGTACACTATGGAGCCCTACTCTCAAAAACTAGATTTAACTCTCTCTGGGAAGCTGGATTTTAGATAAATGTTTCAAGTTTACATTTTTTGAAAATGTTTAGCACCATCTGGTGCCAGTACAGAACATGACATCACCAGGGCATTTCATTAGTTTATGTTAGCTAACTAATAACAGAACCAGTAACTCAGGTGATAATAAGGACACTAAAACCAAAAAAAGCAGGGATCAAAGGGGATCACTTTTTCATTGCCCCTGGCTGCAATGATGAATTTTATGTTAAAAAAACAAGGAAATGCTGTTCAATTTCACTTTTTGCCTCTAAAGCAGTAATTGGTTCTTCGTTAATTGGCTAGCTGCATTGAAACAGGAAAATCCACCTGTTATCTGTGATGTTTGAGTTTGTAAAGCACTTTCTAAATGAGCACTGTGTGGAGGAGAGCTTGTTTTAGTCAAGTGACAGGTTGTTTTACCAGACCAACAAGCTGGTGTTAGAAACTCAGATTTTTTCCTCGTCTGGCCAGATGTACCTAGCAGCGCAATCAGTTAAAGGCCACAACATGCGATCAAATTTATGTATGTTTTTATGTATGTTGTGTTGTAAACTGTTTGGATGTGCATAGGAAAAGAGACTATTTTATTGCATAAATAGTGCTGATTGCATCTTGCAAACATCTGTTTTGCCAGCTGATTGTGCTTCTAGGTACACTCGACCTACTGAAGAAAAGGTGCGGTATTGGACAGCAGCGTGTCGGTCTGGTGAACCACCTGTCACCTGACTCAAACAGGGTCTCCTCCACACAGTCGTCATTTATAAAGTGCTTTATAAACCTTTGTAAATGAGTGCTGGTCACCTACTGTGGCTAACAGGAGGATTTTACTGTTTCAATGCAGCTAGCCAAACAACAAGGGAACCACTTACTGCTTAAGAGACAGAAAGTGAAACTGAATATAGCCTTGGATTTTTAAGATAAAATTTATTGTTGCAGCCAGGGACAGCACAAAAGTGATCCCCTTAGACTGCTTTTTAGTTTTAGTGTCCTTATACTCACCTGAGTTACTGGTTACTAGTTAGCTAACATAGGCTAATGTAAGTCTATTAGCTGCAACCAACCAACCCGGTGATGTCGTGTTCTGTACTGGCACAAGATGGTGCTAAACAAGATCAAAAAACGTAAACTTTAAACAGTTCTTCCTTAAATCCAGCTGCAAAGACAGAGTTAAATCTATGTCAGTTTTTGAGATAGCGTAAATTAGCCTTCATACATGTAGTGTTTCATGTATGCTTTATTGGTATTATTATCATTTTCACTCCCCTTTAGCAGTAATGAGCAGATACAATATTTATTTTTTTGGCTTGCCGTCCAGTATTAATAATTTAAAAACCCTATATGGGGTTTGTGTAAGATCCCATTTGCTGTTTCATTATTCCGGGCAGCTGTGTGATATTTTCTGTCATATTAGCTGACATGTGGAAGACACTACACGACTGTAATGATGTATGTAAAACTTGCAAGTAATGCAATGCACAGAGTTAATGATAAATTGTTATACATGATATATTTTAAGCCATCCAGTGATGCTAAAGCAGAGTAGGTTTCTTTCTGCATATCTCGGGCTGTTTATCATGCACGTGCCAATGGATATACAAGGGACTATATATCATTAGATATATGTGTAATATTTTAATTTTGTTGCAAAAGCTTTTTTAACAACAGAAGAATACAATATTGAAAAAACGGTGTGCACTACATTCTGCTACAGATTAATGCAAATGTTGAGAATTTTAGTTCATCAGCTACTGCGGGTGCAACCTATATGGGGTTGTTTGAATTTTGTGCAATATAATATATAATATTTGACTTTGCTTTGGATTGTCTTGTCTGTTGTTAACTGATGTTAACGATTACTGATGTTAACGTCAATAGTTGTTCTCAGAGCACAGACTTCATGCCTGTCATGAAAGAACAGCTTATTTGATCGAAGAAAAACCGAAGAAATAAATATTGCGACCAGCCTTATTTGAAAATTTGTCCAACGTTTCATTGGTATGTTTGTTTCAATAAAGAAATGTGTTGCTATGTGAAAAGTGTTATCATTGTTTCAGTAAATGCACCCACGGTCATTTAAAATCATAAAAGTGTACTGCGCCTCATTATAGCGCTTTATTGTCTAATAGAATGCAAAGTATGAAGGTTTGGTCTTCGCCATAAACTTACACCATCACAGTAAGACTGTGACAGTAAGACATTAACCAGACATGTAAATGATTGAATGAATCGCAGAGTGGCTTCTTTGGGCAGGGACGTGTTAAGCTAGACGCAGCAAAATATACCTCAGACTTCGTTCAGAACTTGCTTGAGACAGCTGAAGTAGAGCTCTCCGGGTGTGAAGAGTCACAAGGTTTCATGTCAGTTTGGCAAAGAGTGGATGCACAGGTGAGTCTTCAGTTCATTTACTGTGTGCTTACTTTTATATTTAACCTTTTTAATTTATTTCTAACTGCAATGTGACAATCTGTACTCTCAGGGCAGCTTGTGATGGCAACTCCGCAGGGTCCATTTTTGGCCGCTGTGTTAGTCCTTGTGTCTTCGCTTCTCTGCTCCCCTTCCTCACCTGCATGTCTGCAGTCCTGCACCTGTCAGAGTGCTTTCCTGTTGAACTGTTCCTCAGCTGGCCTTTCCTCGGTGCCCCAGCACATCCAGGACTCTGTCACGGAGCTGGACTTTTCACATAACCTCCTCAAATCTGTAACATTTCACCAGCCACATTATAACCTCAGGAGTGTGTGGCTGGGAAACAACAGTATCACACGTTTGTCCCTGTGCACTGGAAGAAACCTCGGTGGTCAACATCTTAGAGATACATATCGCTCAAGACCTTGGACCAGACGGAAATGTGTATCTTGGGCCCCCACCCTGCAGCTGCTCTCTGTTGAGATGAATCAGCTACGCCAACTCCCAGAGGGTGAGTCAGTGTTATATGGTTGTAAACTAATAAATAAAACACTGTCAAAGCACATAAACATACACGTTTTCACACGGATAAAAACTGCTACCAGTCAGCGCTAACTGAAAACCTGAAAAACGTAATTAATTTAATTTAAAAGTAATTTCACTGTCAGGTGAATCTGCAGGTGTTTTAAAAGATTTTGATATCACTTAGCATTATATATGCAGTGCAGTGTTTCCTGGTGCTTAACTTCACACTCATCTTCTATAGAAGAATTGTGTTTTCTGGTGAATTTTCATCGAACTTTCATCAAAGGGAAAATATTTAAACTGCTGTAATAAGAAAGAACTGGAAAAAAATTATAAAAAATACAATTTAGCACGAATAGATCGTGCATAACATTAGCAGCAGTTTAAGTTTGCAGCTAATTTTTGCTGTAAAACTCAAGACAGCTTCTTAGTAAGGGCAAAAAATATACGTGCTTAACATTGATTCAACAGGTATCTATTGGAAGGATGAAAAATCATTACTTTTAAATCCATCATATCATTTGGTGTCCAAATGATGATAGCAGCTCGTGCTTTCTAACACTGTTGCTCCAGAATTGTTTGGTGTTTAGTTTAGTTAACATCCATTTAATATTCATGTCATTTTGCATCCATAATTCACATTTTGTTGTGGATATTATCATCTTGAAAGAGATCACTCTCTTGAGAAAACCTTCCCAGTAAGGGGAATCAAACCATGTAAGCAAAATACGTCTCCCAGAGTAAGAAGCCACTTTTCCTTTTACAGTAGGATCAAAGGTTAAAGAATTTCCTTTAATGTGTCAACCATTTGTTTATAACAATCCACTACAAGTGTAACATTTCCCACAAAAATGTAATGAAATCTAAGTATAAAGAGAAGAAGGTTGACTCAAGCAAAGTAAAACTACCTGAAAACTGTTCTTCATTACTAGTGCTTTAGTAAATATACTTACTGTACTTTACAATTCTGTTGAATTTGCATATACTGCAGAATTTAATAATCCTACAAACTACAATCACAAAATCTTAGACATTAATATCAGCACAATTCTCAGCCAATATGAGTAGCAACCCATCCTAACATACTGGTCTTGCAAATTGCAGCGATATAACAATATTACATAGTATTCATAAACCACACCCAGTACATTTTGAGGTTGGTTACATGACTATGGCTGACTGTTATCTTGGGTGGAACATAAACAGGTGGTAGGAAAACTGACATATTAAATTTAACCTTCAGTATGGAACTAGTCATGTAAGTCTCTTGTAAACATCTAAAAGTTTTGACTTCCAGATTGCTATGAGACAATTTGTTCACATTAGTTAATTGGGCCATAATTTATTGTTATCATTAATATTAGGTAATAATATATAATGGTAAAGTTGCACACTCCTTAAAGGCACACCTTTAATTTCCTCATGGAATGTCATTGAGAAATGTCCATGAGTCACACCGGAAAGATTAGTCCACCTCGCCACCATGTTCAGGTGGGTTTACCTCAAAGTCCATAGTGTAATAAATCTGTGAGATTTATGCATGTCAGTTACTGTTCTTTTCATATAAACAAACCACCCCACTGATATGCTTTATCTTTAGTACTTTGCTCCAGGCAGAAATAAACCACCGCACGTAGTTCCACTGTACACCCTACAACCAGTCACAGTTGTTAATCGACATTTCCCTAAAAAGGTGGAAATAGAATACAACAGAACAGCCCTTTAGTGTCATTGTACATGTACAATGAAATTGTGGAATGTTGTGAATCACACAATGCCACTTTTCCTGGGCATTGTCATGTTTCTCCTCTTTCTCCTTGGTTGAACATGTGAGTGTTTCAAAGGAAACCATTCACTATAAGTCTTTTAATGGAATGTATAGACCGCCTATTTACTTAGCAAGAGCTCTGTTGACAATCATAGACCCTGTTCTATTTGGTATTCAGATCACAAAACCTTCAGTGCCTCTCTAATGAAGCACAGATCCACAGTGCTTTTCCTCAGCACAGCAGTCTCAGGGAGATTGTCTCTACTGAAAAGGAGGAGCCAGCAGAAAATGGCCATAATTAGACATATTGTAACACTACTCACTGTGAAAACAAAACAATTTGATTTTGTTTTTCATTGATAAGCTCCACACTGATTGAGGCTTATGTTTCATATTATATAATGTCAGCCGTGTTAATATGGCAGACCTGCAAGCAAACTGACAGAGAGGACAAGAGCCAGACAAACTTATTATTACTGAAAACCTGGAATACAGAATACATGTCTTGCTCTCTATGGGAGCTACCCAGTAATCTCTAAATGCAACTCTGATTTTCTGTCATTCAGGGCTGGAGGGTATTGAATCCTTGGAGGTTCTGCAACTCTCTTTCAACAGGATCTCAACTCTACAACTGGGAGAACTTAGCCATCTTCAGCAACTGAAAGAGTTACACTTACAACATAACCTCATCACAAGTCTCCATCCACAGATGTTTCAGGATTTACCCCAGCTCAAAGTAAGACTGTTTTTTTGTTGTTGTTGTTGTTCTTGTTCTTGTTTGTTTTTGTATTTTTTGGGCCTTTTTGTATAAATACAGGTGATTGTTTTTCAGATATCCGTTCAGTTTGCTCCATCAAAAGCTAGACTTAAAACCTTGATGCCTACTCTAATTAACTAATAATGTCAATATCTAAGATGCAATTTGTTTTGCCAGTCAAACTCATCATAAATATTATATTGCCCTCAAAGGTCCTAGATCTGAGCTTCAACATGTTGACCAGCATCCATCCTTTAATGTACCTCACCCTGCAAAACATTGGAACAGACATTAGGCTGCTTGGAAACAGGTGGCAGTGTGACTGCAGGATGCACAGTCTAAGACGGCGGATAGCCTTTGACAGCAGCAGAGGCCTGCAGGTCTGGAGCATCATGTGTGCTTCTCCATCCACCCTCTCAGGCAGAGATCTGCTTCAGCTGCAGGATGATGACCTGAACTGCCTCAGTACTGCGAACATCCCAGAGCTCCATCAGGATGTGACAGTCCACAGGGGCTCTGAGATACTGCTGTCTTGTTCAGCAGAAGGTAATACATCAAAATTATGCAAAAATGCTTAATGCATATTTAGCAATGTAAACTGATAATACTGCATATCAATGTGATCTTTTCCAGACTCAGTGTGGTGGACGCCCAATGGTCAAGCGTCTGTGAACCAGCCTGATGGTGGTCTGCTCATCAGTGACATCACAGAGAGTGACACGGGACTGTATGTGTGTGTGTCTAAAGAAAAACAGGTTGTGTCTGTTTTTAACCTCCAAATCAGTAAAATAGGTGGTGCAAGAAGAAAACCTAGAAGTTTGTCTGAAACCAGCCAATACATAATCCAAGCAGGCCCCACAAAGAGTGTGCGTAATGGGACAAGTCCAGGAGCTGGAGCAGTTACTCAGTCTGACTTGGCACTGGCTGTGTGTCTATCTATTTTCATCACATTTCTGGTTGCCTTTATCCTTGGAGTCCTTGCAAGACCGTGTATTGATGCTCTTTGGAAAAGAGTCACCGAAAAGAACATCAATACACGGTCCCGTGAAACTAACTCTGCAGTCTCTGTAGAACAAACACAATATGAAAATGAGGCCTTCTCCACTGGAGAGGAACTAGAAAGGACAGGACATCACAGGGAAAGGAGAGTCACATTTACCACTGTAGACTACAGAGAAGATGGCAACGTACAGTATTATGATACTGTAGTCAGTGGCAATCCGGAAAGCATCAATAATGATGTAGTGATTGATTGTGAAGTTAGTGAGGCTCAGAATATTAAACATACTCCTGAAGATTCAGGAAATGAAAGTAGCTCACATCAGAGCAATTCAGAGGGTAGACTAAATGATGGCAGAGATCACACTAGTGCTGGACATAGGCACAACATGGAGTTTGAACCTATCCCAGATCCTGTTGAGCTAGAGGAAAAGAGAAGCCTATCTTCTCCAAGCTCAGATTCTTCACTATCTGAAAAAGAATTCAAAGAGCACCACACAGTGCCCAAGGCTCCTAAGGTGACAAAGGACCCTTTTCAACAGAAAACTGATTTCTCAATACTTACAAAAGAAGAGGTGCCACAAAGATCACTAGAAGGCAAAAGTAAAATGCCTGGATTTACCTCTGAGCCATGGTCACCACACACAACAGACCCTGGTTATTTAGAGGAGAATGAAGAACTATTTGAATTTAGTGATTCTGTTCAAAGTCCATCTCCCAGGTCAGGCAGTATAATTGGTTCTTCTAATAAGTCAAAACTTACTGTGGCAACCCCTTCCAAAAAACACAAGCGGGATTGTGTGTCCAGTTCCAGCTCAAACAGCAGTGAGGATGAGTCTACACTTTACAAAGCCAACTCTGACCAGCAAATCAAGCCTGCAGTGAAACCAGAGCGCTCGTTTTCCTCCGATTCCAGTGACAGTGATAAGGAGCCAGACCAGCACACAGTTAAGCTAGAAATTGATAAAGATAGCACAGTGAAAGTTAAACCAAAGCCGCGGACAAAGTGGCGTGATGTCTATTCGGATACCAGTCAGAGTAAGAATCTGGACGGCAAAGCACCTTCACCATCTATAAGAGATTCATCCTCTTCCAGCAGTGACAGTGAAGCAGATTCCAAAGTACACTCAAGTATAGACAGAATAAGCCAAATCAAAGAGCATTCACACATCACCGCTCCATTACCGGAGTCAAATTCATCTTCCAGAAGCATGAGGAAAGATTCAGATATCAAAGAACCTTCATCAACCTCTAGTTCATCTTCTAGTAGTGAAAGTGATGATGAAACAGGCCACAAAGTGCAGCAGAGTCCAGGGAATTTGGGCATTCCACCCCGCCCATTCAGAGAATCTCAAACAAGGAGTCCTGATCCAAATGCAAAGTGGCCTACCATTGATCTTCTACACCTTCCTCGCGTTAAGCGGCGCCTAGATATCAAAGCACCATCAGTAGATTCTGACACATCCTCTAGCAGTGACAGTGAGGAGGAAACAACGAAACACATAAAGAAACAGGAGCAAGGAGGTATATATATGCCAGTTGTTCCAAATAGGTCATCTCAAAAAATACATCAAGAGGATGAAATACGAAGACCTGCCATTCCTCCTCAGCATCCCAAGAGTATCAAGAAAGATTCAGATGTCAAAGAACCTTCATCAGCCTCTAGTTCATCTTCTAGTAGTGAGAGTGAAGATGAAATTGCTCACAAAGTGCAGCAGAGTTCAGGAAAGTTGGGTATTCCACCCCGCCCATCCAGAGAATCTCAAACAAAGAGTCCTGATCCAAATGCAAAGTGGCCTACCATTGATCTTCTACACATTCCTCACATTAAGCGGCGCCTAGATATCAAAGCACCATCAGTAGGTTCTGACACAACTTCTAGCAGTGAAAGTGAGGAGAAAACAACAAAACACATAAAGAAACAGGAGCAAGGAGGTATATATATGCCAATTGTTCCAAATAGGTCATCTCAAAAAATAAATCAAGAGGATAAAATACGAAGACCTGCCATTCCTCCTGAGCGTCCCAGGAGTATCAAGAAAGATTCAGATATCAAAGAACCTTCATCAACCTCTAGTTCATCTTCTAGTAGTGAAAGTGATGATGAAGCAGGCCACAAAGTGCAGCAGAGTCCGGGGAATTTGGGCATTCCACCCCGCCCGTTCCAAGAATCTCAAACAAGGAGTCCTGATCCAAATGCAAAGTGGCCTACCATTGATCTTCTACACATTCCTCACATTAAGCGTCGCCTAGATATCAAAGCACCATCAGTAGCAGTAGGTTCTGACACAACCTCTAGCAGTGAAAGTGAGGAGGAAACAACGAAACACATAAAGAAACAGGAGCAAGGAGGTCTATATATGCCAATTGTTCCAAAAAGGTCATCTCAAAAAATACATCAAGAGGATAATATTCGAAGGCCTGCCATTCCTCCTGAGCGTCCCAGGAGTATCAAGAAAGATTCAGATATCAAAGAACCTTCATCAGCCTCTAGTTCATCTTCTAGTAGTGAAAGTGATGATGAAGCAGGCCACAAAGTGCAGCAGAGTCCGGGGAATTTGGGCATTCCACCCCGCCCGTTCCAAGAATCTCAAACAAGGAGTCCTGATCCAAATGCAAAGTGGCCTACCATTGATCTTCTACACATTCCTCACATTAAGCGCCGCCTAGATATCAAAGCACCATCTGTAGATTCTGACACATCTTCTAGCAGTGACAGTGAGGAGGAAACAGTAAAGAAACAAGACCATGGAGCTGTACATATTCCAATTCTTCCAAATTGGTCATCTCAAAAAGCCAGTCGTGAGCATGACATAAGAAAGCCTGCCATTCCTCCTGAGCGTCCCAGGAGTATCAAGAAAGATTCAGATATCAAAGAACCTTCATCAGCCTCTAGTTTATCTTCTAGTAGTGAAAGTGATGATGAAACAGGCCACAAAGTGCAGCAGAGTCCAGGGAATTTGGGCATTCCACCCCGCCCATTCAGAGAATCTCAAACAAAGAGTCCTGATCCAAATGCAAAGTGGCCTACCATTGATCTTCTACACATTCCTCGCATTAAGCGTCGCCTAGATATCAAAGCACCATCTGTAGATTCTGACACATCTTCTAGCAGTGACAGTGAGGAGGAAACAGTAAAGAAACAAGACCATGGAGCTGTACATATTCCAATTCTTCCAAATCGGTCATCTCAAAAAGCCAGTTGTGAGCATGACATAAGAAAGCCTGCCATTCCCCCTGAGCGTCCCAGGAGTATCAAGAAAGATTCAGATATCAAAGAACCTTCATCAGCCTCTAGTTCATCTTCTAGTAGTGAAAGTGATGATGAAACAGGTCCCAGAGTGCAGCAGAGTCCGGGGAATTTGGGTATTGCATCTCGCCCATTCCAAGAATCTCAAACAAAGAGTCCCGATCCAAATGCAAAGTGGCCTACCATTGATCTTCTACACATTCCTCGCGTTAAGCGGCGCCTAGATATCAAAGCACCATCAGTAGATTCTGACACATTCTCTAGCAGTGACAGTGAGGAGGAAACAACGAAACACATAAAGAAACAGGAGCAAGGAGGTATATATATGCCAATTGTTCCAAAAAGGTCATCTCAAAAAATACATCAAGAGGATAATATTCGAAGGCCTGCCATTCCCCCTGAGCGTCCCAGGAGTATCAAGAAAGATTCAGATATCAAAGAACCTTCATCAGCCTCTAGTTTATCTTCTAGTAGTGAAAGTGATGATGAAACAGGCCACAAAGTGCAGCAGAGTCCGGGGAATTTGGGCATTCCACCCCGCCCATTCAGAGAATCTCAAACAAAGAGTCCTGATCCAAATGCAAAGTGGCCTACCATTGATCTTCTACACATTCCTCGCATTAAGCGTCGCCTAGATATCAAAGCACCATCTGTAGATTCTGACACATCCTCTAGCAGTGACAGTGAGGAGGAAACAGTAAAGAAACAAGACCATGGAGCTGTACATATTCCAATTCTTCCAAATCGGTCATCTCAAAAAATACATCAAGAGGATGAAATACGAAGACCTGCCATTCCTCCTGAGCATCCCAAGAGTATCAAGAAAGATTCAGATGTCAAAGAACCTTCATCAGCCTCTAGTTCATCTTCTAGTAGTGAGAGTGAAGATGAAATTGCTCACAGAGTGCAGCAGAGTCCGGGGAATTTGGGTATTGCATCTCGCCCATTCAGAGAATCTCAAACAAAGAGTCCCGATCCAAATGCAAAGTGGCCTACCATTGATCTTCTACACCTTCCTCGCGTTAAGCGGCGCCTAGATATCAAAGCACCATCAGTAGATTCTGACACATCCTCTAGCAGTGACAGTGAGGAGGAAAGAACAAAACACATAAAGAAACAGGAGCAAGGAGGTATATATATGCCAATTGTTCCAAATAGGTCATCTCAAAAAATAAATCAAGAGGATGAAATACAAAGACCTGCCATTCCTCCTGAGCGTCCCAGGAGTATCAAGAAAGATTCAAATGTCAAAGAACCTTCATCAGCCTCTAGTTCATCTTCTAGTAGTGAGAGTGAAGATGAAATTGCTCACAAAGTGCAGCAGAGTCCAGGAAAGTTGGGTATTCCACCACGCCCATCCAGAGAATCTCAAACAAAGAGTCCTGATCCAAATGCAAAGTGGCCTACCATTGATCTTCTACACATTCCTCACATTAAGCGTCGCCTAGATATCAAAGCACCATCAGTAGGTTCTGACACAATTTCTAGCAGTGAAAGTGAGGAGAAAACAACAAAACACATAAAGAAACAGGAACAAGCAGATATATATAGTCCAAGGCAAGAAACTGATTTGCTTTACACAAAAACCCAATATGTTCATCATACTGCAGACATCAAATCAGTATCATCAGCTTCTGAGTCATCTTCAAGTAGTGACAGTGAAGATGAAAAAAGGGGCCAGACAAAGAAGCAGAGTTTGGGCTCAACGGGGTTTCAACAATCTCAAACCAAACGTCATGATCCTGTTTACACATCAAGCAGCTCAGATGAGGAGGGGATGGAAGATTTAAGAAACCGCCCAGTTGCAGTTAAACCAGATTCAAGATTGCCTGAAATGGGCCTCAGCACTATCCCCTATGTCAAAAAGCATCTAGATATCAAGACACGTTCACCTAAGTCCTCCTCCAGCAGTGATGAGAGTGAAGGTCGGACTACAGACCAGCCTGTTAAAATGGCTAGCAACTTAGGCTCTCCAACTTCTACATTGTTTAAGCTTCCTCACATTTCAAAGAAAGATTCCAATATTACATTAGAAAAGTATGTTGTTATAACAGATGAGTTGAGGGAAAATCGAAAAGACAACATCAGCACAACACCAGAGATAAACTCTGAGCTCCAGTCACGATGGGCCACAATGAATCTTGGTGTCTCCCGATTTAGAAAGCGCCTTGAAATCACATCACCGAGTTCTCAACCATCCAAATTGCCCTCATCACCTCCGCCAGACTCCCCTTCTCTGAATCCTGAAAACAAACATGTGAAACCCTCTGATTCCTCTTCCAGCAGCAGCAGCAGTGAAGATGAGATAACAGAAAACAGAGCTCCTCCAGGCATGACATATGTTGACTTTCCAATCTATAAGCGTTCAATTATGAAAACTTCATCGCTATCTGATAGTTCTTTCTCCCCCAGTGGCAAGAGCCAAATGGTAAATGTTGCACAGGAAAGTGAAAAGGACAGAAATTCATCACTTGCTCCAAAGAGAGTATCCAGTCTGAGCTTTGAGGATGAAGTAAGGAGAAGGACTGAAAAAAGACACAACGCAAATGCAGATATACCACCAGAGATAAAATGGACTGGTGTTGGTCATCATCTGTCTAAAATCTCTACACCAGCACTAAAGACAGGTCTGAATACAACACCTCCACAGCAGGCTTCACCTGCAAAACCAGAACTTCCCCAGCTGTACTCCTCCAGCATCAAAAGTGACGTTAAAATAAAGCAAGACAGTTGGAAATCAGATGTAAAGCCAACACATAAATTCTCATCCATTAGTGCCAATAGTACTTCTTCTGCATCCGGAGGTGCTCTTCACAGGCTTTACAACTCACCCAACACCACATATGAGAATCCAAGCCCTCTTTTGCTCTCTGATAGGAAGGAAAGAAAAGGCCTCAGTGCCCTAAAAGTCATGTCATCAGAGAGAAAAATGTGGGACACGGTGGATTTCAGTGGGGATGTATCTCCTACAGCTGATGACCACAGTCCACAAGTTGACACCGGTGTTTATTATCGCAAATCTGAGCCGGACATCAAACCCCTGCCACGATTACATCTCCCCTCTGCTTCACCAGATGAGAGAAGAGCTACAGATTTGTTGTATGATCTTCCCCGCTACAGGAGCCATGACATCAAACCACCACAAGTTGCCCCACCTCCTATTCCTGTAACACTACCGCCAGAGGAGGCCGTTGGGCTTACATGGAGATCTCCACAGGACAATAAGAAACAAGGCTCGGAAGGAAATAGAACCTATCAGCAACAGAGACAAAACACAGAGGAACCTGTTGCTTCTTCGCTTACACCAGAATACCCACCAATCTATTTAAACACTTCAAACATCACTCATGTTTAATGACAAGTCAATTCATGCTAAACACTTAAAAAGCCACCCAGATGATAGGCATGATTCTTTGAGCTTAAGTTATCCTGTGAATGTCAAAAATGTTGTGAATTGTATATTATGTGTGACTTTGGAATGAAATGTAAGCTATAATCATTCATTGGCTAGGGCTGCCACAGAGCACTTAAATGCAGTCTTTATTGATGCACCATGCTTATCTTTCATGTTTGACTTATTTCTGCAAAATAAGATGCCAAATGAGTTATTTACTTGCATTCATGAACAGAATTTCTGACTTCTGAAGGAAGTCCAGTGTGATGGCTCAAATTTGTGTATAAAAACCTAAATTCAGTGATGTTAAAGACTAAATCATGAAATAATTTACAGATTTTTTTTGTATCTCTAATTGAACATTTTAGCAAATAATAATAATAATAAAAATATCAATTTGCACATATACATTTTTATTTGTATATTTGCTACATCCCAGATTTTTGTGCAATTTATTTAGCTATTTCAGGTAAAAAAAAAAAAAACTGATGATGTAGAGGTCTCAAAATCCTATGTAGTAAATGTGATACACTTGACTTATAAGGTTAAACAAGGGCAAACTATCAACTAAATAACCAGAACATAAGCCATTAATAAGTTAATAAACCATTTTATTTACTTGTATAGACATAGGTTATAGTGAAAACAGACATATAGACACATAGTTTACATACATATATACAGTTGGGACAAGGCTGTTCATCCTCCTGCATTATCAAGGGAGAAGACTAAACCACTGATCTCTACACAGTATTTGGTAAGCAATCCTACAACTACTTTAGTCTTAAGGTTTATGCTGATGGTTGATGCATTGTAGTGATGACAAAGGTTTCTGTGTAGTTTTCAACTGAAATGGATTTATGGAAGCGTTTATGTATGTCATGACAATGTAGTGCAACAGTAGCAAAACAGGCTACTGTCTGCATTGCCCGCACTTTGCCAAAGTTTTGCAGCATATGTAAGAATGTGTAACAAAGGGTAAATGCAGGAGGGAACTCCTGTTCCACCATGAGGTTACAGGTGTGTTCCAGGTCTTAATAGACACAATCATGTTTATTATCAGAATTCAAAGAACATGATTGTGTTTATGAAATTAAGCACAAAACACTTTCACAAAAACCTGTACAAAACAAAAACAAAAAGTTTGAAAAATGTTTTCAAAAAATCTCATTCATTCACAAAAGGCTCTGTCGGAGCATGCATGCAAATATTAAATCTTCTGACAATTCAGCATCACATCACAGCCAAAGACAAAAATTTATACATGTGTTACAAGAACATTATACTAGGCGAAAAGAACAGCATAGCATCATCACAAAGTTCCAAACTGTCAGTGTCCACTGTTTTGAGTACATCCTATGGGTGGTACAAAGCAACACTTTCACCAAACGTACCTTACTACTCAAGCCTAAAGGACCTCATCCTGAGAGGGTCACCGGTCTTCCACTGCAGTTACATTAACACCGTCAGTGTTGGGAGAGATGCTACTGGTAAGAGGAGACCTGAAACTATCAGTGGACTAAGGAAGACAAACAGATGCCACATAGCAAGACAAAATGGACACCAACTAGCTCTATGTCAACTTATAACACAGCCAAAACAGTCTGAGTTCATCCTGAAATAATCCCTGACCACTCAGTGTGTCTGTGTGCATGTGCTGTATGTACTCTTATCACACGTGTATGTACATTTGGGTTTATTGGTATGTGTGTGGGACACACAAAGTGACTTCCATGTTTTGAGGCACAGTAATACTCTCATCTACAGAACGTAGATACATAAATCAGTCATCAGACCAATAAATGCTGATCAGAGCACTAGTGGCTCACCGCTGTACTGTAATAAGAGTTAGTAAGCAGCAATGCTAAACTGTTTGGTGTTATGAGGTCTGAAGCCTTTGCAGGGGGCTAGCAAATGAATAGCTAGAAGCAAAAAAAAAAAAAAAAAAAAAAAAAAGCTGAAGCAATCAAAACTGGAGGGGAAAGAAGAAAACAAACAAAAAAAAAAACAACAACTACAAACTGGCACAAATCAATAGAATAGAAACTTGCAATCAACCATTTGACACAGTGTGCTTCTTGAAGTACTCCTATGAAACTCAAAATATGACAAAAACAAGAAAAAAAAATTAAGTGCTATCTGTCCAGAAAAGCTCAAGTTCAAGTTCATTGCACAGATGTATAATACTTTAATGTGCCCAGGTCAAAGTGACCCTATTTAAGACTCAGACACAATGCATGAATGGTCACTTCTCTCAGTTTCTCTGTGCTGAAGACAAGGGGTGAGGAGTGGTTCTCCCACACAATACCATTTTGCTTCCATCATCCATGTATGACACCATGTTATCCTAACACAGACAGCAATATGACATGTCACAGTGAGAGAGCAATGCCACTGGGGATTGCTGCAAGCTTGCCCACTATGCAACTTCGGGAGGGAGCACAGCAGCCCTCCTGCCTCCACGCTCTGAGCAGCGTGCATGCAGGCTGCAAACCCAGCAACCCCACCCTAGCCCACCCACAGCCCAAACCCCTCCTTTCCCAGGAAGCACCCACAGTCACTCCATTACTTTTTTTTGTATTGTTTACTTATTGGTTATTGATTCTCAGAGTCGTTGTTGTCACAGTTGTATTACTTTCCCATTTTTGCGCTGCAGTTATGACATCTGTCTTTCTTTGTACCATTCCACAAACTCGTCCAACAAAACAGGCCCTAATGAAAAAAACAAACCCAAAAACAAACAAAAACAAAGATGAGGCACAAATTTCAGTATATTACAAAATTAGTATTTGGGTAACACTCAGTTACACGTAAATGTGTGCTCACTTACAGGCACCATCTTCATCATAGTTGCTGAGGTCCAGGTTGATTGTCCTGCTGAACTCTAAAACATTGCACCATTGGTCTTTGTTGATGACTTTGTACTTTGATTGCTGAGGAATAACAAATAAATCCTTTAGAGTGATAGTTTTTTAGCTACAACAGCTCTTTCCAAGGTTAAAATGGGCAACAAATGATGGTATATACAACTACTCCACGAGACTTCTGTGACTGATTTTCTTAAAAAACAAAAAACAAAACAAACAAACAAACAAAAAACCCCAACCAACCAAACTGCTTACCTCTAGAAACTGATTAAACACAGGAAACAAAGGCCACGTCTTTCCCAGAAGAAGCCCCAACATACATTTGGCTGTGTTCAAGTCCAAACTCCTCTGATCCTTTTCCTGTACAATCAGAACATCCAAGACTTTCTCAAATCAATGCAACAAGTCCAAACAGACACTCAAGTCAAACAGCCAGATTAAAATTTTTACTGTTTCTTACTGAGATTTTTGTATTTGTTCAAATGAATTTAACCTGGTTGTTGAATGCTGTGTGTTGACTGCTCCACTCACCCGAGCAAAATCAAAGGCATATCTATAAATGAGCTTAAAGCTGGTGCTGTCATTTAGGACAGATCTCAGGTAGTCGAGTGAGTTCCTCAGCCTCTCAGTCGAATCACACCTGACGGCAGCAGAAAACTAGCTTAGGTATGTTACAGGATCCAATTTAATGCAAGTTACACTAAGAAAACACATCAATCTAAATAGGCAATCTTGAAAACTGTATTATATTTAAAAAATGAAGAAAAAAAAAAAAAGCACTAAAGTAAGTAAATGACATACTGCAATGAGCCCATGCCTCTCAGCCACTCCTGAAGGGTGAAATATCCCATACTCTGGGCATCCAGCTTCCAAGCAAGAACCAGCATCACCACCTGAGCACAAGCAACAAATGACAGTTGCAGATATTCTTAAATACAAGATACTCAATCCATTGCATATCACATGACCTTAAAGGTCTAGGACTGCTGATTGAGAATGCAGATTAAAAGATAGACTTTTATAAAGTATCAGAAATGATCAGAAATGCAAATTGTCACCACTGCCAAAAGGATGTCATTTAAAAAAAAAAAAAAATCACTAGTTTAACTTGTGGTCACAGAGAGATAAACAGATGTCGAAATATGAAAGATTTTAAATATGCGCTTACATTCTCCGGCTCCACCCCGATGTCCTCACAGAATTTTTCCATGCCCTCTGGACCCACCACATCATCACAGCCTATTTATGATAAACAAATGTCAATAGCAGCAATTTCCCATGTATGCACTGAGAAGAGGTCAAATGCAATTAAACTAAGAGTGTGTCCAGTAAGTGCTCACCTGCATATTCATAGAACCACTCCAAGCATCTTTTACTAGAAAACATCTCCTCCTCTCGGATTTGGGATGTTTCATGTTTTCTGAAAACGCTGTGAAGGAAAAAGAAAATTTCAACCATACTACACGTGCAGTACACCGTTTATTATATGTTTACTAATGGCAAAATAAACAGTGTACTGCACATATTCAAGTTCACTGAATGTTTAATTAAAGGGATCTCGCACCTGTCCTGGCGACTTTTCTTGGCTGACATGTCATCTCCAGCAGAGGGTCTCCTCTTTTTCCTAGGAGGCATGGCTTTAGAGCAACAAGCTAGGGAAGTAAACAGAGGAGAAAATGAAAGCATAAATCTTTAAGAACGACATGCATTATGCCAACTTTCTATAGCAAAACATTTGAGTACTAGCCAAGCACTGAGAGTCCACTTCAGAAAGTGATATGTTAATGTACATCTGGCCTGATAAAAACACTAAACTGATAAAAAAAAAAAAAAAAAAAAAAAACATAAAAAAGGAGCAGCTGTATAGTTACCTGAGGGGTGGCTGTCCTGTCCAACGTCTTCTGCCAAGTTCTATTCAAAACAAATATGTGTGAGTAGGACACAGATGTACAGGGCACATGCATGCTAAAATAAAGCACACATAAACATATTGCTAATATGCATTTACCAGCCTGTGCAAGGTGTGGTGGATCTTATGGATGCTGGCCAGTGTAGTCAAGTGGGAATTCAGCTGAAAATCTATTTCCAAAAAATAAATATAACGTCAGAAAAGAACTAAACTAAACCGTGACACTCAGCTTTATGCTCCTGATCATGCTTGGCATGAGCACAAGGGTACAAGAAGGTGACATCATCACAGCCCCAATAAGAACACTGGACTCAAATCTCAGGTGATCTTTGATTAGGAATCACACAACATTCACAGAGCATGCACTACTATAGCTTGATATCCAGTTTTCAAAGATCTACGTTGCTGAAAATATCTCACACGAATGAGGGAGGGACTCTCTGCATTCCTCTAAAGACGTGAGAACGATCATGCATGCTACCTTCTCGCTTCAAGCCTTCTGTGTACTGTCGATTAAAAGCTGTCACCAAACACCGATGATTTTAACATTTTTTCAGAGGCCAAAACCACACTCAAACCAGTACACTGCCGAGCAGATAGCTCTAGCTGCATACCTAAAATAGCAGTGCAGACGCGCAACTTGCACAGAGTTTACAAAGTATCTGGAGAGTTTGGACGTATGGGCGTTGTAGTCCATTTCCTCTAAACAGGCCATTGGAAGCTAAGCTCTGTTTGGGATACTAAACTACAATTCCCATGCATTTGCAAAACAACTACTTCTCTCAGACCCTTCTACCCCCAACATTTACACCAACTGATTGAATGCATTTTACGTTGTTTGAAAAATATACAACATTATATGTGTTCTGGCACAAAACCAACGCACAGGCGTTTGCAGCAGCTGGTGTAGATGGCGCAAAACCCGGCGGCAGTGCTGCAGCAGGCAATGAAAGCTGTTTTACACAACTGCGTCACAATTTTCATTCCCTGTAAGAGTCCGCAGTTGACCAGAATATTGACCGATTTGCAATGGTCCTGCGTGGATGCCAAATGTGAGCTGATACCTGCTGTACGTGACCCATAAAGATGAATATAAACAGCTCAACACGCCGTTTAACCATCGAAAACCTTCAGAATTTAACTAACGTCAGCCGCATTCAGCCGTGCACCGCTAACGCGACTCGAAAAATTAACTTCGCAAAACCTTCAGTGTCAAATATAACCTTCCACATGTCCAAACAGCTAAAATTACACCAGCTATCCTCCCTTTGTTGTCGCACAAGACAGCACTAGCAAATACAAAGAGAGCAGCAAATAGCACAGAATTCACGCGTCCTCATCAAACGCCACACGACCATGAGACAAAACTGTTGTTCAAAACAGAGCAAGACTATTAACGTCTGTGCCACACGCGCTATGGGGTCCCAAATTGATCCAGAAAAACCTCTCTAACGTTACTACTTACTTGCCGCATCAGAGTGCATTTTTATGAAACATACAACTGTCTGTGGGAAGTCCGCAGACCGGCCAATAGGCGGGCCTTGTCAATGTAAGCCACGCCCGCAGCTGTGGATTGAAGGTCAGCCTCATTCGCCTCCGCCTTTGCTCGCTGTCAATTGGCTAGTCGAGGTGTCATGTCATGAGAGGGAGGGAAAAGACACAAGCTCCTCCCTCAACAAAATGTGATTGGTCATAGTTCTCAAAACAGGCCGCGCTATTCGCACGTCAATCACTAGAATTTCCTCGTGCAAACCTGAAACCAGCCCACGATGAAATCTGATTGGTAGTTTTACTTCTAAATTGACTTCCCAGTGTAATCGCGGTTTGGGTTCGCTTAAAGTCAACGCCGTTTGTTGGAAGTAGGAGACGGTGTATTTGGTAATGTGAATTATGTTTCGATTTTACCAAGGTAAGGACGACAGCACTTACATTTCCGGAATGTTTGCAGTGATGCTGCCCTAAATAGCACTCTTAATTGCCCCTTGGGGATAAATAAAGTCTTTCTGAACACTTACCTTCATTTACGTTACCCTGTCAAATTTAGTATGCTCTCTTTGTCATGTGACTCTAAATCTCAGTTTTTGTACAAGACGAACGAATGCATACGTAGCAACATTGTTGGGCCCAAAGTTGTTTTTTATATATCAGTAACATTATGGTGTTACTCACATGACTCTGTTTAAATGATTAGCTAAGCAACTATACCCCGTGTGAGTATAGAGAAGCTCACCAGGTTATTTAAACCACAGCACCCTACTCAATACAGCCATGATTAAATTTGTATTACTTAGTACTGGTGGAAATGGGTAAAACTGCCTACTGAGTTGTCCACTGCACAGTCGTGTATGTATTTCCTTTGCCTTCCAGTTACACTCTTTATGCATTGGCAGTCCTAGTCGGCACCAGTTTACAGTATATGGGCATTTAATAGTGGATTCAAGGTGGGTCACTGTGCATTTCATGTGTGTTTTCATTTTTATACTATTAAACTACATTTTAGAGGAGCATGTGCCCCCCCCCCCCCCCCCCCTTCCTAATTTAATTTATTTGGCAGGCACACTTAGAAATTTGTAGGAAATACCTCACATATTAAATATGATGCCTTATGCATTGGCCTGGATCAGTTTTAAATGAATTATTTTTAGTCATACGTTATTTTGAATAATTTTATGTATTAGTTCTGTACTAGTGAACAGCTACTATTTTTTCTAAGTCAGAACATTTTTGTAGAATTTGTGCAGTTGCAGTTGTTAGGATATAGAAAATTTAAGCTATTTAATTAATGCTCAGCAGTGACGTTAAATAAGTAGCAAAACAAATGTGTTTGCTTCATGGATAAGTGAGCCTTTGCTCCTTAAGCTGTGACCTGTTGAAAGGTATTTAAGTACAGATTATATACACCATTATTAGAGAAACTGTAGCACTGATATCTGCATTTTTACTAGTGGTAGTAAAGAAAACCTTGACCTTTGGCTTATAGGGATTTGTGTCCAATGAAATAACCAATAATAGGTGATCTTGTTATGAAGTTTGACTGCGTATATTGAATCTTTAGCCTAAACACATGTAGATAATATGTTACCTTTACCCACACTTGTGGGTCTACTAAATAGTGATATAAAAGATCAAACACGAGGCTGTAGGCAAAAAAGGTGTGTCAAACACTGACGTGTAAACTGGTATACAAAGGTGAACCTGACCTGTTTTTAACACCATGGGTGAGGACATATGTCTTTTTATTTCATGTGACAAATGGGAACACATTTATTTTTAACACTGTTTTGTTTTTTTTATGTTAAAGCAGTGAATTCCTTTTCTGCATAGTTTTATATGTTAAGAGTCAATGTTTTTTAGGGGTTTTCTTTGCCTCATGGCTTGTCGTCCTCATGCTCAAACAAATCTGACTGGGCAGAGCTCTGTTAGGAAGGCGGAGTTAAAAGTCTAGTCCAGGAAGTTCTATTACAGGTTGTTGCATTTGACACAGGCAAGGGGAAGTGTACGTAGCTTCAAAAGCAGCATAGTACAGCTCAAGCAACAAACTACTGAAGGATCTAAGATCATGAGTGCTGAAATAAGTGGGCAAACAGTGCCGACCGAGGAAGCGGCAGCTGCTGGTTCAGGTTCAGCTCCCATTAAAGGAGGGTGGAAAGTGAGTGGCAAACAAATTTGTACTAGAGATTTTGAGCCCAGATGCAATGCTATATGTCACATATGATAACTAACCTCTATTCTGTTTCTTACAGTGCCCATTGAGTGATGCCCATGTTCACAGAGAAGATGTGAGAAAAGTTTGGAAAGAGTGCCAAGAGGAGAGCTTCTGGTACAGAGGTAGTCTCTTTCAGACATTCAGTAAATGCTCTCACGTGTGTCAAAAATTTTCATTAACAATTTGTTGAAATGTCTCCCAGTGAGAGACAAGACTTGGAAATGTTCTTTGATGTGTAAGCAGGGTTTTTGTAGTAGAAGTAGGGGATAGGGGTCCTCAATCAAGCTTACTGTTGAGCGTTTATTCTTCACTGCGGAATTCAGTGTGTGGTCTTAAAAAGGGAGGGGGGGGGGCAGATCAGTAAGATGGTAAGTAACTCATAGTAAGATTTTATACTTTCGTCATTCTCTCAGTTGTGATTACAATGTGTTTATTTGATCATGATTATTTATATCTCTACTCAATTTGCATTGCTTTTAAAGAAATCATTTAAATACTATAACCACTCTGCCCTGCCTGATCAGAGCTTTTACTTAAGGTTAAGGTTGGGTGAAGCTTGGCTGGGAGTGTCCAGAGGTAAAAAAAGAGGTTCTAGATAAAAAAACCAAAACAAAACACCCCATCTGGAAAAAGTAGTAGAAGGAAAAAAACACATGAGGTTTAAAGATATATCAGTCATTTATGCACACCCACACATCTTTTATCCGACTGTCAGAAAAGAATTATCACAGCAAAAGCTTAAGAGTTGTATAAGCTACTGTGGGCAGCTTGCACTAAAGAAAATATTGTGGTCAGGCTTTTTTAGATTAAGAATTCCCAAACTAAGGATTATTGGTGTTTTATGTGGCAACACATCGTTGTCTTTAGTCTCCATCTTGGCCTGGCCTCTCACCACTGACCACACAGCTGCTGCTCATCTTCTCTCATGAAGCAGTTATGTAAACATGCAGTGGCAGCAATCACTTCTTTCTGTATCCGTCCTTTCCATCCCATTAGATCAGTGGTTCTTAACCTGGGTTCGATCGAACCCTAGGGGTTCGGTGAGTCGGTCTCAGGGGTTCGGCAGAGCCTCCGCCGTGACATGCACGGCTCATTTTGTGCACCAGTAAAAAAACATATCCATGTCTTGAATTTGAAAAAAATCATATTTTATTTTTCACT
This sequence comes from Pelmatolapia mariae, assembly GCF_036321145.2. Taxonomy (NCBI): domain Eukaryota; kingdom Metazoa; phylum Chordata; class Actinopteri; order Cichliformes; family Cichlidae; genus Pelmatolapia; species Pelmatolapia mariae. Next base: position 42,797,125 of record NC_086246.1, on the reverse strand, counting down.
AAAGAGGGGTTCAGTGAATACGCATATGAAACCAGTGGGGTTCGGTACCTCCAACAAGGTTAAGAACCACTGCATTAGATGGACATGAGGTTGAGTTTCGGTATACGTCTCATTACTCCAAAGTTCATTTAGGTTGACCTATAGGCAAACAAAGCAAAATTAATGTCTTCTAGTGGATTCATTCATATGGGAAATATCGCCATTTAATCACAGACAGAAAAACTTATCTTTATGCATTATGTATTTGTTTTGAATGCTGGCTTTTTAAAATAACTTTACTCTGATTCTATTATAATATTTCCCCATACACTGTCCAGCAGTTTGTGGCTTTGATCAGCTTCAGAGCAACTTCTGTTTGACTTGATTTCTGTTTTTAGCGCTTCCATTGTCTCTGGGCAGCATGGCTGTCACCGGTGGTCTCATCTACCAAGGTAAAGCATTAACATTCAAACCCCATACTTTAAATTGCATGATATTGATCAAAGTAAAGCAGATGTTTCTATAGTTATCACTTTTTTTCCCTCCACATAGGTATTTGGAAATCATCAAAGCGATTTGGTCCCTTTCCGAAACTAGCAGGTTTGTGTCTTTCAGTATCTTGGATCTCAGTTTGTAAGTGGCAGCAGTGATTAATGAAATAATTGTTCTTCTTCAGTTGCGGGGATCCTTGGATTTGCAGTGGGGAAAGCATCCTATGTGGGCACTTGTCGGAGCAAATTCCAGGAGCTTGGCATTCAGGGTGGACCGGGGATTGGACCCTGGTCAAAGAGAGATCACCCTGGTCACAGACACAGGGAGGGCAGGTGCTGAATTTCTGTTTGTGTAATATTATCATGTTGTATGGTAATATTCACAGATTCTGGGAAGAGGAGTGTTGATAATCGGAAAAAGACTAACTTTGTGTTTTTCGTTGTATATTTGATTGTCCATTATTTTTATTTCATTTTACTTTATTTTTTTATATTCTCTGAGTAATTGCTCTTCTGTCTTGTTTATTGACCACCAGAGTTACACTGCAAGCATTCAAAAGTCATTCGGAATCAAATTACTTTATTAATCCCAGAGGAAATTGTGTCATTGTGCTGGTCCACCTTTAATAAATGACATAAAAACAATTATTTAAAAATGTTACAAATACTTATTTTTATCAGCCATTGTTAGTATTTTTTTCTCCTCTCTTTGGATGATCAATACCCTTACGCCTCAGCATGACACTTACCCAAACATTATCCTCACAGACCCTGCCACCATGTGTGTGAAGAATGTAAGAAAAATGCTCCAGCAGCACCAGCTGGACAGGCTTAAAGACTGTGAGGACGGATGTACGGTAACATTCAGTGTGCATCACTGTAAAAATAATGTATTCAGATTAGTGCAAATATAAACTATCTGAAAATATGAAAAACAATATTTATTTATTTTTTTTAAAGGACAACTTTGATATGTTACATAATTTGTGTCACTGTACATTGATGCACACCTATTTAAGTATTTCCTTTCCTTTTTCAGCCTCAGCACTGTTGGAGAGATTTTCTGCATGAATTCATCACCTTCTTGGTCTTTAATAAAACTTGTAAACACATGTCTCATTTTATCAAATAACCACTAGGGGGCGCTGCTATCCTTTCTATCAAAGAGCAAGAGCTTATAGAATTTCTAGTTTTTACAGGGAGGTGAATAAATGGGTAAAGCCATGTCTTTGGACATAATTATCAACAGCTAAAAAGTTATTGAATGTTAAGAATGAGAACTGAAAATAAATAAATAACAGCCCTATGACAATGGAGAAAAAAAAGGTTTTGCCAAACTTGAATCATCAGGCATGAGTACAGTAACGACCACATCCATAACAGCAGCAGTGATAGTCCTACCTTAGGTTGCTCAGTGAATATGCAATGCTTGGCTACCTTCAAAAACAACTGTAAGGTGTAAGGGGTTAATCTGTACATGACAAATTCCAGAATTTAATGTAAGGTGGAACAGGGAACATATCTTTGAGTTTTTAATATTTGGTACTTACCAGTCCAATAATAATAATAATGGCTTCACTTTGATTTCTTTTCCACATTTTGAGCATTAAGAAATCTGGTCTTAATTTTGGCAGTTTATAGCACAGAAGGTGCACTTTAGAGCTGAACAGACAGCCATAACATTTTAAAACCTGTGCTTTCGTGTGTCTATAAGTGAAAGCACTAACAAAGTTATATAACTGAAAAAAACACGATGTGGCTTTCTTACCCTATTGTGAATGAGAATTGGTCACTACTTGCAGTAATGTTAAGCTAAGTGTGATTTTACTTCAGATATGTGTAGAGGCATTTAAAAATATAACGTCTGATTTAAAAAGTTACCCAGACTGCTCACATCAGTGCAGGCCTCCACTAATCAGGTCTTGATGGTAAAATGGCCAGATGGAAGACATTCCTCAGTAATGAGCATGTGACAGTGAGCTGGGAGTTTGCCAAAAGGTACCTTAAGGACTCTCAGACCTTGAGCTTGAGAAGCAATATCATGTGGTGTGCAGACAAACAAATGAAGAAATATGAGGCACTCAGCATCACCCCCTTACAGTTAGTACAGTCAAACATGTGATGGTAGCATCAGCAATGTTTTACTGCAACAGGAATGGGAGAAACTGGAGGAATGATGGAAGCAAAAATTAAGCAATCCTGAGTGAAAACCCTTTTCAGAGTGCTTAAAGGCAGTTGTGAATGTTCTTATTTCAACAAATCATACTGCCAAGACAACACCAGAGTGTATTTGAAAAAATTATATGAAAGTCTTGGAGGGTCCTAGCCAGGGTCTGAACCTGAATCTGTTTTGGAAAGTTAGCAGCACTGCTCAGCTAACCTACAATTAAGGCAATAAATCATCATATTTGGGATGAAATGATGATATTTTTTTAGGAAGTAAATACTCCTTTTATGACGAAACGTGTTTTATATTTAATTTTGCCAAAATTAGATTTTTATAAGTGTCAAATAATACAAGGACTTCATGACTCTTTTGATGAAGACAGCTGGTCATTTTTGAAATGTGAAGTTTAATCAGTTTTATGAGTTCAGTTAGTGTTTATGAAAGGAGCTCATAACTACTGGCCTTTGGTTTTTCCACTTTCTTCATATAGTGATGCAAACAAAATCATTCCCAATTTTTGCAGTACCACAGTTAGTCTTATATTAAGTACTTTATATTGGTTTAATTGGTTTATTTACAGAGATAGAGTAGTCCCCTCCGCGTTATATTTATATATTTTTATGAGTAATAAATGATACCAGAACAGCTTTATCGGTAACTGATAGTCCAGTCAAAGTTGACCAAAGTGCTCCATAAGAGGCACGACACACACTGCAGGCATGCCCACACACCTCAACAAATATATCCAAAGGATCATTTAAAAAAAAAAAGAGACAATACAGCTGATTCCACATTTTAACATAATAATATATAATGTTTGTTTAGTCCGCAGAATGAAATAATACTTAACCCTTGTATCCGTTTGGAAGCTTTCCAACTGATATTTTTGTGATTACTCGATACTGCCGTCAGCAATGCTCAAATACCTGACATACTGCGTCTCTTCCGACTACCCGCCTATCCGCGCAAGGCCGGTGTACTCTCGTAAGACTGAAAAAGAAAGGAAAAAAAAGGTAGATTCGTGTGAACCTCCCGCAGAAGACGTCATCCAATCAACAGGTCGTTCTATCAAGATTGGCACTTTCCTTGTCCGGTAGAACGCAGAGTTCTGTGTAGGCGTACACCATCACAGCCAATCAGAACAAAGAAGGCGGGGCAAACAAGCTGCCGTCTGTTCTGGCAGTGGGGCTCTTCCAACACCGAAACCGACTGAGAAAAAAAAATCACACCACTACGCAAATCCTTCCAATGGAGAAGGGCCAGGATGTTGAAGCTTGTTCGGCGAATGAAAAGATCGTCTGCAAGCTAGCCACCTAGCTCAACTAAGAGGAGAAGAAACAAAAGTTGTGAGTAACGTCAGCTTAACGTATAGTGAGGTGAATGAGGGCACGGGAGGTTGCTATCGAATGTAGTTAACGTTGGCTTATGCCAAGTTCCGCGATTAACTTTGCCGTTGAGGTTAGCTCTCCAACTGTGGTACCAAAATCGGCTGCCGTAGCATGCTAAAAGAGGGAGTTTGGCTGCTGTGCTGGGGCGAGTTAATCGCCTGTCTACCTTGCAAGTTTAGCATCGATCAGATTCCTGTTGTCATTACTTTTATCGCTGCCAGCTCGTTAGCTTACATGTTGAACGTTAACTTGTAGTTGACAACTGGCTGCTGCTGTTGCTAGCTAGCCTTTTGCTTAGCAGTTTCCTTAGTGGAGTATTAACAGCAGGCTAGTTGCTAACTAAAGGCTACATTGAAGCTTATTCTCCTGTATGTTAGCCACATCAGGCTTTTTTTTATGTACATCTCTAGCATCATCTTTAGCATTGCTTTTCACGTTCATGTCGTGGGAAATAAATTGCTGTGAAACTTGTTTGGTATACTTACCCGCTGTGATCAAAGTAAACACGAGCACAGAGTTAACCAACAGTGTTTAATGTGCTATTTTCTTTTTAAATCTGGGACATTATTCAGCAAAATGAAGATGCATTATTTTATTACGTTATGACTATGAGTGGCTTAAAGGAAATAATCATATTCAAGCATGGTGCTTCTTGTGCATGGGCATAACAATGAGAGAACTTCGAGATTTGCATCTATCATTCCTGCGAGGACTTCATTCCCCTGTTCAGAGTGCATCAAGACCCACAATGAAGCATTTGTTCCTTTTCTGTTGAGACCCAAGCAGTGACACTTGGATACAGGCAGAAAGGAATCTGGTCAGTCTGCTGTCTGGCTGGAGGTGGAGATAGCCAAACTATATAAGAAGGAGAAGAAAAGCCAGTTTGTGTTCGCTCCTTTGCGCAAATAAATGAGGACAGTGGTCTGAAGAACAGGAACATTGTTATGCATATTTGCACAGATTGCAAAACATGCATTGCAGCATATATAGAATGTATGCTAAAAATCCATGCCTGTTCAAAATTTCCGCATTCTGTTATGTTTTACACATAGTCTGCGCACATGCTGCACAATAACAAGAGCAAAAATATAAACAACTGAAACGTGGAGTTGATGACACATTGTTTGTTGTGATAGTTGAACCCCGATGCATCATACTTCTATCACGGATCCTTGATCTTCCCACAATAAGATTTGTTTTAATATTTGGATACTAAGGTGTTTCTGCAGCAATAAAGACTTGGTCAGATATGGGAGGGAAACGGAAGTTTGTTGGGTTCAAACTATCTCATTAGTAGTGACTGAACTTTCACATTGGGAAAGACATTGGGAATTGTTCATGGTGCCATTCGGGGGGGTAATTTGTCTATAAAAAATACTTGGGCAGCTGTCAGTATACTTTGTGACCCATTTGAGAAACATGGTTGAAAATACAGCCCTATGGTAACTATGAAGGACAACCATCAGTACACTGAGAGTTTGCCAAAAGACACCTTAAGGTCTCTCAGACAGAAAAAAGCAAAACATAGATTGAACTATTTGGACACAAACCCCAAAGGCATGTATGGAGGGAACTTGGCAGTCAGAATCACCACATTACTTTCTATACAGTTGAACACGGTGGTGGCCACATCATGTTGTGGTGAATTCTGTGACAGCAATGGTAGACCCATCAGGACTGAAGGAAAGATGAATACAGAAAAATTAAGAGATCCTGAGTAAAAACCTTTTTCCAGAGTGCTGAAAGGCTGGACTAAAGGTTTATATACCAACAAAGTGTATTACCAAGAAAGTACAGGAATAGCTTTGGGAGAAGTATATGAAAGTACTGGAGTGGCAGTAGTAGTAGCAACTGACCACTACTGGATGGTCTTTTGTCTTGTTTACACTAAAAGCAGTTTGAGTAAGAGTGAATAATGTCTATTTACTCTTATTTAAACATTCAGTTGACTGTGAAACATTAAAAAAAAAAGGATCAGATTTTGACTGTTCTAAAAACTTTCCAGATGCACTGCATTGCTGGTTTTACACATGCACTGCTAGCCAAGTAATCTTTTCTAGACATCACCTGATAAAAAAAATAAATGTCCAGCCTAGCTAGATTGGACTTTATCTTGGCTTTAAATTGCCATCTTCCTGTTGCAAAGTGTGTGAGATGTCAGGTTGCCCTAGTCTGCTTGTTAAGTGATGTCATTTCAAGTGAGGTCATTGCTTGAGAGACGCACCAACAAAACATTTCATTCTCTACCTATACAAGTTTTTCTAAGCACTAAATTAGAGTATGTTGGCTCCATAGTGTAGTGATTTGCCTCACAAGTGAATGATCCCTGATTCACAGGTAGGGTGAAAGCACAAATCCCTTTTTTTTTGGGGGGGGGTAGCATCAAGAAGAGCATCAGCTGTAAAAATCTGTCAAATCACATTTAGCAAACCAACCTGCTTTGATGACCCCTTGTGAATAAGGGACCATCCAAAAGTTTCTTTACATAAGTCAGATTATGGTCTTTCAGCAATCGATGTCAACTACTTAGATAATTTGCTACTAACTTCTGATTCCACTAAATTCCATTTTTCATAGATGCCCTGACAGCTGCACTAGATTATTTTTAACTCTCAATGGGAACTCAAGGAGCATAAAGACATCACACTTAACAAGCGGATTGTCTGATGCATTTACCTCCAGTGAGTGGTCATCATATTCACTCCTACGTACTCTGTTCAGGCACCTTCACCTAACCCACATACAGTATTTCCACTGAACGCATCTAAAATAGACTACGTTCTGCTGTGTGTCAGAAAAGGCAGAAAATACCCCTGTCTAAATTCTCCTGAATTTGCTTAATCTTTAATTAAGAGTTTTGTGAGTTCAAGTGAAATTATACCAAAAATAGTGTCATCTAATGTCTTTGCTTCTACTGCAGTATAATGGCTGTTAAGTACTGCACTGCAGCTAAGGTGAACTTGTTATAAAGTGACACATCACTTACTTTAAGTGTTGTAAACACAAGCCTTTGTAGTGATGTACTGACACTGGCCTGCTAGACTGTGGGTCTTTGCAGCTGACTTACAGCTCTTCTGCCCCTGCCCCAAAATCTACCAGGATAAGCCTCTGATGGCAGTACAGATGTGTAGCAACTAGAGGGAATCCCCCTAGATTGCAGATCACCATCTCTCTGTGATTATCTGGGACATAATTCCAGTGAATTAGTGTGTTTGCTTTAATCTGGAAAGACGTTAATGGCATTAAAGAGTATGTGGATGAAAAACCAAGCTCTGTGAAATGCCCCCACAGTGGGCTCTCAGTAAGCTGCCCCCTGCAAGGATTAACTGTTAAATAAACATTTTAGCGGAGTGTATAAAAATCTTATACAGCATAAAACTTTTGATGTGTCTTATTGACCGAAGTCATTCATAGTTTTTGGGTTTGTTTGCTGTGTATTTGCTGTGCAGTAGTGGTCAGGTGCTACCATATTTGGGTGTTCTGTTTCAGCTTATTTTAATACTTGAAGCTTTTTTTCCCTTGGTTTATTATCTATACCCATCTCTCATGGCTGTCATGTTGGCACCTGGATATGGGCTTTAAATTGCACAAACATCTTGCTTAGCTAGGTTATTTCCTTAAGCACAAACTTTGATATCCTTTGACCTAGTAGTCGGTTGGTTTTATATTATCAGCTTCAATATCAAATTCAGACATGACTCCAAAGTTTATGTGATGTGTGCATAGCATATAATATACCACGTGTCATTTATTTGGTGCAGTAATGACGGGTAGACATCTTATCTAAACGTAGGTTGGATCCAGGTGTCTCTGTGTTTGTATTTGCACAAGGCTAAATCATTAACTGGACAAGTGAGGAAAGAAGATTCTAAGGAACAGACACAAATTTGGTTCAACTCCTTGCTGTTCAGTTAACCATTTCCCCTAGTGTGTGTGTGTGTGTGTGCTGAGATCTAGGCCAGTTGTGTTACGGCAAAAACAAATAATCATTATCAGTTGTTTGGGTCACTCTTATGAACATTGAAATTATTTACAATTATTTAAAAATGGAGTTAAAAATTGATGTATTAAACTGAAAAAAGAAGAAAGTTCACTTTGTAATTAATTATCCTTAAACTTTAATCATAAATCAACTGAAAAACTAAAGAAAGCAGTGTGAACTTTATGGTAAAGGAAAGAGATGTGCTGAAAGGTACAATGACAATTGGAATTGCACAACCCTACTACTAGGACTTGTCTTTGGTCACATTCTAATGCATTGAGCATTAACTCCAATGCAAATTAGATTTCCAGAGTGCTTAACATTGAACAGCACTGCTGTTTTCTTTCATTCTGTTGGTGGGAAAGTCACACACCACAACGAAGGCTTCCTGTGAAACCGTGAAGATAAGAATATTCATGAGTCTGTAACAAAAAAAAAAGTTGACAGATAGGTAGTTTTAATGTTGGTGATACCGGGTAAGGAACATTAGAAGACACTGGGAGGATTTGTTATAGTAAGTTGTTTGTTTGTTTTCATTTATAACTGCTAGTAGTTGTGTAGCTGTTTTGAAATTAGCAGTCTGTCACCATTTGTCGCACTTTCATGAAGTTAACTTCCAAAAGCCTCTTCTTTTTATTGTGCTTTATGATAAATGCATAGTATTACATACTCTGAGTTAGGGATACATTTTTATTGATTGTGTTGGAAGACTTGGCATAATGTAGTGCACAATGTGGACTGAGTCTAGCTAGAAATAACCTATAATTGAGCCCTGCTGAGCAAGATTATCCTTGGCTTTGGGAAAGAGGGTTTGGAGCATAATTGATGTTTGGGTCTGCCTTTGCCAAAGAAACCACCCTGTCTTTGCCCTCAAGTCGGCCTCAGCTAAGTTCTTAGCATTTCCTCTGTGTTTAGATCGGTTGACTCTACTTTAATGCCTCATATTTTCTGCCTATGAATGTAATCCAATGCGAGATTAAGATAAGAGGAATATCTACTGAATCTTTCAAAAAAGGTGTGTGTTTGCACACTTCTCTCTCCATTTGGAAGAAACCAGTAAATTTTTGTTTAAGAGGTAGTGATTACAACAGGCCAGGCCTGTCATTTACTGTTGGACAGGGCTTGATATAGGCTTTCCTCTTTTGTCTATTTTGCTGTAGACACTGCCTCTTTCTGACTGTAAACAGTTTTAAACTACAAACCTTTTTTAATACTTATCTTTAAAAAAAAAAAAAAAGCATTGAATTACACTTTCTTAGTTTGTTTTCTAAATTCTAATGCTGATTGTGTAAGAACACTCTGCTTTAGTTTTGCAGCCTGTGGGTAGTGGACATGTGACAGGACAGTCTTGTCTTTGTCAGGGTTATCTCCTATTTCCTGTATCAGCCTCCTATTTGCAGCATCCTTCCCATACCAGAAAGAGCAGGATGATTTTAATATATGAAGCCAGGTTAACCATTGATCAGATCAGTTGGCTACTGCTGACCTTTAGCTCTTTGCTCTTTGCACAAGTTGCAGCAATGTCAAAACGTGCAATGTTTAAACGCTTAAATATACTCGGACTTGGTAAAGCACCTGCTTGTTAGAAGTATTACTGAGATATGTTTAAGCACCGCCAGAGAAAATACTTAGATTCAAGTGCTTAAACACAGAGCAGGAGATTTTGTTACTTGGGTTGATTTCTGCTGCAGCGTTTTTGAGGTGCTCTGCGTTTGGCTTACTCTACTTCTGCGGTCACATGTTTTTTTGTGTGTTTTGGAGTCGCTGAGATGGAACAGGAAGTCAGATATATTATTCACAGGTCTTTCAGTGTGAAAAGTGAGTGATGTTGCCTGACTTTTTTTTTTTTTGAAATTTTCAAGCTGTGTTTGTGGTGGGTGGGAAAAGGTTGGTAATGGTATGTCGCCATGACGTGACTTTATGGCTGTCATTGGTTTTGTTTTGCTTTGACTTGCTATGTCCGCTGACTTGTTCTCACCATTCGTCCGCAATGTTAAGAGTGGAAGTTCTCACAACTCGGCTTCTCTGTCTGGGTGCTGTGTGACTAAGTGGTTTGTTCTTCCTTCCTTTGTTGAACTACAGTTTGATAATAGTTTGAAGTTCCTAGTCTCAGTACTTACTTTCAGTATTCGTTTCTATTAGATTGGATTATATTTACCAAGCCTTCGTTTTATTTTTACTTTAAAATGACTGCTGCTGTCTCCTCTGAGCCAGACAGTAACAATGAATGTGTGACTGGATATGAGATTACTTGACTATAAAAGGAGCCCCTTTCAGCTGCTACAGTGATAGAAGGAAAGTACAGTTTTGGAGGCTTTGAATGCTTATGTAACTGCCTCTTGGATGTAGTGGGTAATCTTCAGATTATTTCTCTGCTCAGGAGGAGGTTTTAATCCTGTCCCAACACAGAGCAAATCAGGCTGAAGCCAACAGTAGGCTGACCCATCACTTTGAAACTGTGACTGGACAGTTCAGCAGCACTCTGTCTTTAACGCATTATGATTATACAGGATGTGTTGGAGAAAGTGATTTTAAAAATTGTATAATCGAATTTCAGACATGTAATTACTTCTGTGTGATTGATTTGGTTTGTCACTTACATGAACGTTTAGTGAGAAGTGAGGTCTGGCCAAGTTTGAAAGGGATTAACTGGGGCCAGGAATTTTTGGAAGGATTATTTACGTTTCAGAATTTGGCCAAACTGAATATTTCATGTCATCACTTCACAAGTGCATATTAAATTGAAGTAAAAAGAATTTGGAGGCATAATCTTGATGTTCTCAAGAAAAAGCAAAACATATCATTATCCAAGTATCCAGGGACTCGCTTCATGTGGAGTGGAGAGAATTTTCTGAATTGATGGAGACGTGCAGCCAAAGTCCTGCTAGAAGTAAATCTCACGACTTGGTAGACTACCTTGAATGATCCTGGGTGGATATTCTAAGGCTTTTCTCTGAGTGAATGTGAAGAGATTCATAATTTTAATTTCAGTGTATAGAGATGTACCATTTAAAAAAACAAAACAAAATGTACCTACCTATTTTCATGGCCTAAAATGACTAGATGTCTGTCAGCACATATCTGAAATGGCCATGAAGCTCTTCTGTGCATCACCGCAACAATATGATTATGGCTCATATCCTTCCTGCTGATTGGCGCCTCAGAATCGGGGGTGGAGGGGTGTGAGAAAATGCCTGTTTTAGACATTTTTATACCATATCTTTAAAAATACTGACACTATTATTGAAAGATAAGGTTTCAAGCTTTAAGATTGTACTAGTGAAGTTATACATGTGTGAATGTTTTTCCAACTCTCAAAAATTAAGTGCATCTACACCAATGTTAATTTAAACCCATAATGAATGTTCTTTCTTTAATATACTGTTGATATGTTAGTGCTCATATTAAACATGGGAGGTCAGCATATGTACAAGGTTTTTCTGCAAGCTAGCAGCCAGGGTTTTTCCTGCATTGAGGAATCTTTGGAATCTGTCTGAAGAGGTTTTTAGCCACAGCTAAAGAAAAATCAGCAGCACTGTAAAAAAAAAAAAAAAATTTGTTTTGTTGCCAAATGTTTCACTTACTCAGTTGTGGTAGTTGTCTTTTCAGCAGATGATCAGGAATGCCAAGAGTTTACAATGATTTCTGTCAAGCAAGGTAACACGGACCTATAACCTTTTATGCTTGGCATTCTAATACCCTTATGAGCTAACATGTCTAATACTGTCATCCCAGACAAAGTAGCTCAATCATCTGTTGTTCAAACCTTTGGTTTGTAAGGGGCAGCCAACCAGAAGAAAGCTTACTTAAAGGAAGAGGGGCTTGAAGCGGGAGGAGCTGAAATTACTTCTTTTTTTTCTTTTTTTTAGATATGGGACTGTACAAAGCCCCAGCATGACATAAATAAGGACTATTTGTAACTGGGAATCATTCAAAGTGATTAGGCCAGGAATTAAAATATGACGCAGGAAATGAGCACAGTAGATTCACTTTAAGATTAAAGAGTGTATTTTCTCCATTCCTCTGGTTGTTTATGCTGTTTTCATATCAATTTTCTACTTTGTAGTTGTTAAAGGGATGATTTCTGTGCACTCCATTTCAGATTCCTGTGCAGCAGATTTGTGGGCCCTCCTGTCACTTTCCTGTTCCAGCCCCTGCTCTATGGCCTTAAGGTAGTATGCATGGGTTAAGGGGGTTGTGTTCCACTGTGTACTGTGGTTTAGGTTTTAGAGCAAATGCAAGCTAAATACTGTGGGAATGAGGAGGGTGTTGGATTAATTGCTGTGTTTGTTTTGCAAAGTTCTAAAAGTAGTACAATGGAGTATTTAGTATTTTCTGGCTGGCATTTTCTTTTCTTGTTTGACTTGGTTAACTTCATCTGTGTTTGTCTGTACTGTAGTCCTAAGGCAGTGTTTCCCAAACTTTTTTTGCTAGGCCCCCCTTTGTTTTACAACAAAAATCTTGTAATCTCCTACCTTGGCTCTTGTGCGGGTGAAGCCAAAGGGAAGATATGCTTCACCATATTTTCTAGTCATTGGCTTAGAATAAAGTTGGTTTGAAAACATATTTGGCGATGCTTCATCTCCTGCATTGCGTTTGTGTGGAAGCCCCAGTGTCCAAGCATTCTTTTTTTTTTTTTTCCCCCATACTGCGCCCCCCCTGCAATGGCTCTCTCTCTCTCTCTCTCTCTCTCTCTCTCCCCCCCCCCCTCCAGGGGGCGGGCCCCACACTTTGGGAACCTCTGTCCTAAGGTGAAACTTTATTCTTATCTGCTCTCACACAGGCTTTACAGTTAGACTAACAGTTTCAAGTAATTGTGTCATATAGATGTGTCATTTTACAATTGCAAAGGTGTAAGACTGCTTTGACTCATATTACCGTCACAGCGCTGCAAGAGTTTCCTCTTTTAAGCTTTAAAGAAAAATGAAGAAATAAATGACCAAGCTAGAAACACTTCTGTGAAAATCAAAAATGAGCTGACCCACAGAATATAACTTTGAGTTCACACGCTTGCATGTCACAACTGAGTACTAACATCGAATCAATGACCCCCTTAGCTGTCTAAAGTTGATTTTATTCTAGTGGAAGCTGTATCAGGTATTTGTCAGGGCATTTTTAAATCAGACATAGCTGTTGTGTTTCAAGCCTAAATGTAAAGTGCATGTTTAGAAAGCAAACATCATAAGACAGTAATTGATAAAGTATTTGATAAAGTAATTGTTATGTTTGACAGTGCCAAACATAATAAAAAAAATGGATTCAACTAAAAAAGTTTAAAAAAAATCTCCAGTTACACCGAAGCCCACCTACTGTTCTGTTTTTTGTTTGAATGGTTCAAAATATGTTGAGTGTCAGTGTTATGGCTGATTCCATAACACTGTTCCACAGTTTGTGTGAGGCAGTGTTGGCAAATTCTGCCACTTAGGTCTCAAAATGACTCTCAGTAGCAGCTATGGTGTTAATATTTAAGGGGCGAAAAAAGTTTTAATCAAGTGTTGAAATTATTCTTTCAGCAATGAGCTGTAAATGTCGTGAAGTTGGGTTATGCCGGCATGTGTCACATGACTGCTTAAATATGTGGTTGTGCATATTGTTTTGGTCTCCGGGAGATATGTGTCATCTCACACTTGGTCTGGACACAAAAAAAGAAAGAAAGGAGGTTAATTTTGACACTGGGTCTGGTTAGGTCACATTCTCACATTCTTCAGCAGTGACAACCAGGCTCTCTGTGGGTTGCCTTTCAACAGCCATTCAGCACTGGGCTGAACCAGCTTGATCTCTCTCTGTATGAATGTCTGAATGTTCAGCACTTCGTTTGTGTTTACCAATGAAAAACACAGCCTTAAAATTTAACTTGTGTACACCCATAACAGGAAATTAAAAATAGATCCATGGCATACATTAAATTTGATTCAGTTATGTAAATATAAAAACAAATAGGGCCATAAGAAATTGCATACAAAAAGAAATACTGATATTTATTTTCAAACGTATTAACTGTATTGGTTTCGTAATTGAGAGATTTAGAGTTATCATCTGAATAGCCAGAGTTTATAGGGACTAACTTGGGAGAGCAAGCCGTTAGTAAGCAAAAATTAAGATGAAGTTGCAACCAAGCAATATTTTAGACACTTTTCCAAAAACACTATTTTTATGGCTGAATCATTTCAGGTTACACTTGAGAGCCTTGCATAAGAAGGCAGAGTTATAGCTTGATGATGTGGTGGATGTTTGTACCATTAGGGGGCAGTGTAACATTGTTTTCATGTTCACCTTACTTGACATGGAAGTGCAAGCTGTTTACTCACATCCAGAGGTGGAGCAGTAGTCTCATGCATGCACAAAGCAACCACAGTGACTCTAGTAGGTTTAATGCTGACAGCCCCCTTAGCTGACTGCAGAACAGACCCTGGCTTCTGGTCCCTGGCCCAGTAGTTTTCCTGTTTTCTTCTGCTTGAAAGCAGAACAAGGCAGAGATGGGTGGGACCCAGAATGGCCTAGGAACGCTGTACATTGTTCTCAGAGTTTCCTCTTCCACATTCCTGGGCTGATTGGGATCTGGGCCTCCTGTGCAGGGGTATTGTTCTAACTCACCAGCACCACAGACCTGGCCCCAGCTAACCACAGCTGCCTCCACTGACCATTGTGGTGCCCAGGCCTAATGATGGCTATCTTTGCCTTATCCATTTCTCCCTTTCTCTGACTAACTCCTCTCTGCATCTTTGCCTGGCAATAGTCCTGAAACAACATCCGTCTTTGCAACTTAAAACAGTCCTTTTCTCTTGTGCTTACATTTGGGATTATATTTTTCAATAATTTGTCAAGTTTTGTATCTAGATTTCAAATTATTCCTTTTGGAAATTTTTACCAGCCTAATGAATTACAGCATGCCATAACTAAGGCAATCAGTTTGGCAAGTAAGATGAGAGGTCAGATGGGCACACTTTGACATATTTAGCTACCTCACTATTATATAATTTCTTAAAGACTCAAAGGACTATGTACACTAGAACTACAAATTAGTTCCTGTGCCTTAGCAGACATCTGTGGTCTCTAGTGGAAATGGCAACTTAAAAGGCCTGCTGCACTTTATATGCAATGGAAGCAAAATGGTTTGAAGTTTCTGAACTAACATTTCAATTCCTGGTGTTCTTTTTAAGTGAGGACAAAACATTTTTGTGTCAGTTGCTTTTTCTGGATTGTGAAGGTTTACACTTCGATAGATTTAACAGTAAATTAATTCAATTTTATGACTTTTTATATATGAAAATGTTGATGCCAGTGTAGAAATTGAGTGATTAAAAAAAATTAATTAATTGATGTTTTGGTAGTGTAGTTTTGGGCATAAGTGTTAATTAGCTACAGTCCCACTTTAACAAGTGTTCTGCTTGCTTGTCAAGTAGTCATATTGTAAACTTCTAAAGCTTGGGGTATCTACTAATTTTAGATCAAGTGCTAAAAACAGCAGAGTGTGATCATAAGTTGGCCAAACCAGAGAAACTGTTGCATAATAAGATGTAAAAATGCCCGTAAATGTTCCACTTATTTAATATCAATACATAGGGCCATATTGATGGGCCGTCTTAGACCCTTTAGTGTGTCTGGCGTTTCCTACCAGTACAATTTTTACATTCCTACTATATAGAGCCAGCTACCTTATTTGTATATCAGGTTTTTGTTTTTTTTAATATACCATATGCAGCCTATGCAAGAACACATTCAAGCATGTTTACGTACATGCATACCTCCATGCATTGCTTTTTCAGTTATATTTACAGAAAGCACAGAGGAGAGAAACAGGAAGAGGATGATGTCTTTTAGTTTTACTTCCTATCTCTGCCTTTTGACATAGTTTATACACTACAACAATTACATCATCTTGCTGTTGACATTTTCGCACACTGCAGTAGAGGGTGTAAACACTCCCTAACCACACTTACTGGTCTTACAGAGTGCATGTTTCCTTATAATCATTAGCCTAACAAAGAAAAAATCTTTAAAGGGCACGGTTAATTTTTGAGTAGGTTCGCCATTCGTGTTTCATAACTATCAATGTGGACTAATTTAGCAAAAACTTGGTTTTGATGTCAGCTTGGAGTAGCTCCCTCTTCTGTATTGTACAGGGTTCTAGCAAACCTCGTTTGACTCGCTGGAAAATAATGGACTGAAGTTTTACATCAGGAGGAAGATGAGAACCCCGAAACTCATCCAAGTGTGAGTGTCAGGCCCAGAAAACAGGGAGATTTGCATGTTTTCCCTGTGCCTACCTGTATGTTAGGTGTGAAAGTGAGTGTGGATGGTTGTCTGTCTCTCTGTGTTAACCCTGTGATGCACCAGCAATGCTGCAGGTGTACCCTGCTTCTCGTCCTGACAACAGTTGATAGGCTCCAGCCCCCAACGACCCTGAATTGGATAAGTTGTTAAGAAGATGGATGAATGAGCTTTTAAAGATGTAAAGCAAGGTTTTAAATCCTGTTGAGTACTTTAGTGCCATAAACCTCTTTATATTAGAGTTGCTTAATTCATTATTAATGTTAAAGTGCTTATTGGAGTCTTCATTAGAACAGTCCCTTTATCATGCTGCTTACTGATTGATGAAACAGCATATAATGTTCATCTTAAGTGTTTTAATATTTTTTTGCACATTAGTGCTGTGGCCATCACTGGAATTTGTGAATGCTTCCAGCTCTCTGTTGCTGTAGAGCACACACTGCATTTGTAAATTGATGATTTCTTTAGGCAGTGAGCTTTTGAGAGTCAGCACAGCATAAGACAGCCTTACTCTGCAGCAAGGGATATTTGGAAGGGTTTGAGTTCACTGCAGGTACAAACTGTGCAGCCAAGCAGAGCACAGCAGTCCGTCATCACCCTGTTTCACAGACACCAGCACAGTTGAACAGAAGTGAAAGCAAGGGGAGGGGTGCTCTTGTTGTTTAAGCAAGTTAGCAAGAAAGCAAATGAGCATTTATGCTTGTGCATGAATACTAACAAGTGACACTATTTCGACTTCGATAAGCGCTATCAGTAAATGCAGGCGGGCGAGTGAAGCCCGCTCTATGGCGCTTCCTTACTTGTTTTAGTCCCTGTCAATCTTCTTCCTTCTCTTGTGGTGTTTCTCCTGTGAGTAACACAGGCCAGCAGGGTGTGGCTGGTGTCGTCGCTGTTATGATTGGCTAGAGGCCCAAGCTTGTGTTATCTCTTGTGGAACATGTTCTAGTCCCACCCCAGATAGTGCCTGGCACTCAAATATAGCCCTGCCTACTTGCAATTACATCACAGCCTATGAAAAGATCCATGTCTTTTTGCTTTCTCTTTACACTGTCAACAGACAGGTAATGTGCAGTGTAGAAGGTTTTTCACTCTGTCAGGCTAACTAGCTACAGTTGGAGCTCTCTATATAGCTTTAGAGAGCCCGACAGAGAGTTTCTCTGTTGCTCTGTAAGGGCCCACAGCTTAAGAACTTGACAGTGAGTGCACGTCTGACGGCTACATGTACGTTGCAGCTCGCTATAAAGACTCTACCTACTCCTCTGTAAATGGGGCACGTGAAACAGGCAGGTAATTTGTGTCAGAATGGCGTGGCACAGGCTACTGGACTATGCACCAGAGTAAAAGACCTAAAGTCTCATCGAACATGGATTTTCTAAAGAGCCTGGTTCCAGCTGTGATCTCAGGTGAGGGATCTGCTGAACATGGGGGAACTGAACCCAGGGAGCCAGGCCCACGGCTTCTCCGGGTGAAAAGACTGGGCCTGCTAACCATGGGACAGACCATTGAAGAAGATCTGGTAGATCCGGTTACGAAGCAAGATGCTGGGATAGGCTCCTCCAGACATGCTCGCAGTAACCATACCCGCCTTAAAGGTACAACTGTCCCAAATACACAATTCAAACATATATATATTATAAATTTTACATTGCTTTTTTTATGTGCTTCCTATAGATTACAATTTTGGTTAATCTCTGTTAACATATTTCCAAAAACTGGCTTAATACCCTCCTGCTTTATGCACACATGCTTACATACACCATGTATGAAAAAATAAGACTGGGTTATCTGTGTTTTCTGTTCACTGTGGAGGGCGGTAAAATGCTGTGGTCGCCACTCTCAATCCATGCTCAATTGAGAGTGTGGCATAGGGGCATATGTGCTGACAAATGAATTGTATTTCCATTGTGATTTCAATCTGAACATATACAATACACAAAATACCACTGTAGGTATGCAAAAATTTGACATTGCGATAAAAGCTTTATTCCTTATTCATATTCTTCTTTATTTATTGGGCATAGGCTATTAAATGTTTAAAGTGCAAACAGTGGTAAGACACATTTTTCTCACATTGTGCAATAAATAAATAAATCCTAATCCAATTAATTGTGTAGAAAAAAGAGATTTAATTGCTTTAGATGCCTGTCCTGGATGTGTTATACCGTATAGTATATATTGAGTAAGTTTATCTACACAGGATTCCTAATATTTTATGATTCGTAGCAGTCAGTTCACTTACTGTTAACAGAGTGGAAGATTTTTCCAGTGTAGAGGAATTTTTGGCACCCATCCAATCTTTTAGTCAAAGGAAAATCATTTTCATAAAATTATTTTTCTCAAAAATTTCTTTAAAATTTGTTTAGGAATACCAGTAACGTGTTAGTAGTAGTAGTTTTAATTTACTATGTGCAAGACTGTCTTCCTGATGGCTAGTTACCCACTCACTGTGAGCCAGAAAACCACTGAAAGTGAAGTCAGAAAAAGGTGTGACCTCTGTTTGCACCAGGTCATCGAATGTCATACTGAATTTGGAATTGGTGCAGTGATGTCATTGTGTGCATTACGGGTTTTTCGCCTAGTTGGCCAAATCCATTGTCAAAATGTGATCTCACATCAGTATTAAACAGAAGCAGCTACACAGAACTGAGGTAGTGTAGGTGGAGCCCTCTTAACTGTGCAATGCGACAGCACATTGCAGTAGCATAAGAAAGCCAAGTTTAGGCTGGACTGTAGTCTGTCAGACTGCTATTTAAACAATTCACGAATATTACCAAACCACTTTTAGCTTACAAAGGCAATGCTTGCTGTGATGTGCCCACACAGACTATATTTAAGAACTGCATACAGTGTAAATTTCCAAGCCCAATTTAGAACATTATTTTGGTTTTCATGTTTTCATGGTCTGCATTCTTAATGCATTATTCACATTCACTGCTGCCATTAACCTAGTTGTCAAAAGTTTAAAATACAGCAACAAAATTATTTGTCTTTTGTGACCGAGCCAGTCAAAATGATAACAGCGTTTGCAAAGAAAAGTGTTAAAGGTTACTCTGTCCGCTTGATGTGTTTACTGTCAATAGAACCTTTTCTTGTAACCCCTTTTAGTGTTTGTGGATTAGTGGATTGTGGATTTCTGTCCTACCTAGGTGGTTTAGTTCAGCATCACGAAATATGTGTCAAATACTTTTTACTTTCTTCCTTGATTTTTCTTTCCTTTTTTAAGATACTGCTACTTATATACACAATGGTGGATTGTTGAAAAAGAGTGTTTTATTTATTTAGTCTCTTTTATCTGTGTACCTGCCTTTCCATAGAAAGCCCACTATCATGACTTTTTTGGGTGTCTTGTCACCATTTGATCTAGCAATCTGACATCTTACTGGATGATAAAAAGCATACTTGTTGTTTCTGGCTGGAGCTTTTGTGATCTTAAGCATTTTCAGACAACATAAAAGGAAAGCTGCGATGCAGGTTATGTCTGTTTAACAGTGCTGAGTTCTTTTACTTGGCAGGTATGCTGTAGGCAAGGTGTGATCAAAAATCTCTGAGGACAGATACATAAAAGTCAAAGGTCTTATTTGATTAAATTTTTGGCCAGCTCTTATTCACGGTCAACATCTCCAGTCGCTTCCAGTCTGGAAGTTTGACATTGTAAAACATCCATCGCGTTGTGCACCTTGAAGTCATTCCAGACAGCGTGAGACGGCGTGGAGCTCTATGGAGCATTAAGTTCAAAGGATACAAAAGGTGGTGCGTACCAGCTGCTATCATGTCTGCTCTGAAGCAAATAAAAATCTTTTGCCACATTAACTCAATAATCGTTCACCGCCTGGACACATCCAAAGCCTAAGTTTTCCTGACAGTGTCATGCCTCTGTAGTAGGTCATATATTGTGCCTGTGACAGTAGTTAAAGGTTTACGTACATATTATTTTTCATGTAGGTCAGCCAGTTTACACTGGTAAACTTCTTTTCTTTTTCTTTTTTCCCTCCACTGCTACCTGTCAGAGCATGCTTGCTCCCTATTTGCTCATGGCTAAAATATGACTCAGCCTTCCCTTCTGCTTCACTCGCTTGGCTTCTTAGTCTTTAGGAATAGCATTATTCAACCGGTTAAACTAACCCACAATAACAAAGTGATATTCTTCATTTTGGTTTGGTGAAGTGTGAAGATAATCTAAAGTTTTGCTAGCTTGGCTCATGAAACTCTTGTTGTGTCTGTGTGCATGTGCTTGGCTCAGACTGCAGGCTATAGGCTGATGTTCATTTTGAAAGACAGTTTCTGTTGACTGGGCAAATTGTTTTCAAACATTTCCTTCTTTCTTCCCTATTAGGAAACATCCATCATATTAAAAAAGTCTCCTTTTTGAACCATGCTGGTGATGGCAGGGGTCACAATGGTGAGTTATGCATTACAAGAAGTAGCGTGATTGCTACATTAAGATGAGGTCAGAGGAGCTCTAATTGAGTTTTAACTCCGTGTGGAGTGACACTTCCCTTGTTGAAGAACCTGAATAGTCTGTGGCTTTTAAGGCGGTGCTGTTCTTTTCATTTTGTCGTTTGTCATCTTTTGCAGGCTTAGACAATATTCAGCTGCTTGATGCACAGTTCAGTTTTCAGGATACGTTTGATTAGGACTGTATTTGGTTAATGGGTGCAGCGGGTTTGTGATTAGGGAGTGTTTGGAGCATGTGACAAAATGGTGCACTGATGGGTTGTGCTTCTGTAATAAAAGATCCTTGTGAAATTTCTGTCTAAACACTCCACAGGGTGTGTATCCAGACAGGATGGATGAACTTATTCATGGAGTTTCTTAAGTAGTCGTTAGTCAATTATAGTGAAACAAACTCCATAATGGTGCGCAGTGCAGCCTGCATTTAGTGGGAATATGGTGTCATATCGACGAATGCTGTGAATCATTGTTCATACTCATTCTCCAGCCAGCTGTTCCATAGTGAATAAACTTGAAGACATTTGGTTCTATGAGTAATAAACTGACCTTTTAAAACCTGTGTTAAGAGGTGTTTTTATTCAGATTTTCCTCATGTTCTGCTCATCATTCCACGGGGTCCTTTGCTTCTGACCTAAGAAATACTCTTTTTTTCCAATTAGACTGTCTTAATTTGCTAGGCGAATCAAAAGAATGAGTTTGCTCATTTTCAGCTTGAGCAGAATCAATAGATTGTCTCATAGAATTTGACCGTTTATGGTTTATGCAACGCATTATATATGAAGATTAGATCCACTGTCATTCAGCTAAACTGCAATATACTACTAAAGGGAAAAAAATCCGGCCTATTTAGTTTTGTGTAAAACCTTTGCCTAAATGTGTGGTGTTTAATACAGAAGTGCAATGAAATAGCTGGGTCTGAGTCAAGGGAACATATGGAAGTAAGTAGATGTGCAGGTTGCAGAATTGTGCTGCATACTCA
This sequence comes from Pelmatolapia mariae, assembly GCF_036321145.2. Classification (NCBI taxonomy): domain Eukaryota; kingdom Metazoa; phylum Chordata; class Actinopteri; order Cichliformes; family Cichlidae; genus Pelmatolapia; species Pelmatolapia mariae. Next base: position 42,775,416 of record NC_086246.1, on the reverse strand, counting down.
GAATGCTGTGATGGATCTAAATGATGTGTCCTCTGCAGCCCAGGCATCGCTGGGGAGGTCAGGGATTGAATTACAGCTCCTATCGATTATTGTTCCCACCACTGCCCTTCAGAGAGGCCAGCACAGGAAATGCATCCTCCACCCCATGGGCTCCTGGGAGGAGCAGCTGCTCTATACTGTCTGCAGCCAGGATGGCTAGCTGTCAGTCACTGCTCCTACTTTGTGAATGAAGCTAAAGTAACCTGCCTTGATCGTGCATTTAGTTGAGATTATTTGATCAGTGAGGTCTTTATTCCAGGAAGTGAGTTATAATGGTGTTTATTTGAAGTTCTCTGCTTACGTCAGCTCCGTCGGACAGTAGCTTTTAGCTCTAGTGTTCCCAGAGAGACGGTGTGGTCAGTCCTGCATTCCTTAAACAATAAAGCTGGTTTACAGAAAACAATGTTTGCAGAGAGCTCTGATTGTTTTATGTTGACTCGTTTGTCGATTACAATAATATTAAGTCAGATGTTGTTTTTAAACAGAATTTGACCATGAGTTCTTCTGTCGTCCTCCCACTACATGAACTGAGAGCCAAGGCATGTAAAGGGAGGACATTTAGTAAGTTATATTTGAAAACAGTCAAACTTGACTGATCCCTAAAACTATTCAGCTATCCACCCTCTGTGCTGTTACTTACTGCATTTGTGTCAGGTAGAAAAAGGGTGGACCAAAGATTAAAAAACAAAAACAAAAAATAAAACACAGGTGGAGCCCTTCTGTGTTGCATGTTGCCCCTGTGCATGCTTGGGTTTGCTCATGTTTTTTTTTTTCCCCCCCATTGAAAAATGCGGCCAGCTCATGTTTCCTGACATGACCCAGGACTCTCACAAAAGAAATTCTTAATCTCAAGAGTTTCATTTCCTCATTAAATTAAATAATTTAAGGCTACAAGTAATCTAGTGACGTCTTAACAAAATAACCCCAAAACAACTTTTACTTCATTACTTAGAGAAACTGTCTGATATTTTGAAACATCCTGCTGATCTTTGAATTGTGCAACAGCAAGCTGTTCCCCTTCTCATTCAGGATCAGACTCTGCTTCACAGACTTCTATATATGGCTTTACATCTCCAGTTGTGGCCATTAGTCACTGTAAAGATGCTGCATGAGTATATTCCTGGGGATTTTTAGGTTAGTAAATTAGACACATACGTAATACTTTGACATTTGGGGAAATGCAGTTGGTCAGATTTGAACAGACAGACGGGCAGTATCTTGCTTTTAATGTCGCTCTAGGAAAGATTAAACATGACTCATAGAAGTTCAGATTTAAGGCTTAAAATAAAACAGTGTGATTGCTGCAAATTTGCAGTGGTACTGTAAACAATCTGTTTGTGTATTACAAGGCAGAGTTTCACAGTAGAAGCCTGCGTCGGGGTAGCACCAGCCAGGGCTTGACAAAGCATCTGCTTGTGTTGTTTGTTTGCAATGAGCTCTGCCTCACTTTGCATAACTTGTGTAGTGGAGGACATGTGACGGAGGGAGAGACTGAGGGCGAGCGAGAAATGAAGACTAAACTAAAAGAAGACAAAGAAAGATTGTCTTTTGCAGCTTTCCCACTGCTTTTCCCTTCACAATATTTTGGTAACAAACTTAATCCTGTGCTTGACTACAAATTGCTTGATGTCATGTGGATCAGCGTTAAAGTCTCTGCCAGGGCAGGAATAACTAGCGTCAATGCAAGATTAAAATATCAGCTGAATCGTGTGCGTGTGTCTTTCACATTCACAGAAAAACAATGGGCTGTTTTCTTACTAATGGGGTGTGTTGTGTGTTTGTGTATCATTCTGTGTGTTACTATGCCTGGTAGCTTTCAGACAGGGCAGTGATGTAATGCCCATGATTCCTGTGGGTGTGAGCAGTTAGCTTAGCAAAAAGATTAGTTTCGATCACTAAAATGCCAAAGAAAACAGGTAGCCAGTCATCTATCCATGTCACTTGGTTGTAGTGAGTTGCATTAACATACTTCTATTACGTCATATATATTCCTGTTTTAAAAAGTGAAATATACATTTAATAAATTTAATTTAGGAACATGTTTTTATTATTTTGGTTGACTAGTTAAGGTGTGTTCAATCTATCCTTCCTCTTTCCTTTCCCTCATCCACCTCCCATTCTTTCCTTTCCCTCCTACTGCAGTTTGGAATGACGCATCAGTATTGCTCTGGAGCTTACAGGAAGTATTGCTTTGATAGGCTAGCGGAGAGGCAGCACAGTAGCAGCTCTGACATGCGTATGCATTACTGAACCACGGCCAGGGAACACTCGCAGCATTTTGATGACATCACCCACCCCCACGCACTGCTCCCTCCCTCCCTGTTTGCTGTTGAAACAAGCTCTCTCCATCTCTCTCACTCTGAGAGAAAAGAGCAGGCATCGGTAAAAGAACAAGAGCTCACTCAGAAGAGGAGGGGCTGGCCATGAGCGAACAGGGAGGGAGAGAGCTTTTGGGGCAGGAGGAGGAGGGTGGCTGACGGTGCTAGCGGGCTAGGACTGGCACACACACATGCACACACACACACACATACACACAGGAAGAGAAGGGGAGAAGGAATATTACCGCACATTGTTAAGACTTCTATCGCGTACTGTTCTGCTGCTGTTTTCCCTCATTTCAGGAACAAAAGTTCTCATGCAGTTTTGTCCTTCGTTTTTCTGGATTTTTCTCTGCTGAAATGGGGATGAGGGACTCTGTGGACTGGCAAGTGGGCAGCAGGCTCTGGGGTGGAATACTTCTCTAACTAGCCAGGCTGTGCGCTCTCTCTCCTCTTCTTTCTGATCAGTTTTACTCTTCAGCTAACTGGGTGGCAAAAGCGAAAAAGTGGTAGGGCTTCTTGGGTTTTCCGTCAGCATCTGCTCGCACTGTTCTTCAGGATGCTGCCTTTAATTAGCACCTGTGGAGGCTAGTACTCAGCTCCTACTGGTGGAGTCTGCAAGTTTGATAAGTGCAAGGTGTTTATTTTTGAGAAGAGTGGAATGTTTGGCTTTTGGGAAATAAAGGTGAAAGGAAACCTGTAAAATTTGTGCCTTCTGGGGAAGCTTAACTTTTGGGAGCTACCATGCTGAGCCTGCAGGATTCTGTCTTCTTTGAGATCAGCATCAAATCTCTCCTCAAGTCTTGGAGTAGCAGCTGTGAGTATCTTTCCAAGCTTGCACAAATGTTTACATACCGCACTTACTGCCACCAGACTTATCTGCCACACGCAGCCAGCAGAGCCTGTGCAGCATTGTACATGTCTTTGTGCGTTCCATGCATGAATTTCTTATATCTCCTTCCTGTATAAGAAAAGTGGCCATTAGTGGAGTTGTCAAGATGACAGATTATGTTTAGTGCAGGTTTAGTCGGCCTTGTTCGATGTGTATGCAGGTGGGTGCAATTAAAGTCTTCATTCAGCAGAGTGCCCTTCTTCCTGCACTCATCATCATTCTGCTGGCTCCTGGATGTCCCAAAGATAATGTTTCTATTGATGAGCATCTACTGATACATAACACAGATGGACATGAAGTATTCCCTCTGTTCTTTTGAAGATCTTGTCTAACTTTCTTTTACTTTTTCTGTATTTATCAACTTGCTATCTGCATTTACTGATTATACATTTTGGATAGATACATTATCAATGTTAATATTGTTATTTCGGCTGGCTGTTGTTAACAGTTTGCGTAACAGTCAATATAGATATAGATGTTTTTATTTTTCCCCACATCTGTGCCATGGGAACAAAGAAACCTTGTTTTGCAAGTTTATGAAATTGAACTCAAAACACAAGGATTCAAGGACTGCTAAATTTATGAGACACAACAGCGAATTATCAGCAGCTGACATCAGTGCATGCCACCGGAGTCATCAAAGCAAATTCGCCAATACTAAAATGCGGCTGACGCACCCCTGATTTTAATATCCAAATTACTATGTTAAGCACTTCCTTAGGAGTGCTCTCCTATCTTTTCTGTTCCCCGTCCTCCTATTTTTGCTATCCTCTTCTTCCTTTCCTCTGGGCCAGCTAATGTTTCTCTACTATTGATCTGTCTTCTGGTTGCCTCCTATTATTAGCTTCCCATGCAGCCCATAATATATCAGGAATCAAAAAGATATTGTCTCTCCAGTCTCATTGAAATGGTAGGGATAGACAAAGAAGTCAAGTAGTAAACTGCACTGTTCACGAACCTCTTTTAGTTACATTAGTAACACATATAACTGTTGTGTAGTTTAATTGTGTTTATGCAGTTTGACAGTTCACCTTGAATGCACAAAAGACAACACATAGGCTGCAATAGAATTATTCGTCAACGCAAAAGTGTTTGCTGAGACTGCTTTAGCTCAGCGATACAACCTCTGAGCCACTGTTCCTTTTGTCTGAAAGAGGAATAGTTAGACCCTCTTTAAAGGCTTATCTGCTGGACTCCAATCACCTGACTTATTCTGTTTTGGTTAAAATTTAAATTTAGATTTGTATCATTCAGGTTTGGACTTAAATGACTGATTTGCACATTATTTATCAATTTTTCAGTAACAGATGCTAAATGGCATTGCCTCTGTTTATATTATCAAATGAGGAAAAGACTGAGACTGATTGTAGGGCCGTACACTTTTTATTATTATTATTATTATTATTGTTATTGTATATGCTAATATATTACCTGTGTTTCTCTCTGCCACTCACACCCATAGTGGAATTTGTCAGTTTTGATGGCTATAACATTTGTCAATTTTCATGCCGTGTATGCCGTGCATTTTGATATTGTTTCTAGATACGTGCAATGTGGTTACAAAATACTGACTTGAATTATGTATTTTGATAAGCATGCCAGCTAAATTCATTTTAATTAGTTCTAACAATTTTCGATGCATTAGAATATCACAGTTTTTGATATTTTTTTTTTTAAATTGTTTTCTTGTTATTGGGAGCCATTTCTGCAAGTCAGGATTCCGTGTATTATGGCAAAGGCATGCTGGCCAAAAAACAAAGAGTGCCAACAAAGAGAAATTTGTGTATTAAGCTTCAGTGAACATGAACAGATGTGCTACACCCCACTTCAATAACTGTATATTTGAGGATTTAGCCAGCCATTTAGATCACTATGTGCCAGAAGATATACAATCTAGTGCTTTTAACATAATTGAAGTGTTTTATTTTGCACAATTTGAGCTAGCTAAGTGAATGTCGAGGTTGGACCTACACTTCATTTCTGTTTGCCATAACCACAACACAAGTTTCTAGGTGTTTAATAACCACAGTCATTTTAGTCTACTAGGTAAAAGTTTGCTATTTAAATTTCTAGAATGCAAACTTGTATCAGCAACATCCAAAATGTGTTGAAATTACCTCCCTTTAAAATTATGTATAAAGTTATTTCTAGCTTTTTAGGCGGATGAGAGCTTGTTGAACTTCTATCTTTGGAAATTGTCACAAATGCACTGCAGAGTTAAGGGGTTTTGTTGCCTGAGGGGGAAAAAGCATTACATCCTTAAAAAGTAGAATGCACAAAGTCTAACTGTTTTCATTGGCTTTGAAAAGAAACATGTCCCCCTTTCACATAGCAGAGTATTATTTCAAGAGCCTTTCTTTTGTCAACCTTGCATGTTTTCTCTGAGTCTGCATCAGAAGTGCTACAGGTGCTCTTATTCTGTCAGACAGTCTGAAGATTTGCAGGTTAACCAAATAAATGTTCCGTGGACCTGATTGTCTTTATACTGGTGACCTGCTCAGTGTTTACCCTGTTCCTCACCCAGTATGTGATGGCAGAGGCGTGAACCCCGTAACCCTGAAACGGATATGGGATTTATAAAATCGAGGAGAGTATGGTTGCAGTGATCACAAGACAAATTTTTCATGAGACAAATAGCAGTTATTGTTTGACCTTGGTAACTGTTTTCCCCCCTTGAAATATGTAAGAATGGTAAACATCCAGCCAGACACATTTGGAGGAAGTCTCAATCCTCTCCCTGAAGGTAGCAAATACTTGAAGACTTTTATATATTTAAAAAAAAAAGTATTTGAAGAATACTTGAAGAATTATAGATTTTATATATATTTTACTATAGGAGGTCTCTGTGTCTGTATCCCTAAAATAATTTGTATTTGAAAGGGCGAGTTTATAATGCATTTAACTGGGGCTGTTACCCTTAAACACAGTTGTATATCTTGTGTTACTTACTTGGAAATTTACAAGTAAGTAACACAAGATATTGTGAGGGCACACAGAAATACAAGGCTCTGCAGTAAAACATCCACCTGTTGAGTAAACAACTTTGTTCCATTTATCCCTTTTTAACTACTTTCTACCTTTACTATTTTCTGTTTATATATCTATATATCTGTATCTATCTATCTATCTCAGATAGATAGATAGATAGATATATAGATAGATATCACAAAAAGGGCTTCTAAGTTAAATGCATGTGTGATGCTTTCTCCATTATAACATCCAGTAATAATTTCATTAAAACACTCAATGAAATCAAAGTTTGGCCTTTAATTGCCGAATATTGCTCATTCATGATGGAACATGTCATTATTGTTTTCTCAATTAATCTCTTTTGAACTGATGTGTCCTCAGCTTCTGGTGATACATTTATTTTTCCAGTGTATCTTTCAAATTCTCTTTTATTTGGAAGGTATAATGATGAAGAGTACACCAGTAATAACTTGTTAAAACCTCAGCATGTCGAGACATAATGACAGAACTGGCACTGCCACACCACATAAACCCTAGCAGTAAGTCTTTTGTCTCTGTTTCAAAAAAAAAAAAAAAAGGACGCACCCTCAGCTCTGCATTCCAACCGTATGTGTGTGTTTGTGCTGTTGTTGCCAGTGTTCATGAGCAGGCGTTTGGGAGGGCTTTATTTTAACTGTGACAAGGTGGAGTCACTGCTGTAATAGTTGTGTAATCCTGCGGGGTGCTCAATTTCTTAAGCACTTTTTATAGGCCTCACACAACAAAACACGCCGAGCATTTTCTGATGCAGCGTTTTAGCAGAAGCACAACATTTCTCCGTATTAGAAGTGTAACTGCAATACTGTCTAACCCTGAGATCATGATGTTCTTAGAAACTGAGATACCAGAGTTCACTTACGCAACTCTGGTAGTAAACTAAAGCAGTAAACTAAACTTAAAGTGAGATTGTCCATTAGTTATTAAATATGGAATTGCAGAACCATCAAGTGTTGAACATTCATTTAAAATAACTCATTTGCTTTCAAATGAGATATGGAATATACATGTGGGTCAACGCTACTAACACTACAATATTGTATTGCTTCCCCCCTTCTCTCCAGTGATTAGCATTTAAACATGCTTTGACAGTTAGACTTGCCAGAAGTGAAATTTGGCTTTGAATGAGAAGTGAAACAGGACTTCGGGGCAAAGGGTGTGACAAAATACTAATAAAGTAATTTATTGTATTGCTTCCTCTTGCAATATGTGATCACTAAATATCCATGTTTTGTTAAAATACTTTCACTGCTTCTTGTAAAAGCAGTGTAAGCTAATGTGAAATCAGCCAACTTGCAGTGAAGAGCAATAAAGCCAAAGGAGGTAAAAGCTGGAGAGCTCAGAGAGCTGCAGTAATCAAATCAACAATTAGTTCATTCAGTTTACTCACTATCAAAGTTGAATAATAACAGGTACATTAATCACAATGCACTTACTCTTTGGCTTTTACCCTAGTCAAAAACTCTGTTAATAAACTTTCAGTTAGCCTAAATTCTGGAGGAGTTTGTAAACAACCGTATATTGGGGGGGGGGTTTGTTTGATTTTCGTTCCATTTCTCTGCTATGATTTGTGCGTTTCTTGGTTTTAGCAGAGAGTCATAGCCTGGCATCCTACTAATGACTGGCATGTCCTAGGGAGAAAGAATGAGAGGGGGGAGGAGCAATGCAGACACTTGGCCCAAAAAAGGATGCCTTGCTTTGTTTTTCTCATTGACTGGAAAAGTACACTGTTGGAGTATACACAATCCAATTGGACTGGGGTGGGAGCGAAAAGGATGGAGGGGGTAAAGGACGCAACACTGATTGGCTATTAGGAGCTAGCTGTGTTACATCACTGGGGGTGTTGGTGGAGCACAGTAAACAAAGAGGGAAATGTTTGAAAGACTCTCTGTGCTCCTGGACAGCATGACCACAATACATGCTACTACGCTGCCTCTTCTACCTCCCTGCTTTCATTTGCACTTAAAAAAGACGGTTATTAAGTTTTATAGAGTTGTTGTTCTTTTTTTCCCCTTTTTTTTGTAAGAAAACAAAAGTTGAGGACTAAGAAATGCCAAATCCAGTAAGTGTTTAAAATCCAGCCTTGTTTACATCCATGAGCGCTCACTGTCGGTGTCCTGCTATTTTCCTGCCTGCACATTGTTGCATACCTCAAGTTACTCCCACCTTTTAATCCTCTTTTGATCAACCTTAAAGGAATGTGTGTCAGACTCATGCATACACACAAACACTGGGAATCTCAGTTCATTGAATGGTGGTTGCAGATTTTGGTTTACAACACATCTCTTTGCACTATGTGATGGAGAGTGGTCCTTCTACTCCATTCTGACATGAACTACATTTGCCTTATATTTTTATCTAGTAAATGATACATGTAACAGTGTAACTTTGTACAGGTAGTCACTTAGAGGCACAGAAGGTTTGAGATTGATGTTGTTTGAACTTACATTGTATCTAACGTCAGTGGCTCTCTTGGCGTGGATAATATATTTTTGCAATTCCGCTTCACTTTTTCCCCGTCAGTGAATCCTCTCCCTCTTATTTACCAGGTAGCTCCAGCACTTCCATGCAGACCTTTTCTCTGTTGTGGGAGTTTTTGATATAATTCAAATCCTTTACAGAGTCAATCAAGTTTAATTTTCGGATAATTAAGACAGGATAAGTGAGATAAAGTGATTATAGTGCCACATTCTCTCAAAATTTACATCCCACCAGCCAATGATGATTTTGTTTTGATGCCTTCTCTAACAAACATCTGCTATCGGTGGGAACTTGGCTCATGTGGTTTTATACCAAACCCAGAGCAGAACAGGGACTGCTATCACTACTTGCACTTCAAGGTGGTGGAGTTGGTTTCGGTACAAGTAATGAGGAACTCGTTGGCAAGACAGCTCAGTGATGTCTCCCTGTTCTCCTTATAGATTTTCTCTGGAACTTTTGCTTTTTCTCACCATCAAAATTGTACTGCATTCTTGCAAAAGGAATAGGTAGCAGGTGAATAAATAAATTCTCAATGATTGCAAATGTGACTAAAAGTAGTGTGTTTTATTCAGGAGTGTAGTAGTGTTTGGTGGCTGCATACTTTAACATTTTGGTTACCTATGCTGCAGTATAAGAGTAATTTGAAAACTGCTGTCATTATTCTATGACGTGAATCAGCCTGTTAGTGATTTAGCATCAAGATCAGTGGCCATAACCAGGAAGAGAAAGAACAAGGGCTTTCTTGGGAGGGAAAGAGGCTAAGGGGCCGTTCACTGTCGCCTCAAGCGCCTTGAGGTGACTTTTCTTGTGATTTGGCGCTATATAAATAAAATTGAATTGAATTGAATTGAACTATACGCTTAGCAGTGATCATTGAAGTCTAGACTGGAAGTTGTGTCCCAGCAGTTGCATAAATTTAAACACCATTATATGTTCCTTTTATAGAGATTGTTAAGACCTTTTGGTGCATTTGATTTTTTTTTTTTTTATGTCAGATGGAACATAATCTGAACCTTGTACTTGAGTAGTGGAGTAAAAACCTTTGTGCTGTGATATTCATTGCTTTTGAGTTTGAGATTTGTGGTTATTTCATCTTATTGTATATGGGATTTGCATTAAGCATGGATACACTTCTATTTTTGCCAGACAGACAAAAATAGAAGTGTATCCATGCTCTAGCTTTTCAGCCATAGCTTAAGACTCTTTTAAAGATTTGCTTATAACATTTGAATAGGAGAACCAAATGTTCTGTGCCACATGCAAACCTGCAGAGTGCCCTGGGTTTTCCAAGTCAAATATGTTTCAGGAAAGATGGTCTACTGAAGGAATCCCGTAAAAATGTGGAGAACACCACTGCACTATCAGATAACACTACAATTTATTTAGTTTTGCCTTAAAAAAAAACATTTAAAGGTCAATATTGTGGTAAATGTATAGCAGGCCATCTATCTTCTATCTATGTATTGAAAAAATTCTGCTGTTGTATCTTTAAAATCTGTTGCAACATGAAATTTACGAAATCGTCTAAGCACTCTGATAAATTTTATTGCACAGCAAGAGGCAGGAAATCAAAGTCACCCCTCTATGATACTTCATTGTTGTTTTTTCTTTTTTTCAACTTTACCATTACTGGCTTTGTATTTTCAGTATTAACTGTAACTATTTTAATCTCAGTGGTGGCAAATATTTGGAATATACTGATTTATTTTTTTTTTTAATATAGAGCTACAAATCTGTATTTAAACAGGTTTGGTGTGCTAATAAAAGCAGATGGGTGTAGTGTTAATGAAACATTGGCAGAATTTGCTTATGGACTTGTTGTGCTACAAGAGAAGAATTTATACCACACACTTGGTTTACCCTATCACAAAAAAGTAGCTTGCATCCCTCTGTTGAACAAGTCAAGGTAGAGCTAGTCTGACAAATAACTACCCATACAATGATTTTATCATTTCAGCATGTATAAATAAAATGAGCTAGAAAGCATTTTTTTGTCGTGGTTTATGAATTTTGCTACCTCTGGAAAAAAAGCAAGAGATGGCTACTTAGCTCTTTTCTAGTATTTGTAAAAACATTAGCTAATCTTCTGCTGATACAGCTTCATGTTTATCATACAAATATGAGCCTGCTATCAACAGCCTTATCTAATGTCTTGGCAAGGAAGCAAAACAGGGTATTTCCCAATCAGACTATTCCTTAAAGTTGTCGTGTGTAGCCAGTGTGCTCCCTTTGATCACAATAGAGAAGTAGATTCATAAATAAATGTATAAAGTATAAAAAAGGTATAGTCATTTCAATTATAATTTAGCAGAAAGAGCTGGTGTGTAATATTCTAGATTTAGAAAACAAAATATTTAGGTTTTTTTTTTTTTTTTTTAAGATAGATTACAATAACTAATGACATGGCTCTAATAGGAATTATGATTATCCCTGTGTTTGCTTTTTCAGGTGATTTGAACCCATTATGTGCAGTATGAGTTTAGAAAATGAGCTTTATAAAAACAGACACGATTCAAATGGAAATTGTGTGTTTGTTCTAGTCGGCGCTGCAATTGCTCTCTCATCACTTCAGTCATTTTACCTCTTTAGGAAACGTCTGAGCTTGTGTTTGGATTAGAATGAGCGCATGACCTTGCATTTTTTCCAAGAGTCTTGTTCTTAACATGACCCTGCTGCTTTGACTCTCACTGTATTATTTCCTAACCTCTACCCTCTGGCACCTCTGCAGCTTCTGCACCAGTCAGCAGCAGCGTGAGTAGACGCCGTGCACCCTCCTCGGTGACTCCCCTCTCGTGGGAGAAACACAACATCGCCGCCATGTCGAGCATCACCATTGACCCTGAGCTCAAGCCCGGGGAGTTTGTCATCAAGAGTCTATTTGCTGAGTTTGCTGTGCTGGCTGAGAAGAAGATCGAGATGGTGATGGCTGAACCACTGGTGAGTCCACAGGGGGTAAAGCAGATGTAAAGAAACACAGGAAATGTAATTTAATGCACAACACATGATGCAATATACTGCTGAGACAGCCTCTTCTGTTTTGCAACCAACTGCCAAGTCTTTAACTGTCAGGCAAATGTTATTGTAAATGAGCAACGGCATTGTTGTACATTTAATGTCTTTTACATTAGATTGCTGTCAGGTTAGTCAGGTTAATATTTGTAGCCTCAAGTCTTAACTTTGCTGTCAAGAATTTTAGTGTGGTTCACTAGCTGAATAGTGAGCTAAGCAATCTGCTATCATGCTGTTAACAAAAGTATCCCTGCTGGGCTCGTCACACAATAATTCTCGTTCTGTCTCTTTCTCTCCAATACTTTAACAGGAGAAACCCCTGTCCCGTTCCCTCCAGAGAGGAGAAGACTCACAGTTTGACCAGGTCAGCTCAGCCGTAGTAAAGATTACGTCATGCATTTATTATGAGTGTGACAGTTTCATTTCCTACGTGGACAAACAACAGTCACACCTCTGTGTGTGTGTGTGTGTGTGTGTGTGTGTGTGCACACTGTGTTTAAAACACCAGCTCTGCCCAATCAATGCTTCATTCAATGGTTCGTCTGTCCCTCATCTGTAGCTGGTGCAGGACTCTATACAATAGGCCCGCCTGCTACAGAATGCTTTGTTCAGCACAACACAAAGCCAGTGAGGATATGGTGGTATAGATCCAGCTGTCCCCATTGTGAGTGAGGGAGAGAAAATGGGTATAGAGAGCGCCAAAGTGAGAGTGTAGAAACGCTGTGTCATCCTCAGCAGTAAATCAGCATCGGGTGCTGGAGTGTATCTGCCTGGCACCATAAGGGCAGAGAGAGGAATTGCATAACTCTCCTGCATGGCATTTGTCATCCAACCACCCTCCTCATCATGCTGTGCTGAACCTTAAACACACAAATGTGCATATACTCTTAAATTGTTAATGCGTGCTGACCTGTTAATGCAGAGGCAGAAGGCACCAGCTCACATGATCACTGACGCAATCACAGTGCTGAGATCTGCAAGTTATTGTGGTCTTAGACATAAACATCTCAGAAGCATGTGTGCCTTCTTGGAATACTTTCGATTTGCTTTTAAATATAGTCCTACTTTGTTTTTTTAGTGATGTAATTTGATATTGCATTAAATAAAGCCATGTTTGTAGTGTTTTGCATCTCTTCTCTCACTGCACTGTGACTTAGATACTTACACTCTGTCTTTGCACTTTAAATGCTCAAAGGTGCATTATGCCAGGAAATAACTAAAAGTTTATGTCATATGTCACATATCTAAATAAAGCCCTAAAATTTAGCTAAGACTAGTGTTCTGTACTCACCCTAAATGCTCCTCATTAGTTATAAGTACTGCTTGTGGAGCAGCCTTCTCTACACACATACTGTAATCTGTATAGGATTAAATTTTTGAATTGTGCAAATGCTGATTTTGTGTAGTTTTCGTTGGAATAGCCAGCTGTTATAACAAGCATGTTGTTGTTTTCCAGTTAATAAGCTCTATGAGCTCAATAGCAGAACACTGTTTGCCCTCCCTATTGCGCACACTGTTTGACTGGTACCGGCGGCAGAGTGGCACTGAAGACGAGTCTTATGAGTACAGGCCTCGCTCGAGTACTAAGTCTAAAGGGTGAGATACTTATCATTGTTTCATTCATTCTTAACCTTCTTCTCTCGAACAAAAAGATTATGGGCAAAAATGATTACTTTAGGATTATCTTTGTTGACTTATTATATTTCCTGTTTTGCAGAGATGAACAGCATCGGGACAAAGATTTCCTTCTGGAGCGTCGGGACTTAGCCATAGATTTCATTTTTTGTTTAGTTTCAGTGGAAGTTCTAAAACAGGTGAGTTACCTGACACTCTGTGTTTAATGATTTACACTGCCTATAAAAACAATTTGCCAGTCGGGCTGTTGAATGTTTACATATGGAAGAAGAAGTGCAGTGCACCTATTTGACCTGATGTTGGCATGATCGTTTCCTGGTAACTAGTGAGTGGTTGAGAATGCACTATATTTTTACTGCATGTAGAACTGCCTTGTTACTTTGGATATATGTCCTGTATATCAGATATGCATTTCCTGTGCAGTTAAAGACTTCTCACTGTAATTGATTTATGAAGTACAGTTTTATTACATAAATAGCCGGTATACTCATCCACCTTTTTGTTGCACCCAGTTGTTTGGTTGATGGAACTATTCTCTGCTCTTATAAGCAGTTTGGTTAAAACACTTGGTTTTAGACAGTCATTCATACTCTTGGCTCTGGCTCTGCTGTTCAAAACCTTTATTTGAGATTAGCAGCAAATCAGAAAAAAGTTGGCTTATGGTAAAGTCACACTAGAAAAAACGGTGGTTGGAGATCATTGCATGACCAAAATTATTGTGACAATGGGTTGCTTCACAGACGGGGACCAAGTCTGCAACCACTTGTTGCTATCTTCGACACAACAATATTATGATAAAACACAATGAGAAACAGAAGAGAGATTTTTGGCAAAACTTCACAAACTTCCAAGGTGGAAGAGTAGATTTCTAAGGAGGTTAAAGCCACAGCAACACTTTAGTATGAGCAACAGCTTTATTGTTTGACTAACGTGTTTTGATAAAATGGCAATAAGATGGAGTCAGTCTGCTATCAGCTTGCAATTTGAATGTGGCCAAGTTCGCAATTACACACCATCTTTTTGTGATAATGTTAATTCACGTAAACTGCTCACAGTCTGTATTCCGTGAAAACCCTATAATTTATGTTTGAAGTAGCAGTTCAGAAATTCATATACATGTGGTGGTGTACTTTTTGCGGGATGGCAGTTTAATTGCAAAATGAGGTAAACGCTTGGCAGCCCTGGCTTTCGTACAAGAATATAACCAGAATACAACCCGTTTGCAACCAGTTGGCAGCCAACTGGTAAAAGAGACAGATTCCAGACAAGATCAGCTCAGGTTGACTCAGATTGATTGCAGCATGTTGTCTGTCTGTGTTTATAAATTAGGCCACAGTAATTTGCAAATCTATGGAGCAATTGCAATCAGTCTGACTCAGACTGCCCTTGTTTGGAAACAGGTGGCCTTGTACCAAGGGACCTGTACAATCACCTTGCAATCGAAAGTATTCTTCCAAGGGGTTGCACGCTCAGCCTGGGCAATCGGTTGGTTGCTTTAGCTAATTGCAGTTGGTTACTGATGGCAGCAAAACCAGTTTTTTCCCTAGTCGCAAAGAGGTTGCAATCCTATTTTTACTTTAGTGTGACTGAGCCATTAAAGGGAAAGGCTTGTTTCAGCTTGTTTCATACTAAGGCTACGTCCACACTAGCCCGGATAGATTTGAAAATGCTCCGCGTTCACACTAGCATTTTCAGTCGTTTTCACAGAGTTGCATGTCCGCATTGAAACGGCCGAAAACGCTTACGTTCCAGTACTACGCATGCGTGTAACCCAACAAGATTCGACCTGCCTCATTTCTGTCTGCCGCTTATTTACTTTCCAGCTCTTTGAAACGTCGCAGCAAAACTGCTGTATAATTCCCTCCGCTCTCTTACTTTAATTGGTCACATGACTGCATCATATGACTAACATGCGTTATCGTAGAAAGTTTGCGTTTTTGCTGTCCTCACTGCGACGCGAAAGCACCACTTTGAAATGTGTGCGTTTTCGAGAGCGTTTTGAAAACGCTGCATTTTCAATCAGCGAAAACGCCGTCTCAGTGTGGACGGGAGGCCAAAACGGAGAGAAAACAATGCGTTTTCGTTTGAAAACACATTAGTGTGGACGTAGCCTAAGGATGCACTGAGGGGCTGCATTAAGGCCCCTTGTTAATGCAAATAAACCTGTGAAGCATGCAAAGCTGCTCTAGTGAAGTCCAAGAACAAGAATATAGAACAAATGGGAAATAACACTATTAACTGCTGGTGTCATCATTTGTGAGACAGTTTGAATTACTGTACTTTTTTTCCTGATTCAACTCATCAGTGATTTGCTGACTAACATGTCAGTTTTATTATATATTTGTATTGTTTATGTTGTGGTGGAGAAGTGAACTACAGTGTAGCTATTCAGGGCTTTCCCACTAGGGAGCACAAAGTTAATAAATTCAGTGGCAACATACCAACTCCCAGCTGAGTGTGTTTCTAAAGTGGACTGTCGAGAACTGAGCAGCATTCTGAACTAAGAGCCAGTCTCTAGGGACCAGGGCAGAGTTGTCCTTGGCTTTGGTCCTTAAGGGAGAGAAATGAACGGTAGCAAATGAGAACTATCAATGCTTCTAATAAGACTAATGATTTCGTGTTTACGTCACAGATTCCTCTTCATCCAGTGCCAGATGTTTTGGTACACGAAGTCCTAAACCTGGCATTCAAGCACTTTAAACACAAAGAGGGGTAAGTAAGCATCAAACTCCAGACAGAGAAGTGACACAGATGAATAAGACCAGACTAAAAAGTGCTGATGAATGTACCCTCTTTGGCTTTGCAGTAGGGAATCAGTCATTTATTTATGTCTGTTTGAGCAGACTGGCTCAATGTTCATTATTTGCATTTAAACAAGGCACAAGTAGCTCTTGTTCAGCATCGTGAGTCAACCTCAAGTAAACACAGTTACTTTAAGTGCTTCTGTTGTTGTGTGAATAGTTTTTTGATGTATGTTAAATAATTCAGCAGTTGTTTGACTTGATGCCATATCCTTTATTAATTTCCAGGTACTGTGGGCCCAACACTGGCAACGTGCACATCATTGCAGACCTGTACGCTGAGGTTATAGGGGTTCTTACACAGTCAAAGTGAGTAAGCTGAATTGTGCCTTTAAGCGTAAGACTGGACAAATTGTTTACAGTTTTTCACATTTCTCATAAAAAAACGGTCTGAATTGAGCACAGTGTAATAGATGGGATTAGACATTTGTTTGTACAAATATTGCAACTGAATTTTAGAACAATTAAAACCATTTAATTACATTCTTTAGTAATTCAATTTAAGTGTGCATTGCCAGGCAGAATGTTGCCTATATACATTACCGCGTACAAACTCTTGTTAGGAGGGTTTTTGTAAGTGCTAATATATCTCTGCCTCTGTGCTCAGGTTCCAGGCAGTGAGGAAGAAGTTCATCACAGAACTGAAGGAGCTCAGGCAAAAAGAGCAGAGTCCTCACGTAGTCCAAAGCATTATCAGTCTCATCATGGGCATGAAGTTCTTTCGGGTTAAAATGTATCCTGTGGAGGATTTTGAGGCTTCGTTTCAGTTTATGCAGGTAAATAATACTATTTATGCAGAGTATACCTGCAAGTGTAACTTAGATGCGTTTGCAGAATTGTACCAGATGTTTTTTTTCTTTTTCTTTTTAAACTGCTGCCCCTTTGTTCAAACTCAGCAGCTCTGTGTAGCAATGGCTCATATAGCTAAATGAGTAACGATCAGAGGTGAGGTCTGCCAAGAATTGAGTGTAAATGTATTTCAGGCTTTGCTAGGAGCTGTGAATGGAGCACTAGCTTTTTCATTAATCTTTATACAGTGGTTGGGAAAAAAACACTTGCTGTTCTCTCTTACCATTACCATAATTTCCTACTGTGTTAATGGAACATGCTATGGTTTATGTCCTTTACTCTGTTCCCATAGGATCTTGTACCCAATTATATTGTCTGATCACTGCATTTCTTATCACACTGGTTAGGTCTGTGTATATATTTTGCTTGGGTCCAGGCCTGTGATTTTTTTTTTTTTTTTTTTAATTTTAATTTTCTACTTAACTCATGTAAATGGAGTGTAATGACACGTCTTCATGATGTTTGGCTAGTTTGTATCCACTGCATTCTTGTTTACATGCCTGCCCTTGGTATCCTTCCTAGGAATGTGCCCAGTATTTCCTGGAGGTGAAGGATAAAGACATAAAGCACGCTCTTGCTGGCCTTTTTGTCGAGATTCTCATCCCCGTCGCTGCTGTGAGTAACCAGCAAAACATTGTGTAATTTTCGACTGTTGCGTAAACATTAAGTCTGAATCTCATTTTGCCAAACTAATGTTCGGTTCATCCTCCAGGCGGTGAAAAATGAAGTCAACGTGCCATGCTTAAAAACCTTTGTGGAGATGCTCTACCAGACAACATTTGACCTTAGTTCTAGAAAGAAGCACTCTTTGGTAATAACACTGGCATCCATTCTTTTCCTCTCTTCCTCTTCAGCCCTGACCCTGTTTACTTCACATTTTTAACACTTCCTTTTCTTTTTGTCTCTCACTCTTCCTTTATTTTGTCAACACCATTATTTTGCCCCCAGACCACCAAGTCTGACGTTATCATCCAGATAATGTTATGTTTAAAATAAATAAATACAGTCTCTCATCTTTGTCCATTATATTTTCTTTTCTAAAGGCAGGACGTGCCTTGATTTTCTGTTTTTTCATCCCTGTCTAATGTAACATGTTATGTTGATGATGCTTCCAGGAGTTTTAGTATTGTGCAGACTGCGATAAATAGATCTTTTGGTCTCAGCTTGTGATACTGTCTTTGCTTTTGGTCTGTGTTTAGTGTGGGAGACATTTTGTTTTCAGATCAGAAGCACATACAAAAAATTCAGACCTCGTGAGAAAACCAGTTTATTTTGATTCTGACACCGTCTTTCTCCCCAGGCTCTGTATCCCCTGGTGACATGCTTGCTGTGTGTCAGTCAGAAGCAGTTCTTTCTCAACAACTGGCACATCTTCCTGCAAAATTGCCTCTCACACCTCAAGGTAATGTTAGCATCATCCTTTACAATCCAGTTCAATTCACAAAGGTTGAATTCAACAGTAGATTTATATTAAGGTATTTTAAAGTCACTACACTTTTTCTAATTCAGTTCAAGTCTGAAAATGATATTGTGGTGTTTTTATGGTAGTGCAAAGGAACCATACAATTTTTTTTCTTAAAATAATTAATATAAAGGTTATTTCTGTCAAAAATAAACAAAATCTTGGTATCCTGATACTGATATGTTGATCGAAGATGTTGTCTTTGTTGTCAAGGGTGTGCTCTGTGGTTCTGTCTCAGTATCAAAATGTGCTTTCCCCTCCATTATCAATAAACCAGATCTGGACAGGAATAGCACTTGATTTGATCATGTAAAAGTAAAGCAAAGTAAAGCTTTTGTTTAATGTATATAATATGCAGGGACGACATATACTCAAAAGTGGACAAAATGGAAATGTGTAAGCAAAGATTATTGTATTTGGTTGTGCATCTACGGCTAATTTCAAAGATGCGACTCTAGCACTTTTATATGCTGTACATTTAAAGTAAACCTGTAATGAAATGTAAACTATAATGCACAATGCATAATATGTTAACTCAAGTGCTGTTTTCACTCAGGTCTGTTAATCACTCCTCGTAAACCAATTACAAAGAGATCAAACCTGTTTTCCTCCTGTTTCTGACCATTCAACCCAGAGGCAGATTGACCAAATCACTGACTGACTGCCTGACTTAATGACTGTCTTTCCCATTCTGCATTGATTGTCCTTTGAGGAGACTGTTTGATCTTCCGGTGGATAAATTACACTTTGCGTCTTTGTGACTTTCTACTGCTATCCAGTGGTTTTGAATGGCCGTCTGTCTTTTCAGTGATCTCATTCCAGCATTTTCTTTCACTAGAGTGACTGTTTTGCATTTCCTCTGTTTGAAAAATTATAATCAGTAATTTTCCCAAGCGTTGATAGTGATTCTGTGATTGAGATCTGTGATCTTGTGGGTTTGTGCTATGGTTTGACTGTAGTGATGATTTTAGTGATTTGCCAGGTCATGTTTTTAACCTTGTGGCTGCTCTTGAGAGTTGTAAATGGAAGGGCTCTGCTTCACTTAACAAATTGCATCATTTGAATACTTGGTAAAAGTCCAATTCAACCAGGTGAGCGAGGTCGTTTTTTGTCTCTACGCTGAAGCGAAAAGTCAAGAATTCATGTTGCTTGGTTGAATAATTATACAAGTTATTTACCTTTATTTATATGTCTGCATGTAGTAAATGCATGATGGAGTGACAAAAAATACACATAATGGTTTCCAGAGATTATGCCGTAGTTTTGCAGCCCTGTTTTAAATTCTGAACCCCACATGGTTAAAATACAACTTGTTAAGCATGGATTTTGTGCGGAATAACTGAATTGGCCGTTGCTGCTCATTGGCTTAATTGGTGAAATGGACAAATATTGTGGCATTTTTCTTTTTTGTCTTTTGTTTTTCCGTCCTTGTGTTCGCCTTGCGTATATTCCTTTCTCTGTAATTTCCCTCTCTGTGTGTTTGATTTCTAAACCACAGCACACCTTATTTTACTTTGCTTTTTTTCACAATAAATAACATCAAAATATATCAAATACAAATGAACTGTTACTTTACTCAACATGCAAGTGGTATGTTGAACAGTTCATTATTTTTCTTTTCGGTTAATGTCGATTTATATACTGTCACACTGACAAGAGTAAAGAGATTTTAATCTGCTCTTGTCATATCTGTTTAGGCTGTGTGTCTTTGTTTTTGCTTATAACCTGCATGTGTCCCTCCCCAAACCCTACATTCTTTGTCTCTTGTTATTTGACCCTTTTTTTTCCACGTTGGCTCGCTCCAGATGCCGTCTAACAACAGCATCCGAAAGCAGATTGAGACGCTGCAGGTGAGTTATCTGGTGACGGTGGCTAGCTTGATGCTCCCTTCCTTTTAACGGTCCAGGGTCCTGATCACGATGTAGGCTAGTGCAGTTGTGAAGAGGCTAATCGTTCTCTGGTGTGACATTGAAGCGTTGCTCAGTGAAAACAGTAAATGAAGGGGACACTTGAAGCTTGTGCCGTTGCTTTAAGCTTTGTGGGTGAACTGGTTTGTGTTTATGAGCAGTGGTGTTTTGCTTCCGTGTCTTTGTAGTTAAATAATTTCATTTTGACTTTTTGATACATTTTTGCATGGTGAGATGCACAGTAGTGGGAAAAGTACTTAAATCTTTAAGCTAGTTCCCACAGCATAGAAACACTGTTACAACTAAAACCCCTGCGAAAAAAGGTTCTTTTATATGATAAGAAAAGCATTAGAAATGACATCTACCACACTACACATATTGCCAGAATTAAAGGAAGTTGCGTGACCTGTTACTGCATTTAAATTGTTGATGGATCAATGTGTAAGTTGATGAAGGTGGAGATTATTCTGTCTTTCTGCGTGATGAGAGGGTTTACAAGAATCTAACCTATAATATGTCATTTTAAAAAAATTGGTTAATTATTAACATTTGTGTACTTTTTAACATGTTGAATGCACATTATAGTAGTCATCAGACTGGTGACGATATCAAAGACATCAGGCGTATTTAATATGTGGATGATTCAGATGTAATCGCAGGTTCATGACTATATGAGCCCCACAGTGTTGTAGTGTTTAAAGTGGCCTCTTTTTCTTTCACATGTATACCAAGCAAGCTGTTACAGCATATGCAGGAAGAGTAGACACACGGTAGTGCTGCAATAAAATGCAAACTCCTGTTGTTAATTACGTTAAAAATTAATGTAAGATTTCATTATGTCCGAAATGATGTGTCTCTGGTATATATTACCTGAGGGTCTGGCATAGACAGGAAAATATATTTCAGCATTTAATGATGTATTCATTATCGCAGCGATACCTTTAGTTTGCCTGCTGGGTTGGGTTTTAGTTTATGTAGCGACAGCTACACTATAGTCTCACTACAGTGTGCTTTTTCAACCCTTCACACAAATCGAGTACTTGCCCCACTGGCTGTACTCGATTTGTGGCATCTTGATTATGTTACAAAAGTAAAAGACATTTAAAAACCAGTAATAACTAGGTCATCTGTTGTGTCGTTTGTGGCTTTGGTGTTCAGTGCCAAATGTTAGACTGAGGAAAAAAAAATGATGATGTTGTGCATGTATAAGAGTTTTGTAAATTATTTTATTGGTGTTATTTAGTACAAAGCTATTAAAGTTTATTCACATGCTTTAAAAGCATCTTATCACAAGAGTTTATGTTGTTAAAAAAATAAAATGCTGACACTGAGCAGCTCTTTTTAGCTGCACTTGTGAGTCACCTGCCGTTCACTGTACCAGTCTTTCAGTGACTGGAAGATACAAAGATTAGATCAGTCATTGGGGCACGAAAAGAGTGACAGATTTTGTGTTTGCGCAACAGGAAGTTTTACTTCACCTTAATCACAAAAGCATTTGTCACATTTAGTATGACATTTGCTACTTTTGACAAATAGCATAAAGAATCCTTAATTTAACTAAAAATGAAATCCATATTAAATTAAATGTTTTTAAATAAAAATACACAAATTTGTTAGTTTGTTCAGTGTATTAAGAAAAGCTAATGGGAGATGAGACATCTAGTAATGGTTATAGAAAAGTGTGGGCCATAATCACCTAAAACCATTTATCAAATTCATAAAACTTCATGTTAATCATGTGAAAAATGTAAAGGCATTAACTGGAAAATCCCTCACACTACGATCACATCACATTCTCTCAGCCTGGTAGCTCTAAAGAACCAAAGGCCCTTTAAAAGTATACCGTTAATATAGATACCTGATGTAGGATGCAAGTTGGAAGAAAAAAAAGTGTGAAATATCTACTGGACAATGAGTACTCCAGGACTTAACTAATGTACAATTAAATTTGATATTGAATGTTTGCATTTTACAAAGCTTGCCCAGTTAATTTTCTGGTGATGACTCTACACGGCTTACAGTGACTATCTTTGCACTCAGCGTAATACTGCATTTTCCTCCTTTTGCTGCCGACTATACCTTAAAAAATTTCTCCAAGCATGAAGCTCATCAGACCATGTGGATGTTCAGTGCTCACATATTAATTTTTGACTAGCAGTCTCACAAAGAGACTGAAAAACAATTTTGTCATCAGTTTCTTGCATGCCATTGCAATGTGTTTAATCAAAGTTTCTCCAGACAACAGCAACAAACTGGTCTCTCGCAGGTAAGTAATGAAAGTGTCAAAATGGAATGGATGGCTTATATCGTTCTTTCTTTCTCTCTCTCTCTTTTTTTTTAACATCTACAGAATAAAGACCCAAAGATGTCCCGTGTTGCACTAGAGTCACTCTACAGACTGCTGTGGGTCTATATTATCAGGATCAAGTGTGAGAGTAACACTGTCACGCAGAGGTCAGTTGCAGAGTACCCAACAGTCTTTTTGCGACCCACTACTGTTGTCCTCTTCCTAAGAGGCTTTGTATGAGAATACTTGTAGCTAAAAAACAGTGTCCCCATTTTCTCTTGCTAGTCGACTCCTCAGCATCGTTTCAGCACTTTTCCCCAAAGGCTCGCGCAGTGTGGTACCCAGAGACACCCCCCTCAACATCTTTGTCAAGATCATCCAGTTCATAGCTCAGGTAAGCCTGGAGCACAAACTATGACATACTTTTAAGTCACAGCAAAATAAATAAAATTAGGCACACACCACATATGAGGTGGGGTTTAGTGATTGCGGGTTTGCTGATTTTTACAGGAAAGACTGGACTTTGCTATGAAGGAGATTATCTATGACCTCCTGTGCGTGGGCAAGTCTCACAAAACCTTTACCATCAATCCAGAGGTAATGTATACATAAGACTTTAGCTTCTGGTAATGAGGGAATGTTTGTATGTTATCTCTTATCCTCTTTGTCTCTCTGCCCAACCAGAGGATGAATATCGGTTTGCGAGCCTTCTTGGTGATTGCTGACAGCCTACAGCAGAAAGACGGGGAACCTCCAATGCCTACTACAGGGATCATCATGCCCTCTGGCAACACCCTGCGTGTCAAAAAGATCTTCCTCAACACCACCCTCACTGATGAAGAAGCAAAAGTGATAGGTGGGTTTGAGTCTTGAACAGCTGACATTCACAATAGGAGTTAACATTTGATGAAGGTGAGGCAGCTTTTAACCTGTCCACCATCTTTTTTTCTAGGCATGTCGCTATACTACCCGCAAGTACGAAAAGCCTTGGATAACATCCTGCGACACCTTGACAAGGAAGTGGGACGCTCCATGAGCATGACTAATGTACAGATGTCCAACAAGGAGCCTGAGGACATGATCACGTATGTAACAACAGCTTTATGCTCTCCTGTTGCCATCCATGCAGCTATATAGGACTTAGAGTTCCAGTCAACGGTTCGGAAACCCTGACCCAGTTATAAACTTTGAGTGGTGCTGTATGACCTGTTAACAGGTTCTCATAAATTGTCTGTCCTGCAGGGGAGAGAGGAAGCCAAAGATCGATCTATTCCGAACGTGTGTGGCCGCCATCCCAAGACTGATACCAGATGGCATGAGCAGACAAGACCTAATAGAGCTTCTAGCCAAGTAATTGACCCCCGCCGACCTTTCTGCAGACACATTGCTGCACACATCATGTCTTTTAATATCCATCTTCCTGTTGGGTCTCTCTCCTCCTCTAGACTAACCATCCACATGGATGAAGAACTGCGTGGCCTTGCCTTTACTACTCTTCAGGCCCTGATGGTGGATTTCCCAGAATGGCGAGAAGATGTACTCTCAGGTTTTGTCTACTTCATAGTCAGAGAGGTGACTGACGTTCATCCCACACTGCTGGACAATGCAGTAAAGATGCTTCTACAGCTCATCGTCCAGTGGAAGCAGGCAGTGCAGAGCAGCAATAAAGGCCACGATCCACAGGTTGGTGAAAAAAAACTGTTTTTGGATCACCAGTGTAGTTTGTATTCATTGGTTTTATGTTGCCTGACAAATATGTTTAAAATAAATTGCATGTTATTTTTAACAGAGCTCAAGCAGTGGCCGTTCTCTGTCCTTGGAGCGTAATCTTCCTTTAGGTGTGCTGCATGTGGTGGAAGGTTTGGCACTGGTGGTGCTTTGTAGCTGCCGCCCTGCCACGCGCAGGCTAGCAGTCAATGTCCTCAAGGAGGTCAGAGCTCTCCATACTGCACTGAGCATTAGCAAGGTAATTTTCTTGGGCTTACAGGGAATATCGTTATGTTGAAAGAAGCAAAATATGTTTAAACCTGCATGGAAAGAAAATGATAATAATTTTGTGCAAGGACAATTGCATTCATTTTTTCTTACTTAATCTTTCAGGGAGATGAAGAACTGGCTATTGATGTAATGGATAGGTTAAGTGCATCGGTGTTGGAGAGCTTCATTCACCTCACAGGCGCTGACCAGGTATGAATGGATTTTCTTTTCTTTTTTTAAAATCCTAAAACCTTTAAAGATACATACTGTTCATCATCTTCTGTTCTTCCCTGTAGACCAACTTGCTGTATTGTCCCAGTGGGATTGATCTGCAGACGCTAGCAGAGTGGAGCTCCTCTCCCATCAGCCACCAGTTTGATGTAGTGAGCCCCTCGCACATTTGGGTGTTTGCCCATGTTACTCAGGGCCAGGACCCCTGGGTCATCAGCTTATCCAGCTACCTGAGACAGGAGAATCTACCTAAACATTGCCCCACCACCATCAACTATGCCTGGATGTTTGCCTACACTCGCCTGCAACTACTGTCCCCACAAGTTGACATTAAGTAGGTTTCCTTAACTTCTTTGTCATTGTGGGTGTATTCATTATGGCTCGTTATGGTGTATTCATTATGACTCTGAATACTGGGTGATGATGCCTACATGATGACATTATGTGCTTACTTAGGCAATTAGTACTTTTTTACAAAACATAACTTTTCTTATGCTTATTAACTGGGTTAATTCTATGACAAAAGAATGATGATTAAAGCTGCATTTTATGTTGACCCTCAAAATAAAACACTTGTTATTTATCTCTTGTTTTTACTGAATATCCACCTGCAGTAGCCCCATCAATGCAAAGAAGGTCAACAGTCTGAACAGCAGTGACTCCTACATTGGCCTTTGGAGAAACTACCTGATTCTGTGCTGCAGCTCTGCCTCTCCCTCCCCTTCCATGTCTTCGTCATCCTCCACCTCTGGCTCCGTCCGCTGCTCCCCGCCTGAGACGCTGGCGTCCACGCCGGACAGCGGCTACAGTTATGATTCAAAGGTGGCAATTTCATAAGCAACACTCTCTGCCAGGTTTTCACACACATTCATAAATATTTTAAAATGAAAGGTTAGGAGCTTTTGCTCAAAGGATGAAATAATAAAATTCACTCACAATGCAAGTATGACAGTCTCAAATTCTAACAGCACACTAGCCACATAAAAATCTGACAGCAGTAAAAAATTAGAGGATTTTGAATAATTTATTGCAACACTTAAGCCTTACATTTCTGCTCTGTGTGTGTTAACAGATTGTTGGCACTCCGTCCCCCTCCTCACTGTTCAAACACATTGTTCCAATGATGCGCTCTGAGAGCATGGACATCACCGAGTCTCTTGTGCTGGGGCTTGGCAGGACCAACCCCATGGTCTTCAGGTAATCAGCACTATACACTGCTATACATTTTTAGATTTATGAAGACTTTTTGATGGCTTATATATATTGTTTTCTTGTGCAGAGAATTGATGGAGGAGCTAAATTCCATCATAAAGGAAGCTCTAGAAAGAAGACCTGAAGTAAGTGCCCTTCATTGATGGTTTGAAAATGTTTTCTGTAGGTCTTCTGTGTTCATAGAAACACACTTTACTGAGTTCAAATATTCTTTACTCTGCAGAACATGAAGCGACGCAGGCGTCGTGACATCCTCAGAGTCCAGCTGGTCCGGATATTTGAGCTACTTGCTGATGCTGGCGTCATCAGTCAAGTGTATGTAATCCTCAAACATCTAGAGTAACCAAATTATTAGGAGTTTATTTTTATATATGCACCTTATAAACACTATAAACTTTTCTTTTTACAGGGCAAGTGGAGGGTTGGATTCAGAGAGCCATTCTCTGAATAGTACGCTGCTCGAGTATGTTGATCTGACCAGGCAATTGCTCGAGGCTGAGAATGACAAAGACTCGGACACTCTGAAGGACATTCGCTGTCACTTCAGCGCACTTGTGGCCAACATCATTCAGAATGTCCCAGGTATATCTCTTAATTAAAACAAATGCTTACTTGCACGGAGTCAGAAGCAATTTCCTCAATTCACAATTTTCTTTATTTCTTTAATTTATTATCTTCAGTGAACCAGAGGAGGACCATCTTCCCCCAGCAATCACTGAGACACAGTCTGTTCATGTTGTTCAGTCACTGGGCTGGGCCCTTCAGCATTATGTTCACACCCCTGGATCGTTACAGTGACAGAAATATCCAGATCAACCGCCATCAGTACTGTGCACTAAAGGTACAACATCTAAAAATTTCAAGAAAATCTGCTTTTTACATACTGTGTCATGCACTTACTGATAACCAACAAACCTTTTTTTTTTGTTCCAGGCCATGTCTGCAGTCTTATGTTGTGGCCCTGTAGCTGACAATGTAGGGCTCTCCTCTGATGGCTACCTCTACAAGTGGCTGGACAATATCCTGGATTCTCAGGACAAGAAGGTCAGAGAAATGCTGCCATTTTGAATCTATTCTAACTAAAATTGTATCACTTAACTATCATTAACAAGTGGAAAATCCACAAGTAATTAAACTTTAGCAACAAAACTCTCAATAATAATAATTTTTTATAATGGGTAATGTTATAAAATCCATGTTTATGTAATGGGTTTGTGTAATAAAAAGAATTATTTGCATTATTTAAACTAATATGTTTTGCAGTGTAGCTCATAAAAGACATTTTGAAAGGAAGGTTTCATTACTACTGCTGTTATGTCAAAACCACTGGTGTCTCAGATCTATGCAAAAAGTTTCCTTCAGTGTCAGACCTGTGACTCAAGCATGGTGGCAATAGTGAAACAAGTCTGAATGCCATCTCCTCATATTTCAAACCACAATCGTTTCCTCCTGTACCTAAACAGTGGGTGAAACCTAAGCTTAATCAAGCCTTTTATAATCCAGTTAAACTTTATATTAGCTATCTAAATCAAGTTTATATGTGCACTACATATTTATAAGGTTAAATGTTAGCTAATTGCTTTTAAAGTATAATAATTATGTCTCTGGTCATTAAATAAATGTCACACCACAAAATCCCAGTATTATGACCAGTCAGAAAGCCTGAGTGGTGATGATGTTTTCTCACAGATAGCAGGAGTTTAGTCTGTGACGCAAGACTTCATGAGGTCAAAGTTATGTAGCACACATTTACTTCATTTGACACTAGCACCACACAGTGGTGTTCAGAAGTACTGCAATAAAGCCGTGCTAAACGTTTAAAGGTCTACATACAATAAATGACTTGCACTTAGTTAAAATGAAATGGTAGGTTAAAGTGATCTGATTGATTCTCAGATTCTTAAAAGTTCAAATCAAATCAAATCAAATCACTTTTATTGTCACATCACATGTGCAGGTACACATGTGATGTGAAGTTTTAATTATAGTTATGCTGTTGTAAAGTATATATTAGTTTTCTGCAGTTTACAGCAAACCTCAGTCTTATAAATCTAATACTGGGTATTTATATTTGATATTAAGAAGTTATGTGTAAAACTCATCAGAGTTTTGTAGACTGAAGGAGAGATTCTTAACGGTTGCTGTGTGGTTTCCTTTAGGTTCACCAGCTGGGTTGTGAGGCTGTGATGTTGCTACTAGAACTGAATCCAGACCAGAGCAACCTCATGTTTTGGGCTGTGGACCGCTGCTACACTGGCTCCCGTCGTGTAGCTGCCGGCTGCTTTAGGGCCATTGCCAATGTCTTTCACAACAGGTACCACATGGTGCCATCTTTATGTCATTTTTTAAGGTTCCACCTACTCGTGACTTAAATACCGTATGTGTTATATTTCTTTTAGGGATTACCAGTTTGACACTGTGGTGCTGCTCAACCTGATTCTGTTCAAGGCGGCTGACTCTTCCAGGGAAATCTATGAACTGTCCATGCAGCTGTTACAGGTCAGAATTTCTTTGTCCTACACATACTGTAGATGCCCAAAAAAGAAAAAATTGGGTCTTTAATCATTAATTTAATAATCTGTGGTTGTTCGTGTGATGCAGATCCTAGAGCCCAAGCTTTTCCGTTATGCCCACAAATTGGAGATTCAGCGGACCGATGGCATCCTGACCCCTCCCTCACCGCTGCCACACCTCTACTCTGTGTCTTACTACCAGCTGTCTGAGGAGCTTGCAAGGACTTACCCAGAGCTCACTTTGCCCATCTTCTCAGGTTTGCTACATTGCTGAATGAATACTCATCAATGTAATATGATAAGTATTCCGTTAACTGAAATATCTCACTTTCCTTTGACTGTGAAACCAGTTATTTTAGGTCTTTTTTTATTTTTATGAGAAAAGATTTTTGCTCATAAAACTTGATAGTCAGCTAATATGGTTTCTGTTTTTGCTGTTGATTGACTTTTTGGGGAGATGACCATGATTTTCCCATTCAAATTCGGCTGTATATTTCCATTCAAGGTCCTTTTTTCGTTTGTATTATATTTAGTATTATAGCTAAGTTCATTCAAATGGCATCCTAGCCACTCTGCAACCGTCTTGGTAACTGCCTATGACACTTAAAAAGTTAGGTTTTTCCCACTGAAAATTATACTTTTACCCCCACTTCAGCTTTTGATTGAGCCATATGTGGCTCGTGACTGTAAGGAGTTTGACACCCCTGTGTTAATGTCTTTGTTTGTACTATCCACACTGCAGAGGTGAGTCAGCGTATCCAGACAGCACATCCTGGTGGTCGTCAAGTAATGTTGCACTACCTCCTACCTTGGATGAATAATGTGGAGCTTGTTGACTTCAAACCAACTCCACGACGACCAGAGGACTGCTGCAGTGGCGAGGATGATGAGGATGTGCAAGACCGAGAAATTATGATGGTCAATAGCCGTCGCTGGCTCCGTGGAGAGGGCTGGGGATCCCCACGTGCTACAACCATGGTGCTAAACAACCTCATGTTCATGACCGCTAAGGTGACACAGCTAACATACCATCTACACATCTACATCTTAAAAAGCTGGTTGGGCAAGTTCATTTATCATTAAACTATTATATTTTTTAACAGTATGGTGATGAGTTTGCGTTGTCAGAGATCGAGAATGTCTGGACTACATTAGCAGATAGTTGGCCAAAGAACCTCAAAATCATTCTTCACTTCCTCATCAGTATGTCTGGAGTCAGCAGTGACCCCAGCCTCTTGCCCTATGTAAGTTGCAGCACACTCAATGTGCCATGTCCTTGTGTCTGATACTTAACCTTCATGACTTTTCGCCTCATGTTATGCGTGTCCTCAGGTGAAACGAGTGGTGGTTTTCTTGGGCAGAGATAAGACTATGCAGCTGCTGGAGGAGTTGATGTGTGAGCTTGAGTTGACTGATCCTGTCAGCTCAGCTGTCACTCACATGGACAACCCCCCTTATTATCGCATCACCTCCAGTTACAAGATTCCTTCAGTCACCTCAGGTTAATGAGCATTATAAATACCCAAGTTCACAGCTTAGGCCAAGAGGTCATATGCTATGTTTCTGGTGCCAGGAGATAAATGTTTAATGTCTACTTTCTCAGGAACAACCTCCAGCAGCAATACCATGGTGCCCGGAAATGATGCTCATCATGACAGCAAGATGAAAGACTCAAACATGGATGACAGGTACAAAATAGAGAACTGCAATGCTCTGTTAATATTAGATGGTATAAGTAGAGGAAAAACACAAATGTCTCTGTCAGGTCAGTCATATTTTATGCTGAAGACATGAAAAAAGCACATGTACATCCATTCAGGAGTTCAAACAAATATTAACCAATTTTTATAATGGTGGACAAAGACACTGCACTAAATAACTAACTAAAATTTACAGAATTAACATCATGCTGTATTAACTAAAACATACAGCCATAGTAAATGTTTTACTGGGGTCATGAACTGAGCAGTTAGATCGTTTTCTCAGACTCCTGTAGAGTCTTTTTGCCACTTGATTATACGCCCTAAATAAATACAGGTTTAAAGCACTTTCAATGGTTTTATTATATAGGCCCTCAGGCTGCATCCTTCTTTTGTATACAGTCTGTGGCTTGATGAATTAAACGTTTTTGTTGTGTTGGACTAAAGTTCATGGTTAGTGAGGAAAAAGTGGCATTGTCCTTCTTAACATGCATGTTTGTTATACAGTTGCACACACCTGGATATCTACAGTGGTCTGAACAGCAACCTGAACCGCCACCACCACCGTCTGGAATCTCGTTACAGCAGCAGCTCTGGAGGCTCCTATGAAGATGAGAAGAGTGAGCAGGAAATCTTTGATTCTCCATACTCACAACTACATTTTTTTATACCACCCACTACCATGCTGCTAATCTTCTCTATTTTCCAGGTGACTCCATGCCGCTTTATGCTAACTGGCGATTAAAAGTGATGGATCACAATCAGCCAGAGCCTCTTCCCTTCCCACCAACAGGAGGCTGCTGGTCCCCTCTTGTGGACTATTTGCCAGAGACAAACACACCTGCCGTACCTCTCCACAGGTACACCAAAGTCCACTTTTTGTCTCACAAAGCATTGCAGTGTTGAGTTCTTTTTATAATCCAGTACACTTTTTCTGTTTTTCAGATGTAACATTGCAGTCATCCTACTCACAGACCTCATTGTTGACCATGGGGTCAAAGTAGAATGGAGTGCCTACCTACAACTCCTGCTACACGCAGTTTTCTTAGGTAAATTGCTTTCTTTTTGTGCTGTTTTATATGTTTGTATATGTTAAGGTAAAATGTTTTAGGCATATTTGGATTTTTGCATAAATAATCCTTTACTAGGTCTGTAAATTCCAGTTGAATGATGTCAAATGTCTTCATCTTTTGTGTTTTTCTCAGGTTTAGATCACCAGCACCCAGAGGTCTATGAGCACTGCAAACGCCTGCTGCTTCACTTGCTCATAGTTCAGGGTGCAAATAGCAGTGTTCAGTCTGTCGCTATGGTGCTTTTACGCAACAGAGACTACAATGATCCAAGGGTCCTGACTGTGAAGCCTGTAGCTCAAGAGTTCAACCTCACAGGTTAGTTCTGCTACAGAAACAAGAACCGGAAGAGAGCAATAATAATGAGAATCGCTGTTTTATAGTGGAACATGTGCGGATTCGCTATCAGCTGTGGAAATGCTTTTTAGTTATTTTGAAATGAAGGGAAAACAACAGGACAGGGAACAGGACACATATAGGCGCAGTGCCAAACTTGACCACTGGGTGGCAGCAACCTCCTGCCACCATATAGACAGATTTACATGTCGCACAATATCATTGTTCCATAGAAAAAGGTTTCCTGAAAAAGACCCTATTATTTTCTAATTCTGAAATTAAGATAAAGTAATGTGTGTCTATACAAGAAGGAGAGCAGTGAATCATATTTTTATACAGAAATCATTTAGCCTACCTTCACTTTTGGACTCCAACTTATGGTCTTCTTATATTATTAACAACTGTACCTTTAATTGTGTTTAGCCCAAGCTAGCCACATGGCTGGTAAAATGCTAGCAGAAAAGCTGACAATGTGTTTGCAATTTGTTCCTACAGGAATGCAGGAGCTTTTGCCAGACTGTCAGCCATCACCGATGACAGACTCTGGCCTCAGCTCGAGCTCGACGTCGTCCAGTATAAGCCTTGGTGCAGGGGTCAGTGCTGTGTCCCACCTCTCTCCCACGCTTCTAAGTGAAGTAGATGTCACTGTTGAACATGACGAGAAGGCCAAAGCTCTGATTGAGTTTATAACTTCAAGGTGGGAAGAGACTTTAAAAAAAAAAAGAACATTTTCCAGAAATGTATGACATTTATGCGTGTCACTACTTGCTGCTTTTTTAGCATTTAGAAATGTGTATAACCTCACATGTTTAGTAGGCATTTCTATGAACACATTGTTAGATGTTACTCATTGTGTACAATGATTTGCTTTCATGCTTCCAGCAGTGTCTAAAAGGACTGGGGTACTTTGATTTGCATGGGTTTGATTTTTGGAGTTAGTTTCTTGGCTTGGTGTGATAACACTAAAGGTTTTGATAGTGTTTCAGGTCATTTGTTCATGCGTGTTTATTTGTATTTTGTAGAAAACGCGGTCCGCTCTGGAATCACGAGGATGTGTCACCTAAGAACTCCAACATTAAGAGCGCTGACCAGCTGAGTGCTTTTGTCAGACATGTGGTGACAGTCTTCAAGCATTCCCAGACAGGTCTGTAGGGTTCATAGCTACTTGATATTTATTAGGTGCTTTTGTCATATTTACCTGTTTGTGCTTGTGTATCCTTTCAGGTTTCCAATTGGACTCATTGCTGAGTGAAATAGCTTTAAGGTCAGCTCTATCTTGTTCTTCTCGCCACTATGCCGGTCGCTCTTTCCAGATTTTCAGGGCACTCAAACAACCTCTGACTCCTGCCACACTGTCTGACATTTTGTCTCGGTTGGTTGAGACTGTAGGAGACCCTGGAGAGGAAGCTCAGGTCAGAACATTTTTAGAAAAAGTCTGGTCTTTTACCTGCAATGTCAAAATGCATAACATAAAACAACATTTTAAAGGTTATATTTAATTTGACCACATGATCATTCAGCTATTAAAAACATTCCTGCTTGTGTTACAGCAAAATATTGCATAGAATGAGGTTTTTAATAGGACATGGCAAAACGTCAAATGTTCTTTATTTAAATTGTGTGTGGTTTTGTTTTGTTTTGTTTTAAAGCCACGTTGCCAGTAAAATTCACACATTTAGCATCATGATTTTGACACTTAATGTATAACAGTGATACAGTGACCCTGCATAGAGCAGTGTCCTTTACCCTGTGGCTGCACTGAATTCCTCACACGCGGCGCATTTGCAGAATCTGTGCTGCAGCATTGCACTTCCACTATAATCAATGAAAGTAGCTGCACTGAGTGTGAGAACAGCATTTAAGTCATTCATATGTGTGGGGAGATCCATACCTCAAATGTAAAAATAGGTTGATTTTCTATGTCTTTTATGTGTTTATGAGAGGTGTGCAAAGCCTGTTCCTACAGAAATAGTTAACCAGTTCTTGTTTAACTGCATCTACACAGAAAGTTACTCTTGGTATATCATTTTTAGTTAATGTTTGAGGAAAGACAAAGGTTTAAAGAAAGCATGAATACTATTGTTGAAGAAGCAACCTTCTTATCTTGTTATGCTTTTACATTTGATGAGGGGTGACTGCAGTAACATAATGTGATCAAACTATTTTCCCAGTGGTTTAGGTTTAGTTTACTTTCCCAGGGCCACTCTTTGTATGGTCAAGCACATCATGTGCCAAAATATATAGTAAACATGTTGCATCAAACTGGAAAACAGGCCTGTGAGTTGTTTCTGTAAAAAAACATAGATGCTATGTGTTAACTCGCTGTTATCTGTGATTTCTTTCTGACGAGCTGACCTCTCCTACTTTTTCTCCTCAGGGCTTTGTCATTGAGCTTCTCCTGACGTTGGAGTCTGGCATTGACACGCTAGCAGACACAGTGAAAAACTATGATCTCCTCACTGCCTTAGCACAGTAAGTCTTCTCATTGGTAGCTTCATTATTTTAATGTTCGAATTCTTCTTACTTTAACTAACATCCTGACACATTTTGCAATAGCTGTGTACAAAATTCTGCCATTTTTTTCCACAGAACCTCCACCCACGACCACTTGTTGGGGGCCAAGTTTGCTGCCAACAGGAAAAGCACAGGCCAGCTGAATATGAACAGTAGTGGTCTGTTGCATTATGTCCACACTCGCAGCAACTCTCTTCGAGCCAGCCTGATGATGGGTGAACGAAAAGCTGACAGGCGTCGGAGTAACACCCTGGACATTGCTGACCGACTTGGTGGCAGCTATGCAAACCTGGCTCGCACACGGAGCTTATCATCACTAAGCAGAGGAGGTCCAGGAAGTCCAGGAGGGGACTCTGTGCCACCTGTGGACCCTTCAAATCTGATGGCCACGGTATTCTGGATCGCCGTGTCATTGCTTGAGTCAGACTACGAGTTTGAGTACTTGCTGGCTCTGCGACTGCTCAACAAGCTGCTGAGCCAGCTGCCCCTGGATCGTGCGGACAGCCGAGAACGTCTGGAGACGGTCCAAAACAAGCTGAAGTGGTACAACTTCCCTGGTCTGCTGCAACTCTTCCTGAAGGGCTTCACTTCTGCTGCTACTCAGGAGCTAACCATCCACCTGCTCAGTAAGCTCATCAGTGTCTCCAGACAAACACTGGTAGACCCTTCACAAGTAGCAGGTAACTTTTTTACAGTTTTAAATAATTTAGTTTTTAAAATCTAAAATGAATAAAAGAGACAAGAAAATTGATCATATATAATGACCAGTTGCTCAGAAACCAGTCGGGGTTTTGGGGTTCCCCAAAGGGGAATCTCTGGCATTGCAATAAATCTTAACATTAACGTTAAATAAGGTAATGCCAGGATCTTGTCCTGTCTATATTTAGAACTGTGACTTATTCATAAGCCCATTTTGACCCAAGAAAACTCATCCTAGCCCAGTTCTATTTATTCGTATTGATTTACATTTTTAAGGTTAGACTTTTACTTCATGTCTGCAGGTTTTCCTCTGAACATCCTGTGCCTCCTGCCGCATCTCATCCAGCACTTTGACAACCCCACTCCTTTCTGTAAGGAGACAGCCGATAAGATCGCCAAAGTGTGTGCGGATGAGAAGTCGGCCACACTGTCTAACCTGGCCCATATGATGAGCCTTTACAGCACACACAGCTACTCCCGCGACTACACCAACTGGATCAACGTGGTCTGTCGTTACCTCCATGATGCCTTTGCAGAGAAAACTTTGAATCTGGTCACTTACTTGGCTGAGGTATATGAGAAAAAGGTCACACTTCTTATGTTGGTCACAGATGGAAAAATAACAAATGTATCCATTTCTGTCTCCATCAGCTGCTAGAGAAGGGTCTTCCCAGCATGCAGCAGTCCTTGTTACAGATCATCCATAGCTTGCTGAGTCATATTGACCTGTCAGCAGCTCCTGTCAAACAGTTCAACCTTGAGATCATGAAGATCATCGGCAAATATGTTCAGGTGAGCCTTGACGTCACTGGACAGCCTGACAGACCGACTATAGGGTTTGGGTCAAAAGAGGAATGCATTGTGGAGGTCTCATTGAATTTCTGTTGCTGCTAATTGTAAAGTGTGCGATTATGTCTACTCCTAGTTTGAGGTCTTGCAACAAGAAGCATTTATTTTGTAGGATTTGCTTTTTACAACATATGCCTGAATGAGAGTTTTATTGCTGGATCAAGCCAGGGTCTCCTGTGTGGTTGGCAAGAAAATCACCAAAGCACCAGCCATCCATATGCAGTATGCCTTATGTTTAGTAAGAGGTGTGTGTGTGTTTTATACTGAGAACAGCATATTTTCACATTTAGTCTGACGTGAATAAATACTGGGGTGTCCTGCTCTATAAATAGCAGCACAGTTGAGACTAAGAAAGAATAACGTATGTTTCAGGGTCACTGTAAAGAGGTATTTTGATGCTATTACACCTATTTATGAAGCCTGTTTTTTCCAGATTTGACCCAGGGCTGCCTTAAGCTACTTTTGGCCATCCTAGCTTACTGTCAGTGTTTTCTTTTGTGCGTTCCACAAAAGGAAACATTGTATTTGTGCATATTGAGATTTTTAGTATATGTGCACTGATGTGAACTGCAAACTTTTTGTGTTAAGCCTCCTTTCTCATTCTACTAATATGACTATAAGCCATATGAATACAAATTGAGTCCGTAGCTAGTTGGGACCAGAAATGCCCTTTCACATTCATAAATTCCTCAGAAACACCTACACAGCTTGCTTTCTCACAGTGGCTTCGTTATATTTCTGCATTGTTTTGTTTTTTTACAGAGCCCACATTGGAAAGAGGCCCAAAACATTTTGAAGTTGGTTGTATCCCGTTCAGCCAGCCTTGTTGTTCCAGAAGATGTGCAACGCTCCTACAGTTCTGAGTCCTGCAGCTCACCAGAAATTGCCTTCACGCGCATATTCAACAACTCTTCCAAAGAGCTGCCCGGGAAGACTCTGGACTTCCACTTTGACATCTCAGAGGTTGGTGTCCTACTTTCCTTAGGTTTACTATGTTCACCATATTGATTTACCTTTGATTTTATCTCTAATCTGCATTATTTGACTCTATAGACACCAATAATCGGGCATAAATATGGTGATCAGCGTACTGCAGCAGGCAGGAATGGAAAGCCACAGGTGATTGCTGTCACAAGAAGTACCTCCTCTACATCATCTGGATCTAATTCCAATGGGCTGGTCCAAGTAAGCTGGAAGAGGCCACAACTCTCTCAGGTACCTTCTCAGACTGACACAAATCATCCAAACCTTGAGTTTTGAAGCA
The DNA here is from genome assembly GCF_036321145.2 of Pelmatolapia mariae. Taxonomy (NCBI): domain Eukaryota; kingdom Metazoa; phylum Chordata; class Actinopteri; order Cichliformes; family Cichlidae; genus Pelmatolapia; species Pelmatolapia mariae. The sequence continues at coordinate 42,738,365 of NC_086246.1, read as the reverse complement.
GCCTCTGCTCAAAGTGACGCAACACCGGACCTGAGCTATGATCTGTCTTTAACGAGCCTCGAAAAGAAGCTCAACTAAATAATTAAATCATGACAATTTATTTTACACACACAGCCATAAAAATAATTACTTTTACTACATACTGGCTAATTTTAAGCAGTTGTAATAGTATTTTGTAAGCAAAGATAAGCCAAACACATGTGAGTCTGATCAGTCTGTTGCTATTATTAACATATTTCACTCTCATTGCATTGCCTTTAAATGTGAGTTCTGTTTTTGTTAAAAGACCACCTGAAAGGATTTTGACCTGGTCAGCTTGTCATTTTCTCATCTTGCATGTCTTCTTATTACAGAGAAGAACCAGAGAGAGGCTGATGAATGTCCTATCTTTATGTGGTCCAGAATCGGGCATCCCCAAAAATCCATCTGTAAGACTCCTCTCCTACTCTAAAGCTTCAGATAAGGTCTCTGTAAAATCACTGACATGAACAATGCTTCTGCGTCGAGGCTGTCTTTGTGGTGGTGTTAGAATTTGATTAATTTGGACTTCTGAGATGATGATGGATTAAAACAATTGTATTTAATTTTCTGACATTCCGTGCAGGTGGTATTCTCATCCAATGAGGACCTGGACTCTGCAGACCAGCAGACCAGTCTTATCCCCACGGTGGAGGAGGCCGTCAGAGAGGAGGAGGCGCAGGGAGAGGATACAGGCAGTGAGCAGCAGTTTGGAGTCTTTAAGGACTTTGACTTCTTAGATGTGGAGCTGGAGGATGCTGAGGTGAGAAAGCACATTCAAATGGCCCCACCTGTATGAGGGGAAAAATGATACATTTCTCATAATAAAAAGGTGGTAATTTAAAGGAACTTACAGCAAGTTGAAAGGGACTGCTCAGAAAGCTTAAAGGTTTTCTAGTTGTATGTAGTGTAGGGAACCTGACCTTTTGTGTTCTGTTCAGTCACTTTTCATCATTTCTGTTGACCATACTGTAGTAGATGTTTGACGGATTAACATTAATGTCTTGTTGGTTAAAATTGCCTTACTTGTCCTACTACTGTAGTAGAAAACCTTTGTCCTTCTTAAGTCTACTAACATACATATTCCTTCTCTTCTCTTGCCACAAGGAGCTGCAGGTAAGTCTGAAGCCAAGAAAGCTACTAAGATATGTTGTTCTTTTCAGTGCCCTGGTGTCTCCCTTTGTCATCCAGTAAAGTACAGTACTACCTTTTGATTTGAAATCATCGCTCCTGTTGTTGTGAACCCTTTATAGTTGTAGATCATTGCATCATTTACCATCCCATGGACAAAATTACGTCGTCCGCTCAATCACATGAGTGTCTTATTTACTTTTTAAGTTGTGTATTTTGCATTTGTGTTGTTCTTTGTTTGCTTGTTTTGTAATATCTAACCCAGACAATATCATTTTCCCCACATTCCTCATTGCCATTTACTTGGTTGTCCTGCAGGGGGAGAGCATGGACAACTTCAACTGGGGTGTGCGGCGTCGCTCCCTAGAGAGCATGGACAAAGGGGACACGCCGTCTTTGCAGGAGTGCCAATACACGGGCAGCACGCCAAGCCTCAACCTCACCAACCACGAGGACACAGACGAATCGTCTGAGGAGGAGGTATTGAGCGCTAGCCAGATTCTCACCCGCTCTGGCCTTGTAAGTCTCACTCTAATCAGGGTCCCCCACCCAACCCAGCCACCATGCTCCCCACACAGCCCACTGGCATGGTGTGCGTGTGTGTGTGTGTGCGCGCGCATACTGTGCTGGACCTCCTTCCAGTGCGGACAGGAGCTACACGCTTGCTTCTTCGCTGGTGGTAGAATCCCTTTTTAAATCTCAGCCCACTCCCTCTAGCTTTAAGAGCAATGCTTTCATTGTTTCCTAGACATTTAAATTCTATGATTGGTAAGTGCAGTGTAGGACACTTTTTGTGAACTTATTAGAAATTATTCTGAATAAAAATCTTTACATATAAAATGAATCAAATATTTAAACCCAGCATGTTTCTTTTGCATTGTTTAACAGTTTGGCTGCCTTTCTTTAACTCTTCTTTGTTTTCTTTGGCTTTCCCAGCAAGGCCTTTATCTACATCTGCTAATTACGCAAATAATTATCGGATGTAGGTCTTCAGTCTAATACAGATGTTTTCTTTCTCTCTTCTTCTGCTCTTCTTGGTCTTGGTAGTGCACGGTGAGAGAATGAGCTTTTGGCTTTAGTGGACATTTGCCCCTGAGACTTTGTAGTCATACAATATTACACACTAGAAAAATGAGCATGCAGTATTTCTGTGTTATTTCCCTAGAATTTTGAATGAGATAACCTGTTCATAAAATTAATTGATGTTATTGATGCTAGCATGATCTGATGCCTGAAGCCATTTTTTATTTTTATTTTTTTTTTTGAAGATGCAGTAATGACTAAAATGACTAAACATGCTCTGCTTGATAAAGAAACAGGGGTGATGTTGTTGTAAGTTGTCAAAAGTTAATTAATCCGTAGGCGTGTCTGCTTTACTAGGATTAAAATGTTATTGCTTATGTTGATGATCTCATTTTGTTTAATACAAAAATACTCAAATGAGATTCTGTTTTACTGCATTTCATAAAGATACTTGGGGATATCTCAGCACATGCAGTGACTAAATTTAAGTTTGCAGTATTACTTACTGCTTACCCTACGTACATAATTTAACATGCATACAGAAACCAGTTGTGCCAAAGCGAGAACTTGTAATCAGCACTAAATCTGGACCTCTGACTAAATAATTCAGTGATTAAATGGGTAGACTGATGTATGAGTAATTGGTAGGATCAGTATTTGAAAAATAAATGTTAAAGTAACTTTATATTTTGTAAATATGGTTATCCCACTGCAAAGTGATTGTTGATTTTTTCCCCAAAAACCAATCAATTGGTGGAAATCATATGGGGAAAAAATCATATAGAAAATTGCCTGTTATTATTTTCTTTTATTATTTTTTTGTGAGACAGGTTTTTCAAACTGTTTTATTCCAAAGCTGAAGTCCATTATTTTTCGTTTTCTAACAATAATATTTTACACTGAGTACACACAGAATCTTATAGCCTAAAACGGCCTCTTTCCACGTATTTATACCTCATGATTAAAGAAGTCCAGTTGTCTTCTTTCCAACTCTTTAGACAACATCTCAAGACCATTGTGTTATTATTGAGGCACCTATTTGAGTGACCTTCCTAAGTAACCCTTGTTCACTTCAGGTTTTGAAATAGTAGGGCTTTAGGCATGAGTACACTTGTAATAAAGGTTTACATCATACTCTATTGTGTTCATACATCCCTCAGCAAAAAAGCCAAACAGTTCATGTTTCTCTTTTCCAGCTCAACAGTGATTCTGCTACGGATGACACTGCATCCAACCATGTGGACTCTTTGCAGCAGTCCCAAGAGTCCTCCAGCAGTGCCATGACGGAGGAGGCAACTGTCCTGCCCACTCTGCCCTCTGCACCCTCCCTCCCTCGACTGGATAGTCCCATGTTGGAGATGACCCACTCAGACAGCACCAGCAGTCAGCTGCCTGAGGTGCGATCAATCGGGAGCAACAATAAACTGTGGTGCTCGGGTGCTTTTTAGCCTGCCTTTTTCTTTTTGTTCATTTCGTATCTGCTTTTGCTGTATTTGTTGGCCTATCTGTCATTTAGACAAACGATCAGCTACCTTTAGGGGGTTTTGGATAGGATGGAGTAAAAGTGCTGGTTCTGAGGGACTGTCTAGCTGCTGTCGGGTTAAGATCTATATATGCGCGTGTGTGTGTGCATGTTTGTGTTTGCTGCTTCTGCTGCTTCTCACTCTTTCTTTGTTACTTTACTCTGCATGGTTGCTGAAGTCTTAACTGTGTAGCTCTTGCAGCCTTAATAGTAGTGGGGCTTGATTGTATGATTTTGGGAATGGTTAAAAAATTAAAGCTCACCTCAGGTCGGCTGTTACTGCTCACCTCACCTACAATAACACAGCAACTGACCCTTCCAACTAAATCCTCCATTTAAAAACTTGTGAAAGAGACACCAGCTCCTTAATCCTCGGCAGATGCATGTGTGAGTATGAGTCCTTTATAAGTGGTGTCTTAGTTTTACAAGTGCAGTTAACTCAAAAGCTAGCCAATGAAATTTGCTATGATATTAACATGCCATAGCTTGCCTTCTGTATTTACTGCTACTGACATTTATCACTTCCACTAACAATGGTAAGTATATCATTTTGTTGATTTGTATTTGCATGTAAATGGCATTTTGAAGTTTAACATATTTCAGCTTTATATCCATATGATATGAATAACCACTAAATTCATTGGTGTGTATAGTGCAAATCAGTTCTCTATCAGGTTCCCCTATCTATCCCTCAGTGAACTCTGTAGCCTTTAGGAACATAACCAAGCCAGTGGTCTCAATATCATCCCAATGACATCTCCCCCATCACAGCCCCAGCTCTTAGTGTAATGAGCTCTAGATAAAACCATCAATAGTCTTGCTCATTCCCTCCGGGATGGCCATGACCACTTCTAAAAGCTTTCTGTAATATAGCTGCTGTCTCTGTGATGTACTGGCTGTCTGCCATGCACAGTATCCCTAATGCACTAGACTTTGAATAATAAAGAAAGGAAAAACAAAAGGGGGGGGGGGGAAGCAAAGACCTCTTAATTAGAACACCCCTGTGCCATCTTCAGCATATCAGCACATATGAACATATCGCTCTCTCCTATCTACAGACTATGTATCGGCATATCCTCCTTTTACATATGAGTCAGTTAGATGCTTCTAATACTAATTTTTTCTATAAATTGTGGCCTTGCTTGATGTATGCCTACAATTTATTACAATGACTTGGTTCATTTGTTAGGTTGCTAATTCAGTCCATTAGTCGTTTCTGTAGTTATTGCAGTGTATTGTCTATAAATCAGTTGTCATGCAGATGTTATGAGTCACCACCGATTAATTTAATTCATTTGCGGTCCGGTCACTCCCTGACAGGCAACGTTGCTGTTCTGTTAGCAGTGACGTCAAATTTTCAGTGGCATTTTTGTGATAAATACTGGATGATCTTTTTTTTTTAATAGACATTAGCTTATAACGTGACATCTAGAGCAATTTCAGAGAAACTGAATATTGCAAAAGGTACAGAGTTAAAAGTCCCACTTGTGTAATTAAAGCTCTGAGCTCTGAGAATAGGCTACAGTGGTCTTAATTCAAGTTTTACGAGAGGTTCAACTATGAATCTGTGTTTTATGTATCAGTGTTGGCGGCCACTGTTGAAATAAAAATATTATTTTAATGGATGTTTTGTAATGTGAAAGTACCTGCCATGCTGAGCCCCCCCTTCTGCTTTGATGTTACAGGATGCTATAAGCATGACGGCGGCTGACGAGCTGAGCAGCAGCGTGAGCGAGGACACAGGGTTTTGCAGCGCCCCCCCTTTGCCCTCTGACCCACCAGAGATGTGTGACCTCCCAGACTCACGGGACCCTCAGGATGCTCAGGATCATCAGGAGACTCAAGACCCTCAGGAGGACTTGGATCCAGCCCCCCCTCCCCCGCCGGCCATAGACACACCACCAGGGCTCCTTTGTGAGGACGAGTCCCAAACAGTGCTGCCTCTTTGTCTGGCATCAGAGACAAAGCAGGATGCAGATCCAGATCCAGACAGCACCTGTGGGTCTGTGTGGGAAGAAGACGTGACACAGGCCCTGAAGGAGCTGGATGAGCGCTGTGAGGAGGAAGAGGCGGACTTCTCTGGGATGTCCAGGTAGGTGTTTCAGAGTCTTTGTTTGTATTCATACCACTGTATTAAAGAATTTGAGAAGATCTGAGAAAATGCTGGATGGCTTTTGTGCCAGTTTTGCCAGTATCATGTAAATCACATTTTACCTGAAACCCAAAAAGCAAATATTGATCATATGAGACATTTAGACAAAGAAATGCAGTTTTAATTTCCTTTTGTGTTTGAATAAATGGTGGAATTTATACCAGTTTGCTGAACAACTGACTGAGTCATTGTACAGTTGGTTTTATTTTAATTTCACACAGTCTAAAAATCTTTAATTTTTAGATGGTTTTTACGAATTACCTTTTCCACCTTTTACTAATAAGTTTTGGTGAAACATTGACTGGAACTGTCCATTTAAGAAGACTGTGTCAGACAGCTCCCATTTAAAAATGCATTAAAGTAAAACAACAAGTTGACAGCTGACCTTTCATTTTAATTGGAGACTAGTTTAGGTGTGGCTGAAGAAGATATGGACTAATCTACAGTGCGTGACTAATCTAACTTCTTTGACATGATTTAGATGGTGTGATAGCTAATTTCTTTCTTGGCGTGGCCTATCAGAACTATGCGTGTGTTGGCAGGCTTCAGTTCATTCCTAACAGTGAACACTTCAAGGTGGGCCAAATCTGATTGGAGGACAGTTGTAAAGTCAGGCCTTTAAACTGCTCTAAAGCAATATTAAGAAGCACTGCTGAACAAACTAGAAAATAGAGACTCACTCGCCTCCATGTGTAACTGTACTGAAGTTCTTTCAATTAACAGAGACACGCATGCATGGAAAGCAATTGTGTGTGTAGCTTAGACTGACTGAAAACAGCAGGACACTAACCAGTTAGTGTAGGTGTCTGTGTATGAGGATTTATGTGAGTGGGAGAGAGTAAAATGAAACAACTCAGCAGCGTTTTACCTCAGTGGGTTGGGAGCTGGCTCTGCTTGCACTACTGTGTGTGTGCGCGCGTGTGTGTGTGTGTGTGTGCGTGCGTGTGTGTGAGTCAGTATGTGTAAATGCCTAGCTTGTATAGACCTCTCTGCAGTCCTGTGTGGGATGAGTGCAGTGCGCTAGTGCTGCTAACAGTGGAGCTGCAGACGAGGGGAGAGAGTACGGGAAAGGGAAGCGGTAGTTAGGATGAGGACAGAGACCGTGTCCGTTGCAGCGCTCGGCAGCGCAGGCTTTAGATACTTATATTCTGTCTGCTTCTTTAGGCTGTTTGGTCCCACAGGCCTGTGAGTATCTGTGTGTGTGTGTGTGTGTGTGTGTGTGTGTGTCTGTGTGAGAGAGAGAGCGAGAGAGATACAGACATGTTTGTGTAATGCTAAAATGCTAATCGCTGTTATTGTGAGAGCACTGCAGCAGATTTTAGCTCTCGTTGCACTGCAGCAGAATTTTCAGTGAGGGAGGCAGAGATGCAGCAATGTGAGGTTGTTTACTTGCTGCGAGTGACGACATGCGCGTGTGTATGTTTACATTTGTCCTTCAGTGAAGGGGGGGGGTATAACATGTCTGACTGCTTATTGGCCCCCGTGTGTGTTTTAGCCAAGATGAAGGTGACGCAGACGGCTTCCCAGAGATTCAGGCCTCTCCGCCCCCTTCGCCCTTCCTCTCTGCCATCCTGGCTGCATTCCAGCCAGTTGCCTATGACAATGACGAGGATGCTTGGCGTTGCCATGTCAACCAGATGTTGTCAGACACAGATGGGTCCTCGGCTGTTTATACTTTCCACGTGTTTTCCCGACTCTTTCAGGTAAATGTGTACCACGTTTTTATTTTTGTTTTTTTGTTTTTTGTTTTTTTTAATGTTCCTGCAGTTTTGACTGATAGGACTGCTCCTTATCTGTTGCATCTTGTTTACAAGTAAGCTTATTTCAGAATGATCTTACTTTGTTTTCTTTTTTGTGTGTGTGTGTGTTTTTCCAGAGTATTCAGAGAAAGTTTGGCTCCATTACACATGCATCTGTTCGCTTTCTCGGGGAAAAGCTCCAGCGAATGGGTAATCAGTTCCTTAGCTCCTTGGAAGTCATGACGTCTCGCTCGCAGTGTCCCACTGTGCTGCTGGATGCAGAGACGGTGAGGCTGGCCCGCATGCTTGTCTGCAGTCATTCTGATGCATCTGATAAAGCGAGACTCCAGTAATGCTGTAGCAGTTACATGGCTGGATTATTTTATATAAATGGTTTATGTAGTGCTGAGTGTGTGTGTGTGTCCTGGTGTAGATATTTTTGTGTAGTTTGTGTTATGCCCAGTTTATTTATGATAAAAATGAGAAGGGAAGTCAACACAGCAGGAAATTTTTCTAATCCAATTTTTATATACAACAAGTGAAAGAAGAATAGGTACCGATTTAAAACTGGCTGTGGCTTAAATTTGTGGTAACGGCAACACAGTCAAAGCAAATGAAAACCAAGTTATCATTCAGGAGGACCAACACTAACATGAGGCCTTGGGGCCATTATGTGTATGTAGTGGATGTTTTTGTGGCTTAATATGTGTGGTGTCCTGTGTTGTTGTAGCTGGTCTCTTGTGGACTGTTGGAGACTCTGAAGTTTAGTGTGCTGGAGTTGCAGGAACACTTGGACACCTACAATGCCAAGAGAGAAGCAGCAGAGCGTGTAAGCCATCTTTATCTTTCTCCACATCCACCATCTCTGCTTCTTTATCCTCTTTGAACCTTTTTCCATCAGACATGTTGTTTCACATCCTCTTTATTTTAAAAACTGCTCAGGAAACGCGTAAAGTGGCTTTCATCTCTATGCAGTTTCACTGCAAAAAGCCAGGAGAACATAAAGACGAATAGCTGATGTTGCACACGATAAGCCCAGTCTGTCTCATCAGCAGCTGCAGACACTGAATCAGTGTTCAGTATGAGTACATTCAGCTGCCGTTAGTGTCTGCATCACCAGTGAGAAACCATGCTGAAGGGATAAAAATAACCCTCAGCTCTCCTAAATCAGTTACAGAAGGCCAGGCGGGAGAAGCTGTGAGGGGTTGGAGCTGGGAGGAAAGGGGAGGGGAAGAAAGAGATGAGATTGCAGAGAGCTCTGGGATGCAGGGGCGCTAATTGAATGAGACGGCAATGTTCCCTGGAGGGCTAGATACTCTGGATGCTCTGGAACAGGCCTTCTTTAATTCGCTAAATACAACACACTTATTAAATCTCCTCCCTTTATTGTGTACACACACAAATGTAGATGCATATGTCCATGGGGTAAAAAAAAGCCTTGTAAATGCCTCTGTTTCTAAGTTCCTCTCCTTCCTCTAAGCTTTTAATGTTTTTCTCTCCTGTTTTGTCTCCTGCCTGTTTACGCAGTGGCTCGAGAACTGCAGGAAAACATTCGGGGACAAAGACAGCAGCCAGCGACCCAATACTCATGCACAGGTAGGGATGAACACTTTTACTTTAAAATGCATCAATTTGTTTGTCATACTTATTGAACTGTTTGACTTTTTAAAGTGTTGCATTGCAGCTGAATCGGTAACATCCAGCTGAAATTAAATTAGAGACATTAACGAAGAGTTGTCGAGCCAGTCAAAGCGCATCCCTTTAAAAAAAACCATGTTGGTTTAGAAGAAGCAACAACCCGCACCAGCTTTCCTGCGGATACAGGATAATGTTACAAGTTACTTATTAGTAAAAATGCAATGATAAATGTATTTATCAATGATACATGTACATAAATTAGAACATTTAGCTATGAGCTAAACAGTTACTGTCAGCAATGTACTAAGGGATTTATGCATAAGCATGTTTTGGTTGCATGCGAGTAAACAACGTAAAGAGAAAAAGCGGCATCACATTTCCTTAAATGCCTTTGATAACCATGCACATGTAAAGATGATTGAAGATTTAGCTTTTTATTCACTTATTTTATCTCCGTTAAGGAAATTCAATTTTTGGCCCGCATATCCGCTAATTATACCAGTCGTTGTTCTCACAGCGCGAAGAAAGCATACCAGCTAATCATTTTGAGTCAAACCATGATTACAAAACTCTTAGATTCATATCAAACCCAAGACGTTAATGTGCCGTTACGCTAATTAGGTCTTCAGCTGCAGCATATTAAAGGCATGTGAATGTATCAGTACAGTCATTTAGGTTTCAATGAGCTTTAATTCCTCAATACCACAAGCGGCACTTTCCATTCCCATTAAATGGCCCCGTGTCTCAGTCAGCTACCAGTGCTCAGCCTCCCAGTTGCAGCCTGATTTGCGTTGGAAATTTGATTTGTGTTATGCGCCTGTGAAAATGTGCAAAATTCTTGTTACATTTCTAGTCTGAAAGGAATCATTTATTGCTAGTGTTGCATTAAAACACAGTTGCATGACATCTGCAAATTAATTTTATTGTTGAGTTTTATTTCTTCTATTACAGTGCACTCATTGAGGCCTGTCTGTGCTTTTACAGACACTTTTGAAGGAAAGTTTGATGTAATCACGAGTTGTTAATGATTACCTTTAATTGTACTTACTAATAATAATTAGCTTACTGAATAATTAAGAAATTTTGTAACAGCCTCTCTATGAAATTTATTCAAACATTTTCCAGCTCTTTTGTTTATTTGGTGGTAAGCTGGGATTATATTTGATAATGAAAAGTCTTTCATTTAACTAGTGCCGTAGTTTTATATATGTGGCGCCAAATCAAAACAGCAGTTGTTTTAAGGGGCTTTATATATCGCAAGGTAAACACACTCTACAATTATAGAGACAAAATCCCAACAATCAGACGGCGCCCTATGAGCAGCACTTGGCGACAGTGGGAAGGAAAAACAAAGCTATATCTTACATGACGTTTACATTACACACATGAAAGATCGCTGGTTCAATTTAGCGTACTCCTGATGCAGGTAAATCTAAGGTTTGCATCCTGAACGGCATCCGGGATAAAATCTGTGCCAAATCAAACATGCAGGTTCATCTTCTGTGGGGGCTACTTGAGATATAAGGGAACAGCCTCTCTTTTATTGTGAAAGGCAAGCAGAGGAAAAAACTCTTTAAGTAACATTTCTGTACTGCTGTGGCAGTGGTGCTGTCAGCTGCCAATTAAACACAAAACCTGACGGCAAGAAGCGTTTCTAACAATTTGCCAACAACCATTTTTACCAGCTTTGGGTGATAAACATGTTAACAGTAGATTTAAAGGAGATGTGTAAATAATTTTTGTCTTCAACAACAGAATTGCAACTGTGACTTCAGATGGACTTTTTTAGACTTTTTTTCCCAATTCAGAAATTTAAGATTTAAGATGTACAGACGGACACAGAGTTTGTACCCTTGACGTATTTGCATGATCTCTCACTGCACGTCTTAGTCTGTAGGTTTCTCTTGCACCGAGCTCCTTGGACAGATCTGCGGAGCTCCCTCTGTGTTTGACATTCACACAGATGTTACCTTGGGTTAAACTGACGCTCTGTTTTTAATCAGAAGTATCCAGAGATCTTTCACTGCCTCCTCCTTCCTCTCTGCGTAGCCACCACGCCACCGCGTCTTTTCTGCCCGTCATCGCACATGCTGTTGTTCACCTTTTCAGAATAAAGGTTTCTGTTACTGCTGACGTGAGCTCACATTATCTGACCTGTGTGAAGGGAAGATTATAAAGCACTGCTCCTGCTCGTCAGGTCACTGTGTCTCAGCTGTCATGTTAAAGCTCACTAATTCTTGGTCTTTCTCTCCTTCTGTTTTGTTTGTTTGTTTGTGTGTGTGACCTGCTCACCTTCTTGCTTAGCAAATGGAAAATCTAGCAGTAAGTGGTTCTCATATTATAGACTTAAATAATGCCGCCAACCGGACAAAACACTGACATCTCATCTTTCTGTGCAGAAACAGACTGTGTTCTACCCCCCACCCATTTCTCTGTCTATGTTTCTGCTTGATTGGTCATGTAACCCAGCTCAACCTCTTCATCCACCCACCCAATCATAACGTACCGTGTTATCCTGTTTGCATTTTTTTCTGTTTGCTTGTTGCACTGATTGTGTCTGCAGATAAATTCATCTATCTACGTGTATTCAGTGTAGAGTTGCCACCTGATTTCAGAGGGGCTGCTCCATTATCAGTAGGATATGATGGCTAGAGAGTCCAGTGTTGTTAGGTTTGAATTCACTTTCATTTTGCATGATTCCATTGTTCCATTCCCATTTGTTCAAATCATTTTCTCCCATGTTCTCCGAGATTAGGGGCTTAACTTTTAGTTTTCACACACCTCACTCATCAATTCTACATGCTGAGGGATCAATGAGATAATGCCCTAGGTCTTCTAATTTAAGATTTCATCACTAATTCTAGCAGTAGGGTCATTCCATGAAATATAAGCCAGTACTTCCCATCTGACCCCGTCAGAAGCAGCTGATTTCTTTTTTTCGTTTGGTATCTCTAGTGAAGCTGTGCAGAATTTACCTGCACGCTATGACATTTTTCAACCCATCTCCATGTACTTCATAGTGTGCAGGTAAAATTTTGCATGCCTTCATTAAATAAGCTAAAGTTAATATAATAAAACGAAATCATCTGATTCTGCTGACTCAGGTCAGGTGGGACCAATTTTTCCAATTTGGGTTATTTTATTTGGGACGACCCTATAGTAGACTCACCATGGTCCAAACCAAATGGCCGTCCGTGTTAACTTTTTCATCTCTTCCCACGTCTCTAACCCAGGATACCCATCTGTCTAATCATGTGATCAGAGTGATTCGGTGCAGGTTAGATCATGGCTTTGCTGAGATGTGACAGTGTGTTTTTCTGTCTTCTGTCTCTGTAGGAGCTCGAGTTATGTCGGAGGCTCTACAAATTGCACTTTCAGCTGCTGCTGCTGTTCCAGGCCTACTGCAAGCTCATCAGCAGGGTGGACACCATCAAGAGAGAGGCTGAGGTCAGAGACACAAGGTTTAGCGTCTGCCGAGTTAAAAGTTTGTCCGTGCATTGTTATATAATCCATTTTCTTCCACATTTATTTATTTATCTATTGTTTGGTGGGGGGTGATTCCATAGTTGGAGGAACTAGCTGCTGCTACTGAGGTTCAGCAAAATTAAGAGGCTCTGGTGAAAAGTGACGTTCAAATTAAAGCTTTTCAGCTTTGTTGTGTGGGTACACTTTTATAGATGGAGAGTGTAAAGACTTGCTTGTTCAATTTTAGGGTTTGTTTGTTTTTCATTTAGATTCTTGTAGTGCTGACAGCGTTAATCTCGTTAAAATGACGTTAACGCCATAACTGCATTAACGCAGCAAATCTCTGTTAGCGAGTTAACGCGGATCGCCCCGTGCGAGGGGCTGCACTGCGTCAGCGCGGTGAATTGCCGCGTTAATGCGGTTATGGCGTTAACGTCATTTTAATGAGATTAACGCTGACAGCGCTAGTTTGTCAAATCCACAGGGAACCACTGCAAAACAGTATACCTTAAAATGATACGACAATTTTCCTTATTTCAGTAACACTAGAGAATTTAAAACTTAAAAAATATATAAAGAGAGCTGGAGTCAGAAAATGCAATGAAAAATGTGCAAAACAAAGAAACACATTTTGATTGGATAATTATTTTCCTTTACCCACGGGATCGATAAACAGGCTTTACTAAATCTGTATTGCAGTCCACCCTTCTCTGGGCTGCATCTTAATGGCGCTTTAATTTAATTTAGACATTTAATAAAATTAAATTATTTCCCATACTGAGCGCTGAGGTCAGCTAGTCCAGGTAATATTTAGTCCGGGTTCATTTCGTTCACCTCCTGAGGAAGATCTGCTTGTGTTATTTGGTGCTGTGACAATAATCCTCCTTTGTCTCCGTTTCTAAGGTTACCAACATGTCCGAAGAGCTCACTATCTTAGAGAGCTGCCTGAAGGAGGCGGAAACAGGAAATGATGGTCAGGAGGATGTGTGCATGTCAGACAATGCCCAGACGAACACAGAGACAGCCATACAGTCGCTGATTGAAACCCTGAGAGCCAGAGACTTCAGCTCTGCTCTCACACAAGTCAAAATCTTCAGGTAAGATAAACACTACAGTTACACAAAACAGTGGCTTTAATCGGTGACATAACAAGGCAATACAGTGATTAAGCCTCCTGTCTAAAAGGCCCAGTCAAACATTATTTAACAAGTTAAAAGGTGTTATTTTTAATGCACTCTGATTCCTGGCTGTTTCATTAGAGTCTCGTGCTTCATGTCATTGCGCTTAAGGGTTCGAGTTACTAATTGATCCTCACGGGTTCACTCAGACACAGCATCCGTTCAGTTTGGTTACTACAACATGGAAGACTGATGCGAGTTTGCTCCAGAAAAACATTTTTTGTTAACATAATAAGGATGTTCTTTGGCACAGTCACATATTTTAATATTGCGATTTTTGGATCCCATAATGCTGCAGATTAAGTTCAGACTATGACATCCAGCATGATCATTTCAAGTAAGAAGCCCAGATATAAGATAAAAGGAGGTTAAAATGCACTCCTGTTTCTATCGCATATCATTACTGAAATGTTCAGAGGCAGAAGCTCCTTTGACTTGGCAGGCCTGCTTGCGATGCTTCTTGGCAGTTATTTTGAAGATCCCATCTAAATTATGAGATGGGATGTTCACTGGGATATGAAAGCAGTACGTGTAGACTCACCAGTCACACAGTTAAAACAGTTGTGAAACCCCTGTTGTGTACATGTGTTGTGTTTGCTGTCTCAGCTGCTGATTGTCTCGCTACCTGGTGATGAGGCATGAGTCTGTGAAGATGAGGGACTGTGCATAAAAATAAGTGCTACACCCCTTTGAAATAAAGTTGCTAACAAAAACTGTGCAATGATACACACCCGTAGCATTACCTAAACAATGAGTGCCTAGAATTTAATACTGAGTTCTTTCTAAAGCTCAGTGAACTACTGCCCAACATTGCCCAAAGTGCATTTGTTCACAGACCTGAACATGTTTTCAGAGGAGTCGACTAACAAACCAAAGCACCTCAGAAAAACTGTTTATCCAGCAGCTAAGAATGTGTTCTGTACAATCCCCTTTTCTTCACATCTCTTCTTCATCTCCAGATCTCTGTGGCCCAACGACATCTTCGGCAACGAGACGGACAACGCGGTCCAGACTCTTCTACACATTTACTTCCGTCACCAGACGCTGGGTCAGACAGGCTGCTTGGCGGTCGTAGGCCCCAGCAGAGACCTGTCTCAGGCTAGCAGCCGTCTCATGGAGCTCAACCTGCAGATCCGTGAGGCTCTGAGTCAGGCGCAGACCTGCCAGACCCACACCAACATAGTCAGCACCGGACTGTAAGCCTGAGGCACTGCAGGCTGGACTAGACTGGACAAAAACACCCCTCTCGTCTACACCTCCCCTCAGCTGGAGTGTAGACAGTGAGGGGCGGAGGACAAGAGAGACTCCACCTATAAAGGGCTAAAGGATGCGTGGGAATAACTGTGACTCTTAATATATATTATTACATGTATGAATGCTTAAAGCTAATATCTTTTCCCAGACTAAGCCAACTCGCAAAATTCAGTTGCAATAAGTCATGTGGTGGCGTGCCCGGGAAAGAATAAGAGAGGGCGATGTGGGATGATAACTTTTTTGTTGTTGTTGTTCTTTGTTTTTCTCTTTTCGCTGGATCTGATCCGAGGGGCCCCATCGTACCGAACAGAGGTGCTCCTCGGGGTCTGGACTGGGAGTCGGCGTCGAAGCCTGGGAGACAGTCCAGAGGAGGTGTCGTATGTATGAGGACGCACCATCAAGATTCATAAGCAAACTCAGAAAGTCTTTAAGAAACCGAAACGTTTTCAAACGCATGCTGAAAGAGAAAAAGCACTGCAAGAATATTTTTTTGAGAAATGTATTTTTTATTAGAGCTAACATCCTAGGTTGTAAATGTTAGGATATTTAACATGTTAACCCTGTGGGAGAAGTTTACCTTCAGGGAGTGTACAAAGAGAAATATATCTGTTTATTGATCTGCTCTGAGAGGAGAGTCCCCTTCAACAGGTCTTCACGCAAAATTCACTCTTTAACCAAATAAGTAGATGCCTTTAGAGACTCTTGACTGTGTGATTATATATTGGATATTCTGGTATACGCTCACACACAAAAATGCATATAATTGCACACAAGTGCGGACTGGCTACAGCTCATTATGGAAACATAACTTATTTTACTCTGTATATATTTTAGAAAATGTATAGTGTAAAACCAGTATTTTTTTTCCCTTGTACTTTTGTGTAATGCACTGTTCATCCGATTAGGATGTCTGTATGAAGCTAATGTGATGAGAAAGCCAGAAACAGGTTGGAGTCATTAATGGTCCGCTCCACCTTTAGTCATCCAATCATACAAATTTCCCAAAGGCTGCCTTGGTTGATGGTTGTGGTTTCAAAAGAGGGAAGCGGTGCTCGTTTGGGACAAGCCACCCGTCTGCCTTTGGCGGCGATGGCATGGGAGATCAAAACAAGCCTCCATCTCCTCTACTGGACCCCACCAACCCAGCCAAGCCCCACATCCATATGCATTCCTTGTCTCCACTGTGATCTTTTTGTTAGCAGCGTAGGCTCTGCTTAAAGCCTTACGAGGGAGGAGATGAGGTTTGAATCTGTCCATGTAGGTTGATCATGTTGCAAAGCGGCGCTCATCCACTGTGGCGTTTTGATCCTGTTTATTTATTTTCTGAGGGGAAGCGGGTGTCTGTACTCTCACAATGCCCCTACTTGCTGCTGTGACTGCAGGACATGAACCGTTATCTGAATGCTTCTTGGACAGCTTGTCATGGCACATTGTAACAGTCACTGTACTCATTCCTCAGAGCTTCTCTTTTTCTCCTCCTGCTTGT
This sequence comes from Pelmatolapia mariae, assembly GCF_036321145.2. Taxonomy (NCBI): domain Eukaryota; kingdom Metazoa; phylum Chordata; class Actinopteri; order Cichliformes; family Cichlidae; genus Pelmatolapia; species Pelmatolapia mariae. The sequence continues at coordinate 42,721,759 of NC_086246.1, read as the reverse complement.
CTGGTACATATGAATGCTGTTCTTATTTAATGATTATTTACCTGGAAGATATTTTAATGTAGAGCTGCATTATACATTTTTTCCTTGTTCACTCATACCAGCCTTTTCTGGATCAATAAAAACCTTACAGAATGATCTTGATCTTCAGTTATTAAAATTGTGAAAACACCATCTCAATGTTTTTTTTCTTGGACTCTGCCAGACTCACTGTAAGATGTCACTGTAACTTTAAAAAATATACTAATTTATCTTAAAATACTCTACAACAGGCTCCTTTAGTTCCCTTTTAACATCCTCTCTCCTAAAGTCCACTTTCTTTTGATTGGCCCCCACCCCAACCGGTCGCAGCAGATGGCCGCCCCTCCCTGAGCCTGGTTCTGCCGGAGGTTTCTTCCTGTTAAAAAGGAGTTTTTCCTTCCCACTGTTGCCAAAGTGCTTGCTCATAGGGGGTCATATGTTTGTTGGGGTTTTCTTTGTATCTATTATTGTAGGAGCTACTGTACAATATAAAGCGCCTTGAGGCGACTGTTGTTGTGATTTGGCGCTATATAAATAATATTGAATTGAAATTCTGCAAACAAGATGTGCTGCATGGGCACACCCCCATCTTCTTACTAGTGTGGAGGTTTTAAAAAATAAATATGTAGTTGATTAGAAATGCCACATTCCCAAATCCACAGGGGTGTCTGTGGCTCCGGAGGTAGAGTGTGGGAAGGTTGATGGTTCTCCTGTCCCAGTATCTTTGGGCCAGACACTGAAACCCAGATTCCCTGTGGTGCAAGTGTGTATTAGAAAGCGCTTAAGACATTGGATAAAGTGGTGAATGGTTTGTAGTAAAATTCATTGTACATATAAACTGTCACAGGTGAGAGAAGGAAAATTGTGTTGGAAACCCAACGCCTGAGCTTTTGACTCCAATGATATGCAAAACAAAATTTAAATCCAATTCATGCTCTCGTCACTCACAAAAGTCACAGCAATACCCAGAGTGAGTATTCATAGCTAGTGACCCTTTGGCTGACAGATCTGCAAACAATTACAAATGAAGGAATGGATAGGATACACTGATATTTAGACCAGCAGATTTTATTTTTTAAGCCAAGTGTTTAGTCTTCAACCCACCAGTTTCAGTGTCTTTGGTGCCACAGCAACCTAGTTTCCAATAATTTAACGTCAGTCTTAGTTTATTGCACATGTTCAGTTTTATGTCAGCCTGATTTTAGACAACAGGATTCTCCAAGGTGCTGCATTTGAGTTGAGATCAGTGACAGTTTAAGTGAGCATGCTTACAGACAGAATGCAAGCTAGCTGTTTATTACATCGTAAAGTACATGTGGTGCTTCAGTTTCATCAACACAAAGAGAACTGGTGTGAAATAAAGTACAGAAACATCAAATATACATTTCGCATCCAAGATGCCATCGTTGCACCAGCAGTGGGTTCAAGATGCCCCCCCACGTACAAGTTGTGCCAGCATACTGAGGACAGTTCAGTCGAGACGCTCCTTAGATGATGTACTTGAAGCTGAATGTGCTGTCGCAAGAGAGCCGCTTGCCTTTGCATCTGCCGCACAAATCCTGTCTGTGGGGTCGTTTGGGATCGACGTGTCGTTGTGTTACTGCACAGGAACAGCGTGCTTTGTTGCAAGTCTGAGGAGAGAGAAAGCGTTAAGTGGAGACTAGCAAGCCATTTAAAATCCACACAGACCGATTAGGACTTACATGACACGTGATGTCCTCAACACGGTATGGGTTGTATTCCTTTTGGCATTTTCTACAGAACTGTTTGAAGTAAACCTGGAAGATGAGCAGAGGACTCAGATCCTTTCTAGCCAGCAGGTCTCAAAGCCAGTCATTGCTGCACTGAGGACTTCCTATGGCTGACTCTTGATAAAGCACATTTCATCTTTGGAGGACCTTAAACAGAGCTGCTCACCTTGTTGGTGCCCTGAACACACCACACATAGGCACTCTCCCATCGCAGATTGCAGTCTCTGCAGTGATAATATCCATATTTCTGTTCCAGAAACTGAAAGACAAAAACCAAAATTAGTTCACTGAAATCATTAGAAGGAATCCATCCAAAAATAAACCATCCACATACGTTGGTTGAGGAGAACAATCCGAGTAGCCATGATCATGACACTTGCAAAGGGGGGGCTAAACAAATATACTTTGAGTTGATTGTTAATTAGCAAATTAACTGAAACAGATTAAACTATAGGTAGCACACTGACAAAATTAGAAGCAGATTTTCTGGATAATGTTCTAAACAGAAATTTGCCAAGTTTAGTTTTGTTTGAAGACGGGTCTCTGATAGACGCTGCCTTCAAGTCTGGTTAAACCAGGGCTAAAGAGCTGCTCAACTTGGGAACAACTTTAAGGTCTTTAAGGCTTGGGCAATACCCAAACAGTATCCAAGTGGAACAAATTAAAGACTAGTTTATAAGACAGCAAGTGAGAATTTTAGTGCCATTTTCGCACTTCTTTGGGACAGTACTACAGCTTCCAAACTGGACGTTCAGTTCTGAAAGAAAAAGAAATGCGCCAACCCATGTCCTTGAATGATCCATTTAATAAGGCAATTTCCAAGCAGTTGTGGCGCAAAGGTTCTTGGAAAAACTGCCAAGTATAAACCTCCCGGTGTGTGATTAACTCACCTGGAACCGCACACGCGCTTTGCCCTTCGAGTCCTCCGCAGTTGGCTGCGCATCCTCACTCCTGGCCAGCTGTTTGGACTTGAGCTTTTTGCTCTGCTCTGGTTGCTTTGCGGTCTTTTCATCCCCTCCAGCCTGGCTGTCTTCGTCCTTCCCCTCGGTGTCCTTGGAGGGCTCGGGCGGCTCACCCGGGGGCTCACCGGTCTGCACCGTCTCACTGGAGGTTTCCTTATTGTTGTTATTTTCATCGACCAGGAAGGAGGTGACGCTCCTGTATGCTATCGGGGAGTAGACGGCGAGGGTGCGGGGGTAACGCACACCGCCCGTCGCTTTGGGACTGCCGGGCGTCGCTGGCTCCTGCTTCCTTTTGCGCTGGAAGTCCCGCTTCATGGCCAGAAGGGTGCGCGGGCCAATGGAGCACTGCACCGAAGCGTCCTTCTTCGGGTTGACCTGCACTGCCACATCCTTGGTGTTCGCCTTCCTAAGCCTCGGGGTGAGTTTGGGGTTGATTTGGGACAAGATGGACTTCAGCTGTGCGCGCTGGTGGTTGTTGAAGGCATCAGAAGAGTCTCCATAGTGGGAGAAGTAACTTTTGTATTTCCACCCCGCGTCTTTAGGTCGGGGGTATCTGCCCATGTAAGGGTTGTAAGAAGAATAGAAGTAGGTATCCACTGGCTCGTCACCATATGTTGCCATGTTTGTTCAACCGGCCGAGGCTTTGCTGTAACTAGTTAAATAGAGTGGAGCTCTCCATTAGACCTAATTAAGATCAGGTGTAGGACGTATCATTACAAGAAAGGGGGGAAAAGTAGACACGTGACAGAGGTGTGCCTGTTTTGTGTTTATACGTCTTTAATTGGTACAATTTTTACAGTACAATTAAGATCAGACTGTAGAGCACAGGTAAGCTAAGGTTTTGGCACAGGCTTGTTGGGAAATCTGCACATGAATCAGTCTGATATGTTTTTAAAATGGCTTTTAGTCTCTCTTACACACACACACACACACACACACACACACACACATGTCTGGTTTGCTATCCTCGTGGGGACATCCCATTGACATAATGCTTTCCCTAGCCCCTTACCCTAACCCTAACCATTAAAAATGAATGCCTAACCCTAACCCTTACCCTAAACCTAACCATAACCTAATTGTAACCCTGACAGTAAAACCGCATTTTGAGTGTGAAAATTGCTTTCAACCCCGAGGGGACCTGGATTTTGGTCCCCACGGTGCAGAAAGTCCCCACCAGGATAGTAAAAGTCAGATTTTGGTCCCCACCAGGATAGTACGAACCCGTACACACACACACACACACACACACACACACACACACACACTTAAAGCATTGAAACGAAACACTGTCCTGCTTCACTAATGCAACTTTGAAGTCATGTTTCTTTTGCTTTTTTTATATCACGAAATGAGACATCAGTGGTTAGGATGAACGAGTTAAGCTCAGGACATAAAGCACCTTTTTAGCAATCATGTTAACATTTTACAGGCATTTCTTTTATGAATAACAGCGATGAAATAATAAATCCATCTGAACGCCTTAATCTGCTTCCCTGCGTCATAGTACAATGGAAGGTCATAACTGCCAAAATTAAAAATAAAGAAATTAGTCAATAAATGACTCAGTAATTAGATTATATGCTTTATCAGAAGTTGAAGTTTCCAGATTTATATAACAACATAGTGTAGTGGTTAACACATTCACCTTACATGTGCATGATCACCATTTTGAGACTAGGAGAACACACCCCTACCCCCACATTTTTCCAAGGCGAGGTCACAAGCTATTGGATTCCCAGTGCTATTCCAAAGCCTGGATAAATGGGAGGGTTGAGGGAGGGTGACCCATTTAGAAAAAGGAAAGCTTATGTGTGAAGGCTAGCTACGCAGGTACTTTTTAAAACAAGATTTTTCTGAGTTTGTCTTTGAAAAATGTCTCCTTCCACATGAAAATGCAAAACCAATTTCGAGCGCAGTCAAGAGCATGCTAAAAAATGTTGGCCAATCAAAAGCTCATAAACAATAACACGGCACAGAGTCTGCAAGGAGCTAAAGGTGCACATCCCTGCTAATCTTAAGCAAAAAACCAATAAAACACCCGAATTTCAATCAACCAATTTAAATCATACACATGTATCAAAGATGGACGTAACCTCCGGGTCTAACAATAAAGCCAATGCAGAAGTGCCAAAATATCTATATCCTACTTGAAGGCCACCAGATGGCAATAGCTGTGGTTTCGAAAAGTCATTTAATTCTATAGAGTTCTGTGGGAAAATTATTTTCTGATTTTCCTGCTGAGTTTATGGTCTCAGTCACTCATTTTGGGTCATGCTAAAAATAAAAACCAAAGTCTGTTTTATAAGCAAAACAGAATGGAAGGATAGCTACAAGTCAGTGAGCGTTAGCCAAAGAGCATCCATTTTCACAGTCAGACCCGTTATCTCTTCATATGTGGATTTTTGCAACTAAGCTAGCGATTGCGGAACCACATCCTCAGGCTTTAAAATGGGACTTCAGAAACCAACAAGTGATGTCACGGTAGCTAGATCCATCTTTTATACTGTCTGCTTGGAGCCAACCTCAAGTGGTCTTTAAAGGACCAGTATTAGATGAAGGTTTTAGTACCTTTGCATTTGCTTCATTTTTCAGTCCCACTTGGCTAAAAAATACAGTCAAATAATAGATAAATAATAAAAACAATCATTAAATAAATGTAAAATAAAAGTCAAAATGAATGAAAGTAATAAAGTGGGATAACTATAATACTAAGTGACATGTTGAAAACAATAAAAACAAGTGTTTATCTTATAGCTTTATTCATTTCTGTGTTTAAGTAATAATTTAATGTCTATTAATTGAGTTACTGAGTCATATATATATGTTTTTTCTTTCTTTTTTCAATTTGGCAGTTTTGGTCCTCCATAGTGGAGCAGCGATTTTTGTTTTTTAAATTATTATCTTTATGCAGATTAAACTGGAGTTGGATCAGGAGGACAAGGATCCAGCATGATAGTGTTTGGGTCGCTCACTGTTACCGCACCATATGACGGTTCAAAGTCCTCGTCTTCAAACCTTTGATAATTTATGTCCGTGTCCTCACCGTCCACCATGGGATCTGGTTTATGCAGGACCTCCCTCCTGTACATCCTGTAGGCCAGGATGAAAATCCCAGCCTCGGTTGCTTGGAACAGGGCGTAGAGCAGGGGAAACATGTACATCCCCCCCATCAGCTGAGGAGGGAAGGCCAGCTTCAGGATAGCCGTACACAGCTGCACATTCTGGCAGCCCGTCTCCAGAGACACGGCCCTGCGACTGTTGGGGGGCAAGTCAAAAAGCACTGCCAGCCCGTAACCTGCAGCGTAACCGCACAGAGGCATCAGCACAGCCACCACGTAGACAGAAGGCGGGATGGTGGAGAGCAGCTCTGGCCCCAGCATTGCTCCAGTCAGGATGAAGAGTAACACCAGGGTGAACAACAAAGACCACAGAGAAGCCTGCAAACACAAGAATTCAGCGTGAGAATTTTTTTTTTTTTAAATATGGCGGCAACTTTCTACAAGACATGATTTTTAAAACCAAAAAATTTCGTTTTTTTTCTTCATTTGAACCATAAAGGCAATATCCAACCTGCGCAACCAATAATACCTAATAACAGCACATTTTTATGTTGTTTTATTTATTTATTGTAAACTCCTTTTTAAAAATTGTGTACATATAATAAAAGTTTAAGATAGTGCAAAGAAAGCAGTCTAAGGGTATAGCATATAATTTCGTTGTGCTTGTGGTGCCCAACATAACTGTGTACTCTAACTGATGAGGCCCTCATGTGTTGCTTTTATCAGAAAGCACAGGGAGGAGCTCTTCCTGATATAGTGCCTCTGATGTCACTCTTCCAGCGGTCAGCCACCCCACTACTAATAACTGAGACCAAGAAATACGCAATGCGCTTTTGCGCAAAGGCCCCTAACCAAAAGTACTTCGGCTGGAACGAAATGATCGAACGCATGTATAAAAGTTAATTGTTGTCAGATTACCTTTAAAACAATATCCGCCACTCGCGTGTAGCGGTACCTAAGCATAACTCCAAACCCAATGGGGATGAGGGTGCTGCAAAGTGTCAGTATGATGGCCCCAAAGGGCAGGAGGTTAACCACAGGGGTGTTGATCCAGGCTCGACTGTAGATCCAGAGGCAGAGCGGCATCAAAACGAGCGCCAGCAGAGTGGAGGATATGGTCATGATGATGCTGGGAGGAGTAGAGAAAAGAAGGAGTATGGTGGACGTGCAGCACGTACGGTGTTGGATCGTTTGAGGAAAATGTAGCAATGACTTTAAAAAAAAGCATGCAGAACTTAAAAGTTATTCTTAAGTGTTGTTATTTCGGTGCGTAAATGTCAGAATTTGCGCACAAAACACTGTTAACACCAAAACCCACTTCAAGTCATGCTTAGGTGAGTAAGGGGATCTACCTTAGGTTCATCTCTCCGTGCACAAGCAGAGACATAATATTTGACAAGTTTCCTCCAGGACAGCAGCCACAGAGGAGCACGGCCATCGCTGCCACATCATCCAAAGAAAAGGCTAGCGCCAAAAGAAAAGCCACTAGTGGCATGATAACAAACTGACACACCAGAGCCAGGAGCACCCCGATGGGTCGGCGGATATGTTCTCCGAGCTGGCTGACCTCCACCGTGCAGCCCAGCCCCAACATAGTGAAGCAAAGTACCAGTCCGACGAACACATTGATGCCGTGACTGAGCGGGGAGTCCCAGAAGGCAGGCATCAGGTGAGAGGTTTCCGTCGGGAGAGCGGCCATAAACTCGGCTACAGTCCTGTAACCGCTGCCTTGGAGAAACACGGCACGACCGACCGCTCCTAATCCCTTCATGACACCCTCCTCCGGAGAATCCACTTGCTTTAAAGTAATAAAGTCCACCGAACCAGCACTTTGCGCACTTCCACCCGGCAGACTGGAGTTCTCCATGGCGCAAAAGGAGATCAGAAAATCTCAACCGTCGCCTTATGCCTGTATTGGCTCGTGCGTAAACGATTCCTCTACTGACGCACTGTCACTAATAAGAAACTGCGGAAGGTCCAGCAGTCGGGGTATGCGATGGTGCCATGGTACTGATAGTCTAATGAGTCTGAGTGGTGCCACGGATTGTTTCTGGGCTAAACTGCTGGAGGAAAGACAGCACGGGGTCGTAAGTTTAAGCAAGAGTGTCTGGACCAATTAATAACTACCACCATTGCCATTTACACTGAGCTCTGCGCTGTATAGGAAGAAAGACCCCGCAAACTTCAATCTTATTATTACACTCTGACAGTTTGCCATCCTGAAAAATGAGACTCTGTTGAGTGGTTGCTGTTTCGTCTCTCGCGTGTTCTGCAGAAGGATGGAAAAGATCCTTGACATTTATGGGAAATGTAAGTTGCGGTAAGTCGGTTGCTTGTTGAGGTTGAGTAAGCAGAGACTGTTTTGATCTTTAAATTGGTGCAGCAAACTGTGAAAATCCGCCCGCCCTTTTCTTTTCCCCCCCGTTTTTTTTGGTCATGCTGGTTGCATTACGCACGAGTCCTCACCTCAAACGTTGCCTTGCGCATAAGTCTTTTTAGTTCAGTAGATTATTATTATTAAAATCAGATTTCAGCGTTTGACCTCACACAAGAACTTGGGAACTCTGATTAGTGTTTTATAAATACCAACCTGAGAGCATATATATCAGATTGAATTTGTATATATATTGGTCAGATCAGCTGGAATTTAAATAATTCAGTTGCTCCCAAAAGTACTCCTGGTGGAGTCTGATATATTTCTTACATGATTAAAGCGGGTTCAAGCTCACTCCCACATATATTTTCATTCTTGAATTCAAATAAGGTAGATATGTGTGATTCATAAACATTAAAAAACATTTTGCTGTGGCGCATTGAGCCTAAAATGCATGATGCCACGGAGCAAACCACACAGTTCCACACCTCAACCTACAGGACTGAAAAGATTCCCTGGGTGCCAGAAAGCACAGGACACACCCAGAGGTCCTTGGTCTTTAATGGGCAGAGCAGTTACACAATATTACAGCTAATAGGATGAATATTGTTGCTGAATCTGCTTTTTATAAGTCTGAAGCCTATGTTTATTATTCAATTTCAATTCCTGTAATCCGTAATATTTATTATGTTGAAATCTTTTATCCATCAATATGACAAAGAAAACCTTTTGTCTTTTAACAGAAATCCTAAATATGAGTGACTTGTAAAACTTGTACATGGTAAATGGGTGATCGTTGCTTATTTTAAACCTTTGTTGTGTAGACGGCATAGGCAGCACTGGTGAAATATTGTGGTCTGCTGCTGTGACAGTGTGTTCTCCACAATAATGGTTTATCATATTCAGCATCACTCATATGAACTGTCTTTGTTCTGTGTGTCTGCAGCACACAGGAAATGATCCTGAGTGAATCTAGCACACGAAGATGAGAGTCTGGAAAAAATAAATTCACTCTTTCGGAGCTGAAGAGGGGGCAGAACAGTCGGTGACTCAGGCTTTCAATCTCCTCCCCTTCCCAGAGAAACACACCATGTCCCCTCCTCAGCAGCAGCGGGTGACTCCAGGTACGTAATGCTGTCTCTCTGCAGAATACATAATGTGTCCCCATCAGCAGCTGGACATAGTGTATGAGACTAAAACAAAAGTACAGTACAAAATGAATAAATACTATAATTGATTACAGCTGACAAGAGCAAGGAACAGTGCAAGCAAATTGTTTTGTTGTTGTTGTTGTTGTTGTTTTGTTTTAGAAAATATAAATGTTATAGTAAAGTGAGAGCACACAGAGACAGATTTACATACCCAGAAATAATTCTGACACAATATATGAGTGTACTCTAATAAACCTATTAAAACCATGGAGAAAAAAAAGAGCCTGTATGAATGTGGCAAGTTGTATAAAGTGCTTAGAATGCTCAGATATTAAAGCGCTATATAAGATGCTTTTTATGGCAGTTTTAAGTAAAAATCTAAATAAATAACATAAAAGTATTCCTTTATGTACCTTCTTCTGGGCCTTGGTGCACACCCTCAGTTCATCCTGTACACTAACTGCTGCACCTCCACTCACCAGTCTGTCAAGCTAATCAAGTTTGCAGATGACACCACCGTTATTGGACTCATCTCGGACGGGGATGAGTCTGCCTACAGGAGGGAGGTTGAACGTCTGGTGTCCTGGTGCAGCCACAACAAGCTGGTGCTGAATGCCCAGAAGACAGTGGAGATTATTGTGGACTTCAGGAAGCACGCAGCCCCACTCCCCCGCATCATCCTGACTGACACCCTCATCACCTCTGTGGACTCATTCCGCTTCCTGGGTACCACCATCACCCAGGACCTGAAGTGGGAGCCCACCATCACCTCCGTCATAAAGAAAGCCCAGCAGAGGATGTACTTCCTGAGGCAGCTGAAGAAATTCAACCTTCAAACTCAACGGACGATGATGCAGTTCTACACTGAAATCATCGAGTCCATCCTCACCTCCTCCATCACCGTGTGGTACGCTGGAGCCACTATCAGGGACAAACAGAGACTGCAGCGTGTTGTGCGCTCTGCTGAGAAGGTGATTGGCTGCAGACTCCCATCTCTGCAGGACCTGTACACCTCCAGGACACTGGGGCGTGCAGCTCGGATCACAGCTGACCCATCTCACCCTGGACACAGTCTGTTTGACCTGCTCCCCTCAGGCAGGAGGCTCCGGTCCATTCGCACCAGAACCTCTCGCCATAAGAACAGTTTCTTCCCCTCTGCTGTTGGACTCATGAACAATAACCATATGACTGTTCCCACCACTAACACATGACCCTACACTGTGTTCACTGCATCATTCCATGTTTGGCACTGATCACCACCTGCACTCATGTATATATCTATCTACTTAGCACTTTTAATTATTTTTATGTTTATTTAAGCATTATGTGACAGTATGTTTGCCCTAAGTACCGCAGCAATGTTGTAAACCTGCTCAACATTTGGCAATAAAACCCTTTCTGATTCTGATCCTCTGAAAAACATTACCTGATCTCAATTTCAGGCCCCTTAGTACCAGCTAAGTATCGTTTAAACACCACAGCCCACCTGAGCACTGTTACTGACCACAGATTGCTGCTCCCCGCTTGATAACATGCCATATCGCAGAAGGGTCTCAAACTGGTTTCTTGAACATGATGATGAGTTCACTGCCTCCACAGTCACTTTATTTATTTTTTAGATACATTAAAGTGTCTGCTCAGTATACATGTGGTTTAAGAAACTGCCCTTAAATGTGTACAAACTCCACAGTGTGCAGCTTGCACAGTTGGTGTTTACAAACAGTTTTATAGTTCCAAATTAGCAAAACTGCAAACAAGAAAAAGGAAAAGCTACATATAAGAATATTTTTGAGTTTTTATTTGAAATGTGACTTTACACAGGGAAACCGAATGTCATGTTTGTGGATATAAAAAAAATTTCAATAACAAAACCTGTCACACAAAAGGTGTGGTATGTCTTTTTGCAACATTCGTCCTACAGCTTCCCACTGAATCTGAGCTTTAACAGAGGCACCTCTCTCTTTAATAAATAGTTTCATTTACCGAGTGAGTAATTGGATATAAATACAAAGGCGCGTTTAAAACATTTTTTAAAGCAATTATAAATGTGTTAATTCTATTTAAAAAAACAAACAGGCAACAAGCAAATCAATCAAGCAAACAGATGCAAAATTGCAAACAATGTTGGCAAAACCAAAAACTGGCACCAAGAAAAAAAAAAAGGAAAACATACAAACAAAATGATGTTCAAACTTTAAATTATAGGCACTAGTTTAAGAACACCCACCACATCAATCACCGGTACAGCTTCCCGAACACTGGCATGCCTTTTGATTCATTCTCATAGCATAAGAGGTAAAAGCCAGTCAAAACCTAAAACGTATTCAAGACAGATTTTCATCATATTCCTTTTTTTTCATGGTATGAATGATACACACTGATACATCTCTTATGGGGATTTGATAAACAATATCAAAGTTTCCTTGTTTTCATTGGCTGAATGGGTGAACAGGGACAAAACAGCTCTTTCAGGCTTTTTTTCTCAACATTTTTTTTTAAATCAGACATCAGTAAAAACTCAGAGCTAATGTTAACCTGGGGCCAGTTTCATAAAGAGATCTGAGACTCCAGTGTGCGAGGGTCTAAAATGTGCTCTTTGACTGGCATATTTCTCCAACAGAGTCAATTAGCAGCTCAGGTCCAGTGATAAAAGTCCCAAATGAAAGGGCTTTTAACTTTAAGTGCTTACATGAAGTGATGTGTTTCTATTAGAAGCACAATTCAGTAGCTCAGAGCGAATCCCAAATTGAAGCTTCGTCCTGCAGCGGAAAGAGGACTATTATGAACAATTATAAACGAAATGCCTGCTATCGTGTGCAGGTAAGATAAATAAAAGCCCGAGTCACCAATGTGTAATCTAGTCTGAATTTCACAAAAAGAACCACTGACTTTTATTTAAAGGTACTTTTTGTAGTTATCTGCATAATTTAATTATAACTTTCACCAGCAGGGGGCAGCACATTTATGTTCTTGTTCCATTTTTAAACTTGATATTTCTCTTTACCCTTTCCTATTTATACAAGAGGCTTCCCTTTTTCCCAAAACACCAGAGCAAATAAGCATGTGTTCCTCCTAATGATTAGTCAGGTTTAGGAAAAGTTATGATGAGTCACTGCACCATCTTGTGGTGCAAAATCGTACTGCACAACAGTACAGAATGGCCCAGATTGAGCTCTTAAACATAATTCAAAAGCAATGTGGACATAAAGTTATAACGATTGTTTCTTCTTCTGCTGCTGCTGACAGCTTTGGTTCATTTTTATTGTTTTGAACCACTTTTAAAAACAAAGATTTACAAAAAAGTACCTTTAGGTCAAAAGCGTCACAATTCTCCAGGGCTAACTTCAAATTATGTATTCACTCAGCGACACTGCTGATAAATTGATATTTACGAGGTTCAACCAGAATTAGTCGTCGCTTCTTGTTTAAAAATAGTCCAGGACAAACTGGTTTATGTCGCCAAGCAGAAAGCCGCCGGGCTGGGAAAAAAAAATTGCAGTTCACCGAGTTGCCGCTCACTAGAGACTCCTGTTTTAAAATAACCAGCAAGTTTTTTTTTATTAGTCTGTTTTATTGTTATCTTTAATTTTATTTAATATGTGTTTTGGTATTTGAAATTTTATGTATGTTTTTTTTTTTCCGTCTTGGAAAGCACTTTGATCAACCATGTTTTTTGTTTTGTTTTGTTTTTTTACGCATAAAGTTGCACAAACAGCTACAGCTTAGTTTTAGTCTCCTGGGGTGTTTTCCCCCCCCTTTAACTCGCTAATTTAAACTAAAGTAAAATATGGGTGTTGAATCCTGACACAAGCACGTGGAGCAGACTGCTCATTAGCTAATCAGAGTTATTGAACTGAACCTACCTGCTGTTTGTAGCTTTAGTGCATTTTAAAATTCTAGTGTTGAATTACTCTGTTCCTCCTTTCTGAGCAGCAGGTATATCTGTGAGCTGTACCTGTGCAGTTTATGAATGCTAGCGTTAGCTGTCAGCTTACCACTCCACCTACTCGTCCAGTGGCTAAATCCATCTTTTACACACGGTTTTAGAACTGGGTCATCTTTGTGAGACTGGCCCCTGTTCTTGAACAGACCACTTTAAGCACTTAAATGGAAAAGTATAATCTTGGCAAACTGTGGTACAAGTCAGAACTGAGGCTTTGGCCGGAGTGTCTTTAATCACCCGGTTTGACACTTTAAAAACAAAAACAAACAAACAAACAAAAAAAGGCTTTGGAAAGTTAGCTTTGCAGTTGAGGTTCAAAACATACATTTTAAACAACTGAAATTTTAAAACAAAATACTGATATGGATGTTTGGATGTACACTTCTTAAATAATTTTGAATAAATAATTTTCCAAAACAAACTTGTGCATACATTCTGGCTGATTTTACAAAGAGGAAAGATTCTTAAATGTCAAACCCACACAAGAGGTGCTTTCACTGTTTCAAGACATCAACAATTCTCTAACGTTACGGGACAGTTCACCTGCACAGCATCATCATAGAGATCGCTCACCGACATCTGTTAAACACAGAGCATAAAGAGAGAAATGCGTGGAAACATTTCAACCTGAGGGAAGTGAAAGAAGAACAGCGGGGAGGAGGAAGAGGGGAGGGGGGGGGGAGGAAAGCTGGGGATGTGGAGATATGGACAGTCTCACGGATGACTGCAGTTGAACCAAAGGCAGGTGACGTGTCCTCTGATGGGGGCGCTGGAGTCGGGCTGGTTTCTTTGGCATCTTCTGGGCTGTCTGCACTACATGCCTGACCCCTCCAGAGCCAGTCCCCACAGAGAGACACAATGAGAGGTCCTCTTTGACACAATGTGGACTCTGTCCTCTCCCTTTTTCTTTTTTAAACTCTTAATCAAATGTATTTTTGGGCGCTTGGTCTTTCTGAACTATAAGAGTTATCTAGGTAGATAAAGTGCCATGTTAAAATATCTTCCTCCTTTTATTGATAGTTTTGACTGGAGAGCCCCCTGGTGGCCCACCTTAGTAACAACCTTCTCTCCAGTTCTCACCGCTGCCGCTGTAAGTTCGCGGACCAGGAAGGGACCTGAAAAGGCAAGCAAGGAAAATGCATTTCTGTAACAGCCAACAATAATAATAAAAATAAAGAGATACAAGACAGAAAACAATTCAAAATAAATATCACAGACACATTAAAGCAGTCAAAATAGATAATAAACAAAACAACTGAAAGACATCAACCAGACTCTGATGGAATCGCATAAAAATATGTTTTGAGGACTGATATAAAGTCGGTCATTAATTCTGCGAGCCTTGCACTCCCCGCCAGGTTGTTCCAAAGTGAATGTCTGCATATTAAACCAATAAGAATGAACAGAAAGTGCGTTTTGCCGCGTGATTGTTAGCGCTGTCGCTCTCCAGCAGGAAGGTCCTGGGTTTAAATCCGCCAGCATTTGCCTGGAGGTACTTGTGCTTCCTCCCACAGACAAAGAGATGCAGCTTTGGCCACAAGTGTGACTCTAGTGTGTTTGCCCTGTGATAGACATGTGATTGTCTAGAGTGTACCCCCAAACCTGAAGTGGATATGCGGTTAAGAAAATGGATGGATTAACCTTTTCTGGGTGTTAGTTTCAAAGTTAGAAGGTTCTTATTTAGACGAAGCAAGACTGGCCAACTTTTATAAGAGTGGAATCAATCTGGTAATGGAACCACCACAAAGCAACACACAGAACGCAAAAATTGAATTACAGAAATTAAAAGACAGGCGATGACAGTAAAACCGTACAAATTTGTAAGAACAGTGGACTCAAAAGACATTAAAAGAGCTAGTGGTGGATGGAGATTCTACAACCACTCACCACTAGCTGGAGCTGCGGCTACACCAGCATTTCTCTCTCTCTTTCTCTGTCAAAGTAAAATAACCAGCCAGCTATTTAAACCTGGAAGGGAAGAATGCTGCTGCTGCTGCTACACTCAGGAATTACAATAAGACTGTCTGTGTAACATTATGTGACAGCAACTAAAAATTTCAGCAACATTTAAGTTACGATTTGATTGTTGAGGAATGTAATTACAGACAGTGTTTAACATTATCTGTTAGTCTGTTGTGCTCAGCTTTGACTGTTGTCTTGATTTTAGACTGGTCAATTATTAGTAAATTACCAGCCAGAAACATCACTGGTGTACACATAAGAGCGAAAATATATATATATAAGCACAATACGCCCGCCTGGTAACACTTTATAACCTGCTGCACGACTAAGAGTGTTATTCCCCTTTAATTAGATGGAACTTCAATGTATTTTATCTGAAATTACAGTGTAATCATATTTACCTAGCTATACTTAAAGGTAGGCACACTGGAATAAAGGAGGTTAAATTAAAGTATAATTATTTCTGACTTGCCACCTCTTTATTCTGCTGTAGCTTTCTTCAAGTGTTTGTAGGTAAATATAGTTACATTGTAATTTAAAATTAATTCCATTGAAATTCCATTTAATTACAGGGGCATTACGCCCTTATTATAAAGTGTTACTGTCCTCTTTAATCAGACAGAGAAGTGCACAATAAGGACAACGTGTCTGTACATACCTGCGCACTGGTTGGGCCAGTTTGCTCCGAGGCAGAGGGATCCCACCGCCTCCTCCTCCTCCTGTAGAAGCACTAGGTCGGGGCAGGCCACTGCGCGGAGGAGCTAGGGAGCGGGTGGGGGTGGAGGTGGCAGAATTGGGGGTAGATGTGGCCTTTACCGGTTGCCGCAAGGCTAGTGGTGATGGGGTGGCAGGAGTCCGTAGTTTACTGGGAGATGGGACTGGAGACGGGCAGAAAAGTCAGGTGTAAGTGGATTGAGCTGGACTGCTTTCATACACAGTATCTATATAATGAAGTAATGATCAAAACCACGATGGTGTGAGGTTAATTTAAATATGATGCTGGTATAAAAATCTGAGATGTACAGTATGCAGGCTTTTACTAACAACATCCATTCCAAATTCACAAACTTCTACATAAGTTCAAAAACATAAATAAATGAACGGAAAGGTTAACTAGCACAGCTACCGGCTATGATTTTTGATGCATTGACAGAATGAGATGATACAAACACACAGAGCAAACTCTACTACTAAAAACCAACAACACAACATCGATGCGGCCACGGCGTGGAAACCACAATCACGATATTTAAAAAGGTGGAGGCTCTCAGTGAATACTCACTGAAATCACCTTCTTCTCCAAAGCAACAGGAGAGTGGGACTAGACAAAGACGAAGACAACAGAGACAGGCCTTATTTCAGAGCAGGGAGGGAGGAAGGTGCTGACCATGCAGTGTAATGGGGCGTTTTGCTTAAAATGGGCCTTTAGGGCTGACGCCACACATGATAAAGGCAATGACTCTGTCATCTTATTTAACAGAAATCTATCCAGTTTCCTCTAATTTTTAATTAGCTATAAAGAAAAATCCTTTGACTAAATAAAACCCACCTAAATATACAGTAAGAAAAATTATTTAAATTGCAACACCTGACGTAGGAGAGGATTTTCTGCTGGGATAACTAAAACCTCTTCGGGGACACCTTTAACGATGTTATATTCTTTATTATGTATTTGTTAATGACAACCAAATGTTTTGTTTTAATTGCTTCCTTAGTCATTGCCCTTCTCATTCCTGCTATTTAGTGAAAGCTGCTGGCATCTCTGGGAGGAAGTGCACAACAAAGCAAGATTAATGGGTTAGTGAGCTCTGTCATGAAGGTGGCTCTCTTTTTACCTGGCTAGGTCACCATGGTAACTTAGGCTAGGCACATAAAGCGGTCTGGAGTAGGTTCCTGTTCAGATCTTCTCTTTAAAAATCATCAGGATGGATTTTCATTGATTTTTTTCACTTAAAGCAAGTACAATACAGATTCTCTAGACTTATATTTCATACAGGCAAGTTGATAGGCTTACTAATATCACAAAAGGAAGCTGTGCAGTAAAGTTACAGCACGACAAACTGTGTACTGCATGCATTCAGTTGGTCATGGAGAAAATGTAATATTGTATTTATGCTTGGTCCCAATCTGCTGCCAAATCATTTTGTACACTGCTGAGGTTGTAGCTAACAGAGAACACATTAGAAAACTCATCGGCCTGTTTGTTGGCAATTTATCACTGAGAATAGTCAATCAATAACATTTATTTCACTTTGACCTGCCCACAATCTACGGGGATTTTATGAGGCTACAGGACAGCGCTATGCCCAGACATACAGAGTAATAATGTGTATCATGTTTAAAGTTTCAGGGCTCTAACGTGCAGCACTCATGGCAACATTTAGCAGTAAAATAGATATGTATTGACTTATGTATTCACAAGATTTCACAGCATTTTCAGGAACGTTGTTTCTTTTTCTTATTATATTTTGGGGTTTTTAGATTTTATAGATCTGCATCCAAGAGTGAAAAGATGCTTCGATCCCTTTTTATGCTGAGCCTGAAGCAGAACGCCTGGATTCGCAGAGAAAGTATATAACCTCCATCGTGATACCCGCCACCTCTGACTGAGATTTTACGTTGTGTCAAGCCAGCTATCGCAAAGAAAGCCTGGCTATGTTGAACTTGCATCGTAGGAAAGCCATCAGGTGTCTTGTATGTGTGGCATCAAACAGGTAAAGAGCAAGAGAGAAGAAAACTAAACAGTGAATGAAACAGTACACGCATCAGCGGCAACTTTCCAACAGCTATCAAGATGACAAATATTATAAATGCACAACGTTTATTTACAACTATTTTTATTATGATCTAACTGTCGAATCATAAAAAAACATAACTGAAGTCTAATTAACTATCAGTTTACTATTTATTAGCAATGGCTATTCTAAGGTGTTACCTACCTGAGACGACACTGACCCTGTCATGCATGTTTCTTTACAGAAAGAAAGTATTACCACAACCAAAAGAAAATACACATTCACACATTTCTTACAAGGTTACAAGATCATCCTCATCTCTGCCAACAAACGTACTCCATGGTTACCTCTTATTAAACCTCTTGCAAAGAAAGCAACAAAAATAAAAGGCTAAAATTCAGCGTGTGCTCAGCGTTGCTTTACATTCTCAGCGCTTCAAATGACGAGCTGGCAACTTTCCTTACTTTCATTTCCGCTCCATAAACATAACAACCCATCATTACAACTCATCAGTCATCTGTACCTTCAGCTGACTTATATGCTGTCATAAATTGTGCATTTGTCTGTGTGAGAGAGCAGTCTCACAGCCTTCAGCTGTTACCTCGTAGGGCAGTGGGGCTTTGGAGCTGCTGTTTGGGTTTCAGTGAGGTGCGAGAAGGGGTCAAGTATTTCGGGAGCTGAGGTGCTGCTGGAAAACAGAAACATGTCAGCACTAGACTTCAATCTGTCACAGAATTCATGGAGAAAGAGGGGCTATTTTGGCACTGGAGGCCATTTGAGCCTGAGGTGCAGGTTGAGGACACTAGAGGGCTCTCCAAGCACGCACGCTGAGATAGTGAAGGAGGAGCAGGACTATCAGAGCAAAGTGCCCTCTGCCTCTGACAGGTTTAACAACCAATCCCAGGACAGACAGAGAAAAGGAGTGTATGGTTTACACATGCTTTACAGGGAAGAGAAGCCAGTGATAGAGGCAGCAGAGGTGCCCATGTCCAGTACAGCCAAAGCTCAGAAAAACACAAACCAGTCACCACAGATAAATGTATAAAGACTGAGTAAAAAACTGAATAGCTGCTCTGTATGTATGCATAGGGAGCACATAAATACACCATCCTTTCACACTAGGAGCTGGTTAAGGCAAGAAAGAGGCAGCTACCACATGATTAACCCGCTGAAACTTGCTCTTTGACCCCTCCATCTGCCTCTAGTAACAGAGGAGAGATTACAGTTTCTGGATTAAGGACTAAACCATTACCTTTATCTCCCATTACAGGATTATATCAAATGGATAGTCTCCTCTGCGAGTCTTAACTCGCAGAGGAGGATTTCTAAGCTTTTAAAAGAGACCATAAAACCATTGGACACGAAATGTAAAACAATGTTTGTGTCACAGATCCCCCGAGTCGCTCTGGATTGTCAGTGTTTCTGGCATCATGCTTTTATTCTGCAGGATGAGTGCTTTTCTTTGAAGTGAAAGTTATGCCGAGACAATAAGAGGAAGGATGTGTGTGTGTGTGTTTGTGTGTGTTAAACATATTACAAGGAAAAAAGATCAAAGACAAATGAGGATCCCCAAACACCAAAGCCATGTCACTACAAAGCAGTGCAGTCCCTACACCAAAGGTGCAGCCAGAAGGATTAACGCTCACACAAAAGCTAACATGAGATTACACAGCCTGCCATGTCGCTGCGCTTGGAGAGCAAAACAAATATCGATCTAACAAAAAGTTACTTCAGTAATGAATCTGACAGTCTAAAGCTTCAATTGAATAAATATTTTGCATTCAAACTACAAGGCTTAAAAAGTGATGCTCTCCGTGGCTGTTACAGTACTCACTGGCAGATTGGCTCTGGTGTCGGGGAGAGCCGCCGTTTGGCACTTGCAGGTTGGACTCACAGCTGCGACTGTTCTTCACGGGCTCTGGGGCCTGAACTGCCGCCGCCACCGAGGTGCGTGTAAGATTAGGAAGACTTCGGCGCAGTTTTTCTACAACAGTAGCACAGGCCAGAATCAAAGTCAGCGTCAACTCAAATCACTGTTTCCCACACATAAACTTTTACTCGCCGGTGTACTCCTACCTGTATTAGTTTTAAGTAACATACTTATCCATGTGATTAAGTTATGGAC
This sequence comes from Pelmatolapia mariae, assembly GCF_036321145.2. NCBI lineage: Eukaryota > Metazoa > Chordata > Actinopteri > Cichliformes > Cichlidae > Pelmatolapia > Pelmatolapia mariae. Next base: position 42,701,676 of record NC_086246.1, on the reverse strand, counting down.
AATCACCCTTACCCTTTCTGTCTCTTGTTATTTTTTCCCATAGACTATATATAAAATAATGGATGCTGGCATTTTGGTGTGTTGAAACCAGGCACAACGAGTAAAACATGGATCCAAATGCCAAACTCATTGATATGCTCACTGGCTAACAACTGTTACAGACAAGGAGCCAGTGAAAACCCTTGAAACTAGCTACTGAGACAATAGTGTTTAATTTTTACAGAGCAAGTAGGCTGCGGGTCAGTTAAAAAGAACCCACATTTTGGGCACTTCTGAGTTTGCCTCATTTTTTAGCTACATGTGGGTCTGAAAAGTCAGTCTTTGTTTTTTTGGGCTGGCTTATTGGCCAAGTCGCTGCTGTGGCAGTGTTTGATAAACAGCTGTTTGAATTTTTTGTCCAGTGTCCACCAACTAGTGCCTCTGGTGGCAGCAGTCATTCAAAACCTCCATCTCACTGAGATCACAAAGTAAGGACAACCATCCCCAGCTTCCTTGCTGCACTATGACTTTGAAGTCCATCTGATTATACATCTGATTATAAACGCATTACTTGCGATGAAAATAAAACCTAATGCGGGAAACACTGGAGTAACTGAAACATGCAACTTGTTCATATGTTCGACTGCTTACCTTCATTTTTCACCACATTAGTCTGAAGGTCATGCCCGTGGCTCTGCAGTGAGTGACGAGGCTGCTGCAGACGGCTGATGATGGGCTGAGGAGAACCCCGGCTGTGGCTATAGTCGATGGAACGAGCAGGTGAGCGTGAGCGGGGAGAGTTTCTCGGGGATGCACGGGGAGAGTGGCGAGGGGAGGGGCTGAAACGGTTGGAGGGCAGGTGAAAGGCCGGGTGCACCGCCTCCTCGTCGTCCTCCAGACTATGAGCATCTAGCTCCTGGTCACTGAAGGTGCTGCGTCGCAGTGAGTGGCAGGATGAACCCGAGCTCCGTCTGGATGCTGTTGCAGCATATTCCTGTCTCAAGCCTGTTGGAAAAAAAAATGTAATTGCAGAAAATTGAAGAATAAAGCTGTGGATGACGGATACATACTCTCTTCCTGCATGCGTGCCAATATCTGGACATCAGTGACATCATTGAGTTTATAGGTCGTTGAGGATCCCACTGAGTCCTCATCCATTTCTGACGTGCTCAGCTCGCTGTCCACTGATGACTGCGGACTAACTGCAGGAGGATTCCTCTCTGCTGCAGAGTTTCTCTGATGAACTGGTGAGGAAATCATATGTGAATGTTTTAGAGATAAACTAAACAGATATCCTGAAACAGACAGTGAACTATAGAGAGACCCATACTTGCGTTACTGGGCATTAGCTGCTGTCGCACGATGGGGACTCTGCTTGGGGTTGAGGAGGGGGAGTTGAAGCCACTGCTGTAAGGGCTGTTGGCTGCATTTGTGCTATAAGGACTTCCATAACTCTGCTGGTTGTACGGACTTCCATACAAGCTCCGGCGCTTATTGGCTGCAGAGGCAAAAAGCAGAACTACAATGTCAGACAGCATCACATGAGAAACTCAGAAAGACTTGTCAATAAAGTTTTCATGTTGCAAAATCCATGCTGTCTACATGTGGTGGAGTTGTTAAGCAGTTTCACGTCCTCTCCTTCATTAACGTCTATGAAACTTTCAAGCGGGAAAGTACAGGTGTTAAATCAAAATACAGAATTATATCATATATTACATTTACTTGCAATATTTTATACCTTTATTGGTATATTTATAGAATTATTTTGTCATCAGTTCCTTTATTTTGATTTTGACATTTTATTATATTATCTATACAAGTCAGCAAATAAATGTTTTATATACTTTGCACAAGCAGATTTAGAACCTGGCAAATATTACCCACTAAACTATTTATTTTTGTTGTTTTTATTGTTTTAAAAGTTGACCACTAAGAAAATGTGACAGAGAAATACAGCAAACGTACCAAACTAATAGATTTTCACTATATTAGGTACTTGTATATTTGTCCTGGACAACTAATAATATTAATATGTGTGTCCTGAGCAATTTCATCACTCTAAAAAGGTAATATGATTTCTTATTTTTAACATATTTTATCACCATTTCTTCTGGTAAGTATACTACATTAATAGGTGAAAAAGAAAGACTATTCTCAATGAATAATCCATAATATTCTCTTTACTGGGACCAGTTAGTCAGCCTCTGTTCTTCAGTAAAGGTTCTGTCATTCAAAGGATATCATAAAATCTGCACTTCATCCTACAATACCTGTCAACCAAACCTGGTCATGGCCAACATCAGCCTTGTTGACTGCTTTTGAACCTTTCAACAAATGAGGAGGCGACCACCAGGTCAGTGGCAAATGTGTTTCTGTTGTGCAATACAAAGTTTGTGTTGGCTGAATGTTCAAAGATGAAGAATTGCTGAAAGACTATAATGAAAATATTTGTTTTTTATGCTAAAGAGAGAATAAAAAACAACAAAACAAAAAATATTCATCACCATCGATCACATAAACATCCCCGCATACCTGCTGAAGGGGGATTTTTGTTTCCTCAACTTCATAAATTACCTGCTTATAAAAACAAAAAGCAAACTTGCAGCTATCAATCTTATAGTTTATACCAAAACAACTTTTAGAGAAATAAAAGTTTAGAGAAAGTCTAAAATCCAACTCACAGAAATTTGGGATCAAAACTTGTCGTTCACTGTTTAATCTGCTCATTGACATATCACCATCTATACGCTGTAACCCCTTAAAAGCCCTGACGAAGCATGTTGGCCTTATGAGTATTTGACTATGAACGTCAGGAGTGTCTGCTCGGAGCCGGCACATCTATGCCTGCACTTTGCAGAGCTTTCAATCTGATTGAGTCTCTTGAAATGTATGCTGAGTGTGGGCCTGATGGAGACTTCCTACATCATTAGCTGGGACAAACGCTTAACAATGCAAACCATTCAGTCCATATACGCACAGAGCACAATACAATTCTCTGTTAAACCCAGCAAAGCAGCAGTCACAGGCTACAGTCCAAAGTCGCTGGTCTGAATCATGATATCAAACTCTGGACACTCTGTCACAGTGATACTCTGATTGGTTTAGATGGTTAACATCTCTCGAGTTTGTTCATTTACCCATCATCACTTTGTTTTAATCTCTCTTACTGGATGTGTTTACATTGCTCGGTGGTGAGGCAGCCTTTTAAGATCAACTCTCTGCTCTTTCCACATCGCTCCTTTCACTTTCTCCTGTTCCACCTCGTGCTCTGCACTCTGTCCTCCTGCATTATTTAGAAAACGCCATCATGTCTCCTCTGCTGCCATCCACATGGATCAGATCCTCTGGAATGCCAACAACGTTGGAACGTGTTTAGTCAGAAATGCTGCACTCACTTAACCAAAAGACGCTTTGTTTTCCAGAAAAGAACAATGAGGTCAACAGATTTAAAGAGTTCACCTGGTGAAATGGTAAATGAAAGAGTAAATACTAAGCTGTTCTGTAAAGCTCCACTGTGTTTACATCACAAGCAAGTTGATATAACGGCATATTTCTGTGACTGCATACAGTAAAATCATAAACAGTGGTTACTGGATCCAGAACAGTGCTGCAAGTGTTTGTTTTGGTTTTTTAAATATTTTTTTTTAAATATATATATATCAGTGTTTTGTTTTCAGTTCAAATTCAGTTTCCAGAATGGTTCTGCTCCTATATCTAACCTATATTTAAATTTGATTTTGTTTTAAAAATACTTTTAGTGTTACTTTTAGTATTTTTTAGAATTTAAATATGGATACATATTTGAAAAAGACAAAATTCAAGAGGTTCACTATACCACACTTGATATTTGACCATGAGCGGGCATGTGTGACATCGTGTCTTAGATGAGGTCTCGTTCTGTCGTTCACAGAGCTTCAGATCTCACTGTTTTAGAAGCTGAATGTTTAGCCTGTAAACTGTCTTTTATTTTAAAAATAAAAGACTGAATTTTCTGTATCGATCCTGTATCCCACTTCCTGCGCTCCTCTTCTGCGCTGTGCAACTTGATGTGGCTTCCGTTAAAAATAGACCAGGCACCATTTTGAGCTTTTGAAATGCACCGTGGGTCATTTGGCAGAACTGCAAACACTGTCCTGAGTGGGTGCAATTAGTTCTGATGGCTATGTTGGAGCTGGTGTATTTTCAGGGTAACGGTTACACAGACATCCCAATCTCAGTAAACATCAAAGCCTCCTCAAACTGTTTCTGCTGGCAAATTTGATTAAATTTAAGAATTAAAACTAAGTACACCATATAGTTCTAATTACTTTCTGTGTAATATTTATTTTTATTAATGTTTTTTCATATCTACTTTCAGTTTCTGTAAGTATCATAACTTGATTTTAGAAGGATATCAGGATCCACATTAGTCTGTTATATTACAATATGCTTGAAATGTCCAATTTGTATCTCATAATGGGAAAGAAGTCATTCTTTCAATATCACTTCTAAGTCAGGCTAAGCCCCACACCTGGTAAACTTTTCATTTAAGCTGATCATCAACTTTTAAAAATAATTCTGCCTGTTTGTGTACAACACAGCAGAAGAGCTTGATATACTTTAGTCTGTATTGGGTCTAAGCTAAAATCACAATGGTGCTACAGCTCAAAGGGCCAATTCAGGTTTCAGAGGATTTAGATGTGGTTAGGTGACCTGGCCTATCACAGCAATCCTGGCAACACACTTTCAGTAGAATGAGACCAATCTGATGGGATCAGTAGCACAGGGACCAATAAAAATAGAGTGTCCTTGACACCCTCGTGTACTGAAACAAGTCAGTAGAAAGAAAAGGAAATGTTCTTTCTGCCCACTGTGACTGATGTCATTTCCATTCACTGTGATATGAAATTGTGCTGCGCCAGTCTGTGGAAACTTCAGGCCAGTTTCCACAGGCAAAAATAAAACTAAATGAGGCGGCACACAACAGACTGCTTAAGGCCTTAAAGGGGGAGGGAAAGAGAAGACCAGCCTTTCACTGAGGCCATTTGATACAAAAATAAAATAAAAGAATGAATGGGTTAAAGCAGTAGCACGGAGCTGTAAGCACAACCAAGAGACAAGCAAATAGAAAAACTATTGTATGCTAGAGATAAATACACCAGAGAAGAAAGGGGATAAAACTGGCAGAGACATGCAAGAAGGAGGTGCAACAACCGTGCAAAAGTCAGAGCTGAAAACAGGGCAGGTCAGCCATGTGACTGTGGTTGGGACCTCTTGGGTCTTTTACGTACTCTGTGGAACAGCTGTCAAAGCACTGCAAAGGAAATGAGCTTTGTTTAATTGTACAGCACTAATAACAAAGTGGTTCCACTGCATATCTGAACTGTCTGGTATGAATAAAGTTGTGCTGTCTGACTAGTATAGTCAACTCAAGGAGATGTCTCCCAGGAGTTTCCTCCCTGTTGTTAGTTATATAACTGAGACACGTCATCTGCGGAGAAGATTTTAACAGGGTGTGCGCATACAAAAGGCTTGGGTCACTCCTCACACAGAAGGTCATGTTTAAAATATCTGAACATGCACTTATTCCAGAAGATGGCACAATGCTTAGACAGATGTGAAATCTTCACACACTTTTCATAACAATCTGCCGCAAGTGAAGAGTTTATTTGGCGATTCCACAGCAACAGCATTTCCATGCTCCTGCTAGAGGTCGGGTATGAAAAAGAATTCAGCCCGGAGCCATAAAGCCCTGTCTGGTGACTCTCACAGACACAAATGCTCTCAGAATGTAGCGCTTAAAGCCAAATTCATGGTCCTATGTTTGCGTAGCTCTCTGGCTATGCAGAGAGAAGGATTATGGGAGTTTAACCAAAGACTCCAGTGCAGTCTTCCCAAAAAGACAGATGCTGACTGCAACCAACAGCTGCATTAGACCGTTTTAATGGTATTATTTAACTCTCATTTTGACTTCACTGTGAAGAATTTTTCGATTACAACAATCTAAATCAAATTTGAACATAGCCATGTTGTAAAGCTGAGCAAGTTTGCCATCATAAACTTAGTTTTTTGAAAACTAAGATCACAGTTTAGAAAATGAACATTGCATTGCATTCAACAAAACCAACAACTAGAGACTGAGCCAATAAACTAATCAGGAAAGTGTTCACTGAGCGGATAAGCAGTTTCCCCTCAGATGATATACAACCTGAATTCCTAATTCATCAAGTTATTTAAGTTTTCGTAGAAGTAAAAAGATGAGATGTAGAAAGTAAATGCATGTACACTGACTGCTTGATGCTGATCCTCGCTTTAATAGAGAGTCTGGGTCAGACACTGAGATACTATGTAACCTGATAAGTCTTCTTTTGACATTTACATGAAAAATTAAAAAAAAAATTCTAAATATTTTATTAAAAAAATCACAATATTTGTGTTTAATTCATTAGATCTGAATGTCTTAACCACTTCAGTCAGTGAATCATAAGCCTCCCCATAGTGCACTTTCACTTTCCACCAGTGCCATCTGAGGAATGAATGAGGTGGGGCAGATGCTATTAGCGACAAGGGGGGTATTTTTAGGATGACGTTATCGTGCCACACCTACATCGATGATATCACCACAAGTGAGCACCACTCCCTAAATCAGTGTTTCTCAAACTGTGGGTCAGACTCCAGTAGTGGAACAATGGGGGCGGACAAACGGACAGTAAGATAACAAACTTCCATATTAAGGTTTCATGGATTTAACAGATTGTGTGAATTTAATGACTTAAATACAAAAGTGAGGTAAATTCTCTCCTAATGGACTGCAGTAAATCACTGTGTTCTCAAAGATGAGTTTTTAGGAGTATAAAAAGATTCCACAATTGAACCATTCAGTGAGTATTATTAAGAGAAAGCAACTAGTTTGGTAAGGCAAGAGGTTTCTCAAGGGAAGGTGAGGTAAGGCTAAGAGCAATGTTCAACAAAAGGTCACATAGTCCAGCCCATAGTAGCTGGTATAAACAGCCAATAAAGAGCAATAAGCTATATTATACAAGCCTCACTCTGATCTGATTTATCATTACTTAAGAAGACAGTCCAACACATAACTACTCCATGCAACAATATTCATATAAACAAGTTTCCCTGTCCCCAGATGAGGGAAGAACTGTGTGACCAGGTGTGTCTTTCACAACAGCTGAAAGAATCCCACTGACCCCAGTGACAACCTTCACTGGACTGTTGCTCAACGTGATCCAACTATCACATGAGCATACCACAGTCAAAATGGAAATGACTCGCCTCTTAGTTTAACTTTCAGGAACAGAGCCCTGTTCTCCTCACTGAAAGGTTAAATATAATTAGTGAAATCAAAAACTCTACAGGCATAAGAAATTAGGTAACTCTGGGTGATATAATGTGGTTAAAATCAGAACATTAATGTTGTTTTTTTCAGGTTCTTCTCACTATAAGAAGGGGCCTTTCGAGAGTGACTGCAAACGTCAGCATGATTGCTCCACGTATAGTTATGGCAATAAGTCTATCTTTCCTTATTTTACGTACTCTCATACACAACTAAACGATTTAAACCCCAACATGAAAAAAATCTGACTTTATGTATGTAAACTGAGTGTGTCTGCAGTTCATTCATTGAATCCATACACTCGGGGATCAGAGACTGATAGGTCCGCTGGTTAGCTCAGGCCATTCAGTATGGATCAGTTTAGGATTGTCGGTACTGCTGTTTGAGAAGAAAGTGCTACAAAAGCAGCAAAATAAAAATACCAAAAAAAAAAAAAATCACAGATGTAAATATAAATAAGTAAATATCTTATATCCCCAAAGCAATTAGGCACTATCACGTGACACAAAATAATAAATATTTTGCAGGTCCCAGGGCACAACAGCTCCTCATACAATCTGCCAGCAAAATAAGCAGAAAATAATAACCCTGTTGTTTTTAAACAGAAAAAGAAGAAGAATTTTCACGCCGACCAAATGATATAAATCTAGATCATTTAGCAGTGTATGCGCGACACTGTCACCCTTGCAACCAAAACCAAAAGTGAGGACACAACTGCTACTGTGCAGTACACTTTGGTGTTGTTTTGGTTAATCATGCACTTCTTTATTTTTGTAACCTCATTGGACACACAAGTGTGCAAGCAAGTTGGTCTTTACCAGCATTGCAGTGATTTATTAACTGAGGAGCTCAGTTACTATTTTCTGACTGAAAGGGAGATCCTTTGATAGTTGGAAATGAGATATTCTGCAGAAATCAAATCCATTTCAACTTCTTTTATTCCTATACAAGTAACAATATAGTGATTTTCTTTTCCTTAAGTTGTAACACCCATAGTTTAGGAGTACATATAAGAAATGACATACACATAAGGCACAGCCAGGTCATTATGCTCACTAGTGGACCAGGGCAGCTGAAGACTTCAACAGCCGAGTAGATATCCACATGAAAGGCAAACTCCTACTGGTGTAAATTTTGTCAAGAGACTGTGAATGCAAGGCTCCGTGTGGACCACAGTGTGCCTTTATCCCCATCGAGGCACGATACTACAATGCGCCAACTACATATACACCCTTCTTGCAGACTCTGAGCAGTCTTGGAAAGAAAATATAAAAAGGACTACGCAGCTGCAGTGTCCACAGCTGTCTGCATGCACATCCTCAAGTGCCAAAACTAGAGGGCATGTGGATGTCAGCTACCCTACTGTCAGAGCCTCGCGTTCACCCTTTGATAGCAAAACATATGGATCCAAACAGGCTGAAAGTATAATAGCCTCTTAACTCGGGATGGGAATTGATACGAATTTAACGATTCCGATTTCGTTATCGATATCACATCGATTTGATTCCTTATTGATTCTCATTGGGTTTTCATTAGCTCGACTTTGAGAGTCACCACCATCGCTAAGCAGTACATCAAAGACATTACATTTATGCAAATGAATTGCATGCTGTGTGGTCAAATGTTTCTGAATGTTGGATGCATTTCCCCTCTTTGTTGTGATCAGCGTTGGGGTCATTACTCAAAAAAAGGTAATATATTACAAATGTTACACAGAACACTTTTCTTAAATATCCATATGAACGCTGTGGAGCACAGACTGAGTTACTACCTTCCTCTTCCAACACATGAACTGAAATCAGCTAATTGTAGCATAAGTGTAAGTGAAACCAATAAGCGGCATCAATAAACAGGCAGACTAACAATTCCAAGGAATTGAACTACTGAGAACTGGTTCTAGCAGGAGAGCTGGTTCAGTGATGGGAAAAAAGTAAGAAAGCACATCCTGCACAGATGGCTTTTTGGTTCTCTTCAGCTCGAATGCATCATGTTTGTTCGAAGGCCAGCCAGACAATTGTGGACACAAATGAACATCTCAATACAGACACTAATGGAGAAGCCCAATGATCCAGATAACATAGTCTGGTACACATGTTATCTGTTTCTGACCTCCAACATACCAAAAGAAAGATAAATTAAGTGCATCGGTATTGTAATTACAGTTGAAACAATTACAACTATGCTCCTGTTTACCTGACATGGTGAGGTCCAGTCTGTGGATGAGGGAGCGCTTGGCTGATTCCATCTCGGGACTCGGATTGTCCAGAGCTTGGCGGCACCACACGATAGGACTCAAGGCTTTTTGCAGGGGACTGTTCAGCTTTGCCTCATATAACCTAAAAAAATATCAACAGCAAGTTATTTTTCTCCTCTAATAATGACCGACAGATCACTCCTATCACACCTCATATATGATGTGACTCAACAGCTTGAAGAGGAAATGTGATTGAGAGGATAACAAGCGGCTAATCTGGACCTGGTTTTATTACAAAGCGCTGCCTTATAGTGGATGATGTGGAGAGGCAGGAAGGAATTCATGTTTTCTTAGTAAAAAGAAAAGAAAAAAAACAAACATTTTTTAATGCTAATTTATTTCAGACATAAATATTTAAAATCTTGAGCCTTGTTAATTATTCAAGGGGACTCTAAAAATATACTAAATACCCTTTTAGTACCCTTTTATTTATGTTGCATGAGTTGAGTTTTAAGAAATTTTAGGAATGAACAGTCTTAAAAAAAAATCTGAAAAGACCATAAATCTCAATACTTCATATGTACTCATTTAAATAGCCAAACACTTTTAAAATGGCTTCAAGTTAAACTCAAGGCTTGCAGGGAAAATACGGCCTGAAAATCACTTCACACTCACACACCTAGTTGCTCTGTAGAACCAAGTGCACACACCAAACTAAACAGAGAGACACAATGACACCTCATATGCAAACTGACAAGCCAGCGAAAAACAAAATGTGGGATTTTTTTAATTTTTTTTTTTAAGTTGATGCTGCAGGCAGATAATTTTACCCGAGCAACCTCCAGAGCTAGAAGATTAAGTTAAAGTGCCTAAAAATGTAGCTCTTTAATTGGTCAATTCCCACAGGTTCCAGTGTTAAAATGTTCAGCAGCATTAAAAACCATATTTATAGCCTGGTACAAAAATGATTGGGGGTTTTTTGCGGTGTGTGACTGCTTTGGCTGAGAGGTGTTGACAGACAACTGGAGCTGGTCAGTGACTGCTAGGTGCTTAGAAGTTTAGGCTCCAGTTTTGATGAATAAAATTCTGGTATTTTTTCAGACCATTACCAGGCACCAGTTAGCAGGTATCTGTATCGGTTCACTGCACCCATACATGTTTTTGCAGCTTGCTAACAAATCTATCTGGCATTAGCTCATAACTTAGCGCTGCATCCTCTCTCCACATATGGTAACTTCTGGCTGCAAAAACCAAAATAGGAGCAGCCAAAACACTAACAATGAATCTTCAAAATGCAGAGTCCAGAACCGCTGGATGATGTCATGGTGGCTACATCTACCATTTCTACACACATGTGACACACTGAGTTAACTACAGCTTTACTGAGTGTAAAGAAAGACATTTGTTTACCACGACATAATTTTTGCTTACAAATAACATTTGTGATGTCATTTTGACAGCAAGAAATACAGTCATAGACAGAGAACTAAGGCTTCATAAAGTTGCTGAACTGAAAAATGACAAAATTTATGTTACTTTTGATTGCAAAAGTATAGAACATGCATAAATAAGCTAACCTAACAAGATCACTGGAAAAGAAATAACACTGAAGTACATACAGCTTTACCTGAGATAGCTGACAAGCTATCAGCCTCGCCTCATTTCCATATTAAGATGAGGTCAAAAAGTGCACTGGAGCAAATGAATTGTGACTGTGGCACTTTCAGTGGCTGTAAAATGTATATGGTTTCAACTTCCAACAGTCTAAACATGTTTTCACTAATCAAAATTTAATGTAATTGTGTTCCCCATTTATAAAAGCAATACAAATGTTTATAAAGAGAAGAGAAGAGAAGAGAAGAGAAGAGAAGAGAAGAGAAGAGAAGAGAAGAGAAGAGTTTCCACTCAGAGGAGAAATCTGAGTCAGCAGCTGTCAGCACTGTTGCAGCCATTGAGGAAGCCTTTCAAGATGAAAGCAGAAACATTACAGGCAAAGCAAGGGCAGAGAAATACCGGCCTTAAATCGGCACTGCACATTGTCATTGTTTATCAACACAATGACAGCCATTCACATGTGGTACAGTGCAATGTAAAACTACATCTGAAACAATGATATGTGTCATGCGCATGCAGAAACAGGAGCGCAACGGGCATCTATTGATAGGCCGAGTGCTGCAGGAGCAGGCAGCCTTTTTAAATCCACTCTGATGCTAATTCATGGGATTACAGGAGTCTGTGACAGGAGCTGGCAAAAGCTAGGCACTATAGGCTAATCCCAGATATCAATCTAATCCAGAGGATGGACAAACAGCCAGGGCATAATGAGACTAGCTTGGCTGGGCATGAGCGAGCAATGTCTGAAAGTAGTCTGATGCCGAGGGCTCAGTAGCTGGCATGGGCATGCAGCTGCAAGCAAGACAGAAAAAGCTGAGTTAGCGCAAATAATAATGACAAAAAATGCAAACTGATTAACAGGATTTGTGTTTATCCTCCCTTGGAGAAACAGTGTTTGTGTTAGGAGTGTTCTAAAAATGTAAAAGCACTTGGCGCATGTTCAGCTTCAAAACAGATGATATGCCCTGATTGTAGCAGCTTTTAAAAACTGCCATTAAGATGCATTAAGAGTTACGCCCTCGTGTTGCCTACTACAATATCATTACCATAGCAGAAGCAATGCATATAAGCCTGTCCTAATAAGATAGATAACCATTTCCTGAAGAAAAGGGCCATCATTATATTCTCATCCAGTCAACAATGATGGTCTTGGAAGTAAAAAACAGTCAAATCCAATTTAGTCTGGAGTTTGAAGGGCTGCACTTCTTTTCTAAAGCCATCTAAGGGCAGAAATGCGCAGTGCTTGGTTAAATTATATGGGCACAATCTAGCAGGAAAGGATATTGAAATACATAGGCGTTAACAAGCAGAACAACAATACTGTATTAGTTCCATCTTCCTCTGCTGTGAATGTTAAAGTGTTGCTGTCAGTGTCTGGTGAGTACAGTGAAAGTCATATTTTTTTTTAAAGATTTTTAGCCTGTAATGTTACAATCCAAAATATTTCACGTTGATTACATTTTTGCAGTGTAATACCACCTCTTGTATGATTTGGTATCTCTTCAAGGGCAACTACTTTCAAAGAAACATGGATTCCTTGTCAAACTTGGCTGTAATGGCCTAACATAGAATAGTTGTTGTTTTTTTTTACTTGTACGAATATCAGTTTTATGCATTCCAAATCTGGCTTTAAAATGAGGAATGCTATTAGAAAGACCTAATTACAACTGGTGGATTAGCAATAGGTGCATCTAAACAGAAATATAAAAATTTAAAAAGCAAATTTCAACTAAAATTGTATAAATACACTCACTTTTAAAATATGATGTCTCTATTTTGGGGGGAAATTACAAAAAGTACATTTAAAGATCTTAGAGGTAACAGGAAATACATCAGACTAATGAAGCTTGCTTTTTGTTCATGATGCAATCACAATCTAATGATCTGGGCTGTGGTAAAAACATTTTCCCTTTTTGTGTTTGTCCCTTTAATGACAAAACATCAGAACATGCACAACACCTTGGTTTGAGGGAACTGCTACAACCCTTGCCTAATGCTAATCTTATACACAAGACACTCTCTTGTGTATAAGATTAACAGTTTCTGTTTATAAGACCCTGCCATAGCGTTTATTTCTCCGTGATGATGAGATAACTGTCCTATTTCACATCTCTCACTTGGTGCTGCAGAGCACTTGTAGCTGTGTGCCAACTGCTGTGCTAAAGGGATTTCAGAAGAGGAATATAACCATGGCTACCTCTCCCACATGGCTGCTGGGCAGGAAAACAACTTTGATTTTTTTTACTGTACAACACTGGCACGACAAGTCAAGCAATCTGTCACATCACAACACCAAGAAACTGATGATTTCAAACCCCAGTCACCTGAGAGCCTATTGCCACAGGCCTGCTGATCTATCTCTGAAACTAATGAACAAACTCGGAACAAGCACGGAAAGAATGGAGAGCGGTCTGACAACGACAGTAAGACAAAGCCTGTCTTTTATATTCAGACAGTCACAGAAGTGCCTTGGGATCGCCCATATGACTTGCCAAACAACATCCTGCAGTCAGTAATCCACAATGAGGCTCCTTCAGTGGGGATGACTTCAGATTTCAGACAAGCTACTGAAATGATTGTTCATGCCAGGCGTTTGTGGTGGCAGCTAATGTGTATAGCAGCTGTGACCAGGCATTTAAAGCTGTCACCCAGCCCCGAAGACAAAAACACGGCCGAGCAGGCAAGTTACCTCCCAAGACAAGGCTTTGACTCACCAGCTGTCCTCGTCTTCGTTTAGACAGTCCATGTCTTCCAGATCTAAAATTTCCACTTCATCTAGAATTGAGGTTTCCCCTTCATCCGTGAAGCCCCTGCTAGTGTCTGAATAAAATGAGTTCATACTCGATAAAGAGGTGGCAGCAGATGCCCCCTCACCCTCATACGCCCTCCTGAAACTGATGCCGTCATAAGAAAGTCTGGGGTTTAAACAGCGGTTGTTCTCCAACAGCCCACCGTAGCCGCCCGTTCCAGCGAACCCCACCCCAGGGAAGCCGGCCAGACCGGCTGCCATCCCTGCTGACAGGGACGACGAGTCGTATCCGGCGCTCAGGGGTCTGTGGTTCCCTGACATCGGTCCGGACGAAGACAACATCGTAGACCGGCTCCGGAGCTGCTCGTTTTGTTGTTCGAGTTTCTTCACCAAGTCCTGGAGCTTCCGCACCTCCAAGTCCGCGTTGATATTAGAGTTGATATCCTCCATAGTGGCTCCTCTCAGCCCTACGAAAATATGCGGTGGTCGGGGGTATTTTTAGGCGTTTCTTTGCCGAGAGTCCCTTTGTTTTTGTTTACTTCACTGCTATATGGGTGTTCAAAGAAGACACTTTGGTGTTCAACCGACTTGAAAAGCTCAGCGTCGTCATCTTCTCCGGTTATTCGTGCTCACGGGTAGGGTTGAGGCCATTTTCATAATACTCGTCACCAACTGTGAAAGACCAACAGGCGGCGGAGAACACACGTCACCACGTTCCATATCGGGAGCGACCACGTAACCAACACCTATTTGCGCGTGCACATATAACTACACCGTTATAGATATGGATCGAAAATTTGGCTACAGAAACCACATTGTAACATATGAATGAACTCCTAAACGCAGGATTTTGAATGTTTATTTGTGATTTACTACATTTACAACTAACCGCCTGGACACAGTCTTATACATTTATAACTACTGGGATACAGAGTTCAACAATCTAATAATTCTGAAAAAAAATTAACTTGCTGATCAGATGTAGATCGCTTTTTAGGCCTGCTGCTTCTGTTACCCTCCAACTATGGAGTATCCTCAGATTTTTTAAGGACACACTGCACACTATGCAAAGATAAGATTTTATGCTTGTCAAACTGTCATTTTTGGCCTTTTTCACAGTATCAGCTAAATAAATGGGAACAGATTAAATGCTTGGACGTTGCCTGCTTTTTCACTCAAAGAAAAAGGCCTTCAGAACTTTTGCTGAATTTGTAAATTACTAAAAATCTAAAAATTACAAGGTCTTACAAGGGATTGTTAAAGACTTTTACATAGCAGTGTAAAATGAAATACTAGCCTTCATCTTCTGATAATCTGATGACAAAACTTTTATAGTATTATTATTAAGGTATAATTGAGAACTTTACGTAAAAAAAGGATCCAAATATTTTTAAATAATGCTCCCTGTGGGTCCCTCCCTGTGGGACCCCATTAAAAAAATCCTAGTCAAGATAAAACAAACATGAGAATGTAGCTTTATTTTTACATCTTCATTTATTTATTTATTTTTTACAAATGCTGTGAAAAACTACAACAATAACAGCAAAACGTAAGTAACCAAAAAAGAAGGCTGTAGATTAATTTATTGGAGATAGCTTCTCAGCTATCCAGGGCCTCTTCTGATTCCAGGTGCTCCTCCGATTTTTGAAAAACACCTTCTCCCTCTTCCTGCTCTCCAGCCCCACCTTCAGCCTCCAAATTCTCCTCCTCTCCTTGTCCCTGGCTGCTCATGGTAGCTTCCAGTCCTTCCTGATCAGCACTGGCATTTTGTGAGTCAGCTCCCTCCTCATCCTCATCTTCCACATCCATCTCAAAAACACGTATGTGCCTCAGATTGGTACTTAGCTGCCAGGAAAGAAAAAGTAAATGTTTGGCCACAGTCCACAATATTCATTCACTGGAATTCCCCCACTGCCAGAGAAACATGAGAAGACTGAAAATGGCTTAAACGACATTAGACTGATCACTGAAAAACACAGCAGTGCAGATGACTCATGATATCGTGAAACAAAATCCACATAAACTAAATATAATGTGAATTCTTACCACACAGGCCACTTTGCGGATTCCATTAACAGCTACAAACTGGGCTTTCATGTTTTCCAGTTCACGCCACTGATTACCCAACACCAGGCCTTGGGACGGGATGGAACTGCTCTGTTGGTCCAGCCTGTAAATATATGCCAAGGTTAGATGTGCACTTTAAAGTTAAAGTTTTAGCTTTACAACATGTCATAAACCAACTACATTTACATTTAAGTACCTCCAAAAGATTTAATAAAATAGTACTTAATAATCTGTGAACATGTGAGTAGTTTATAAGTGATATGATATATATATATGTATACTTTTGAGATTTAGCACCATAAAATTGGTGGTTTAATTAGATAAACACAACAAACATGGTTGTGACTACCAGCAATGCTATGTCATTGGCAAAAACTAGTTATGGTTTGAGAGCAATGTGATTATCAAGATTATCAAACTATGAGCACTGGACTATTTTTGGTGCGTGGGGTGAATTTTTGTTTATGAGTCATTCATAGAATCGTGTCGTTACAGGTACGGCAACTTTGACAAGTGTCCTGACAAAAACAGGAGGAGCCGATCAGTGTCTCGCATGCCTCAGCTCTGCTTTGTTGGTCATTAAACTGGACCGCTTCACTGTGTGTCTACTTTTTGATACTTTTTAGAGCATTTTCATGGGTTATTTTAATAATATTGTGGCTTGTTATGTGATATAGACCAAGAAGTTTGTTCTTCAGTTTTGGTGAATGAATTTATATAATATAAAAAAAATATTTAATAAAAATAAAACAATGGAAGGATGTCCAGGCAATGTTCAAAAAGGAATGTTGGCACTACTTTTGTAGAGTAAACTGTAACAAAATTATTAGTACATCCACTTTTTCCTTACTTAAAATAAAAGTGGGGTGTTTTATATTTGAGGTGGGCCATTTAAGTTTAATTTGGGAAGCAAGAGAGAGTCTAGACTGCACCTGGATGGGACTCGCTGGTGTTCCTAGTGTGTTTGCGTTGATGACGTATGTGTCACGTACCTGTGTATCTGTATTTTTTTTTTTAGATGTCAGAAAAAGATTTATAATTATTAAATGAAGATAAATCAAATATTGCATAAACACAAACCTCAGGTTTGGCTCCCAGTTGAATTCTGTCTCACAGCTTAAGCTGGAAGAAATTGGAATTTGAGCAAGGACACGCCTGGCGTTGAGTTCTTCAGATCCTTGTAAGACCACAGTTAGCATTTCATCGTCATAAAAACGAGCATCCAGGTAGCTGTAAACATAATGAGACCTGACAAAAAAAACCCCAAAACACACCTTAAAATCTTTTGGCCTTGCACAAACACCTCTCTCCAGGTGAGACATTTCTTTGCGTTTATATCTGTTAATACAGTAAAGGAACAACATAAGCGTGACTCACTGGTCTGCAGCATTTCCATCATCCCCACTGTCAAGGTGATGGGTGAGATTAATCGACATGACACTGTTTGGGATAGGTCTGCACAAATAAAACAAATGAGGTTAGAAATGAAAATCAAATATCTGGAAAAAAAAATCCCTCACTGAATTACAGAAATGTACCTGTTTGGATCAGTTCCTCTGCGTAACAGGTAGAGTTTGTGGGGTGAAATCTCTGGCATGCAAAACACAACATAATGCATTTTGGCCTTTTTGTCATTCCACCTATAGGTTGACAAATGAGTAACATTAATTAAAACCCCATCTTGCTTTTACAGATAAAAAAAAAACAAAGAACTGTAGGATGTTTGTGTTTTACATACAAAGATGGAAGTTCAAAAAGCCGAGGAGTGTTTTCGGAGCTAAAAAACAGGTAAATACAAATTTAGTCTCAGTGTATGGCTTATATTTAAAATACAACAGATTTTACACATAGGATTATACCTCTCTGGCACGTTGTACAAGGGCAAAAAGACGGCTTGTTTTACCGACTTTCCAATTACTTCCTACACACAAAGAAACAAAACAATTAAGAGAAGAGAGGACACAACATTGCCAGCCAGGTTTACTTTTTGAATGACTGCAGAAATCCACAGTGCACAAAACTTACAGCAGGTTTCTGTAGACAATCCTCAATCACATTCTCCATCATCCTCTTGACAAAGTGCAAAGACTTTTGGGGATATGAAGGAAACAGCAAAGGGCTCCCTAAATAAACCAATGAAACATTTAATCAGGTGACTAACAGAGGTATTTTGAGTACAATCAACAATTAAGTAGTTTCACGCCAAACAAAAAATTTAACCCAACTCCAAAACGCACAAAGGTGATAATTCACCTTTCAGGTGTGTGCTGTCCTGTAAAAACTTCAACCACTGGTTCCCCTTTGTGTTAGGTGGAGACACAAGGTCCTCATCTTCGTCCTTCAGGTACTGTAAATGTTATTAGGAAAGACAAACCACTATGCGGTCATGCAGGAGTTCCATTAAAAACAAACAAATAAACAAACAAACAAAAAAAGACCAGCTAAAGGTAAACATTACAAAACCATTTACCTGTCCAACTCGTTCTACGTTGAAGTACTTCCCTTTACGACCGAAGAGTTCCTCATTCTGTTAAACCACATTAATTTAAAAAGTTTAAAAAAGTCTTTAAACGTATTAGCATGCTTCTGCTATTATGCTGATCTCACCTCACTAAAATGCTCAGACAAGAAGTCAGCAACAAAGGCAATGTCCTTCTGAGTCATCTAAGGAGTTAAACAACATGTTATGATAAATAATGGATGTTAAAATAATCCCATGAACACTTAAATCAAAATAACATTATTTCTAACATTATTTTCCTTATGTGAATTTGTGCATTTCATTTGCTGGGATGTAGATTACCATACATAGAACAGGAGGAACGGTTTGTCAGTTTCTAGTTGTTGGTTTGTTAACTGCTTCTAGTAAACATTTAATAAATAAAAAAATAAAGCTCACCTTATTGAGTTCTGGTGGCACATGCTCCTCACACATTCTGAGCATTGCTGTGGGAAAGCAAAAAGTGTGTGAGCATATAAACAGTAATTTCAAATCTATAAATAAGACCATACATGCACATTAATTATTTTAAATGTTTCAAGATCAACAACTCTTTTTTTATTTCTTACCTACATACAGCCAACGGAAAAAGGCCTTAAAGTTTTTCATACTCTTGTCAATCACCCTAAATGACAAAAAAGTTATATTATACTTGAAAACAGAAGCACTAATTCTAAAAAACATGAACATTACTCAATTACGGTCCTGAACTTACTGCAGAAGTTCATTTGCTTTCAGGGAAAAGGATCCAACTGCTGTGATAGCGCCTAAAATAAAATAAAATAAAATAAAATACACACATGTGACTACTGACATAAAAAAAAACTGTTTTAAATCATTGTGCATGTCCTGAAATGCACCTTCTATAGCAGCTGCATCCAAGCCGAGGGGCTCAAACTTTTGTTTCCACAGGGCCATTCCTTTCACCTCACTGAGGTGATATAACAGAGCCTCTGAGCCACTGTAGCCAGCAAAAGAGAGCGACAGATTTAAAATGACAACCAGTCAGAGGGTAGGGCAGCCACGATGAAAAGTAAAAGACAAAATACCTCTGCAGGTGGCTTATTACTAGCTTCTGGATGCTAGAATAGGAAGACTCAATGGACTGTCCAAGCTTCTTCAATCCCTGTAATAGAAATTAATTTTAAATTAAAAACCCATCATTTTCAACTTCTCACAAAGTCTTATACCTTAATGCTTCTTAAGCCGTTTTTAGACATCGGAGACAAAACATTGGTGGCTTCATCAATATGTTAAAGTGACGGTATTCTGCCAACTGGACAAAAAGCCCCTTTTTACATAATTTACCTGAAGCCTTGATTTGGATAATTTCACAGCACTGAGAGAATGGCACACCGTACTCACACCTATCCTATGAGTTGTGAGAGCACTGAAAGTGACATCTAATGATGTCAGAGTTTCAGTAGTAGGTTATTTTAAAAATTACAGATGTCACAGCCTATACAGATACACACTTATTTTGCTTATTAGACATGAGCTATAGCATGGCAGCTTATTATAATGCTTAAAGTGTGACTCAGACAGTGATATACACAATGTTATTTGCTGTTACATCCCGTCTCCATGTTAGGAATGATTTGTTATTTATTTAAGCCATGGGAGTTGTGTCAGATGAGTAAAAGAATGCATGATTCTTTCACTTCTGAACAGACACTGCT
This sequence comes from Pelmatolapia mariae, assembly GCF_036321145.2. NCBI lineage: Eukaryota > Metazoa > Chordata > Actinopteri > Cichliformes > Cichlidae > Pelmatolapia > Pelmatolapia mariae. The sequence continues at coordinate 42,681,567 of NC_086246.1, read as the reverse complement.
GCTGTCTGACATTTCAGCTTTGTTATAAGCTCAGGAGAAAGACTTCTAGAAACAGCTGGATGCAAAAAACTAAAACAACACTAGAGTTTAATCTGACCTGTCTTTACCATAAATGTATGGTAAAGCTGAGTTTAGGTAGGTCTGTGTGTTAGGTTTATTTGTTTATTTATCTTTATTTAACCAGGAAGTAACATAGCACCGCTCATTGCAGGGGCCATGCAAAATTGACACATTTAAAGTGCAACAGATAAACAAGATGGCATACAATACACAAATACCCCAGGCTTCTCAAGAAAAACAACATGTTCCCCGGGATGCTTGCACTCACACCCTTATCATGGGCATGAATGTCATGGTAATTTAGGACTTTAATGATTTCTCTGAACTGTTCTTTTTCCAGGGTGGAGTAATTACACAGCATACATCTTTAACAACTTTAAAAAACAAGAATCAGCTTGCAATCCCTTAAGACACATTCTATGATACATTAAGGTCTGATGGAAGCAAATATTACAATGATGGAAACAGATTGGTTAAATATGTGTAAAACAAGTGCCAGCACCTACAGTTCTGCTCAGTGGAGAGAATTTTTTTTATGGAGGATAGGATTTATTTTTCACTCCAAAAAGAAAATTTGTGCAAGACCAGATGAGAAAATCTGGTAACCCAGTAACACAAACAATAAGGATAAGGTTGGATAACACCAGTCGTTGGGGAGTGGCTGGCCACTGTAAAAGGATATTTCTGAAATGGAAAGATTCCATAAGACTTTGTACTGACAAGTTTCAAAATTATTGGTCAAAATAGAATTATGTGAACTGTAATTGTGCATAAAGAGAAAAGAGGACACATGGGACTATTAAAAGGTGAAGAAAATGGGACTGGTGTTGATAGAATAATGACTTTCTTCCCCTCTTTCTAACTCTTCTTGGCAGAATTGGTTCAGTTCACTTTAAATTGGTTGGGTTCCTGGCAGGTCCACAGATTTTCCACAGGTCAGAGCTTGTGGAAGGCCATTTCAGAAGAAGCCTGCTTTATCCATTTCAAAACCAGTTCTGATGTGTATTTGGGGTCATTGTCCTACTGGACCACCCAACTTTGCCCAAGTTTCAACCGTCTAGCTGTTGATTTTAGGTGAAGCTGAAGAATTGGAAGGTAGTGTTCCTGTTAAACAGGAGTTTTTCCTTACCACTGTCGCCAAGTGCTTACTCATAGGGGTTTTTCCCTGTATTGTATACAGAGAAATATTAAGCGCCTCAAGAAGACTGCTGCTGTGATTTAGCACTGTATAAATAAAAAAATTTTTTATTTGTACTGCCAAAAGTATTAATTCATCTGCCTTGACATACATATGACCATACCTACAGGGCATAACATGATATCGGCCCATCCTTTGCAGCTATAACAGCTTCACCTGTTATAGCTGAGAAGAGGTTAATAAACCTCAAGTTAAAATACATTATAGAATATTCAGCATCACTTTTTAAGAGTTAAGTGAATGTGCCTATGTGAGTCTATATGCATAATTTTGACCCTGTGTGAAAACCTAAAATAAATTAAAGCTTTTACACCCGATTCTTGTTTTTTTTAAGCCATTAAAGATGTATGCTTTCCAATCATTCCTCACTGAAAAAAGAACAGTGCAAAGAAATCATTAAAAGTCAAAAATTACCATGACATTCATCCCCATGTATACTTCTGACCACAACTGAAAGTTTTCCATGTCCAAAGTCCACAGAGGGAAAATTATGACAAAAAGCAACTGTTTGAAGGAGTGTAGTTGATCACTGTTGGAGCTGAGACGGAGCAAGGTACAGAGGTAAACTGAAAGTTTACCCAGTATCATTTATGTACGCCAGTATATGAACTGAAATGCGGAAATTTGTGTTGTTCAGACCGTTTAATGTATATATAATGAGACACATTCACAGTTTTGTTACTAAAATGCTAAAAAAGTTACTAACTAATAGGAATGGTGTAGAAACTAATATAGGAAAAGACACATTCATGTGCTGCCACATTAGCAGAAGAGTCCATGAAGAAAAGGGACTGTAGCCTCACCTTGACTGTCAGCTGGTTCATGAGAAGAGCCTGCAGTTCAGGGCTGCAAGTAAAAAAACAAAACAAAAAGAGCAGTCTGGCATGATTTACCTGGAACTGCTGCAGAACAACACGCTGAGTTAGCAGCTCAAGATGTGTTGCTACCATCTACAGGACACTCTAGACATTGCAAATCCAAACAGCAGAAAAAAAACTTCATTCTGTCCCACCTGGACTGTCCCCACAGTAGAAGCTCGAGAAACTCATCTTGAACTTGAGTGCTTGTGTTCTTTTCCTGCACAAACTTAGTGAGTCGAAGATCCATCTGCATGAGGATGTCTTCCCACGCCTCACACATACAGGTAAGTGAGAGGTGCAGGTATTGCAGTAGGGTGGAGATGTGGGTGAACTTGCGTGCCATCCTGGTGACCTCAGGCAGGCAATCTGACAACAACCCTGTGTCCAGCTGGAAGAAGAAGACATAGGTTTAAGAGAAATTTAGGTAAAAGCAGAGAGGATGTCAGAAAATGGAAAAGTGAAGTCAAACAATCCGTCTCACCTGAACATAGCAGATCTCTGGGTTGTCGTCAGCAGATCTGACTTCTGTGATGACAGACAGAGACTTAAGATCACTGGACAGACTCAGGCTGCGGCACGTTCCCAAAACCTGTAGGGTGTTGTTACGACAACAAAAGCAGCAAAAGTTTAATCACTATTATTTTTGTGCAATTTAGATAGTAGTTTGTGGGATTTATTATTTCACCATTTAAAGTGGACCATAAGGGATTCTTTCCCTCATTTTCTGTCACATAGCTACTGATAATGGTAGATGCCCATACTAAATAAGGCCAAAGTTTTAAATAATAAGGTCAGCATGGTTTTAACAGTCCATTTCAGACAGTCTTCTTTTTATTCGTGGCTCTTTATGATGTCAAAGAGAGGCAATGTCTGAAATATGGTCACCCCAGACACAAAGACCTGGTTCTGAGCTGTGAGCACAGTTCACACTGTCTGTTTATGAGTGTCCACTAATCAGTAGAAAGTTGGCTTAAAGGGAGCGGTCCTAAAATAAGTTTGCTTTTGACATGAAGTCTGATGTTAAGTTGTTCTGGTGGCTAATACCGGCCCAGTGAGGAAGACAGGGTTTTGATTTGATGTTTACCTCGATCCATACCACTTTGGAGCTCTTCTGCTAATAATGTGGCAAAACCGATTTTCTACATTGCATATGGGCTTAATAGTACATTTCTTTCTGTTTTGTTACATTTCTCACACAGCTGATGTTTACATTATATGAGCTGCTGGTGCTGCAATAACATACGCTTACATTTAGGGGGTGTAACAGTCCTTCAGATCTACAGTTTCTCTTCATACCCTGGATTTTCTTTAGCGAGGCAGAATAACAAAAAACAATTCACAGGCCTGCTCACTTTATCAGAACTGGATCATGAACAAAAACAATAAACTCCATCTGATGTACTTATAGCTTTTACCAGATTAGCATGCTTTAACTAAACATTAACAGCTCTACATCTATATCACTTAGGACTGTCACAATACCTGATTATTGCTGATATCATGACATTCTCATTAAACTCAAAATAAAAAGACATTTTGAAAAACGCCCTTTGGGCTTCCTTCATTTAGAAGCCACTTAATGAAAATGTGATCAGTGTAAAGTAGATTTACAAGCAAACAAGCAAAAAAAGCCTTACCCCTTCCAACGTGGCAATCTTGTACATGCCATAGGCATAAAGCTCCACAAAGCTTGCATTTCCTCCTAGAACAAGTATGTTCAGCCTGCATGGAAACAACATAAGGTGGCGAAATCATTTACAAAGCACGCTGCATTTGAGATACTACTATTTGTTCATGTACTGATTATTTACCGGACTTCCCCCAGGAGTTTAAGTATCTCATCAGATTTTTCCTCACTGTGAAGCAGATAGAAAAATAGACTCAGCTGCTACAAGAAATGATCAAATCACACATTAGATAACAGCTCCATTTCATTAAAATGTTTTCCCACCTGAAGATCTTTGAAGTTGTACTATAGCTGGAAAAAAAGTTTGGACAAATATTAATAATTCATCCAAGGAGCTGTTTTCTTACAACTGCATGTGCCATTAATATTGCAGTTACCTCTTGGGGAGAGTTGGTAGTTTGGGAAGAAAGAGTCTGGATTCATCTTCGGAGTTGTAAAAAGAGCTGAGGGCACTGAAACACATCAAAACAATCACTCTCATTATTCTTCACACCCTCCACACCAATGGCTTGGTTCCTGAGCCTCAATCGATGCATACCTGCTCTCCTCAATCACCTCCATCCAGTGCATGCAAGTTACAGGACTTTGCATAGGAAACACATGGAGGATCTCTGCTTTCTCAACGTCACACAGGACTACCTGCTTAGTGTCTCCAAGACTGAATGCCAAAACTGAAGAGAGGATATATTACATCATGATTCCATCAAACACATGACTAAAAAAAGCAAAAGATGCACACAGTCACTCCTTACTTTTGCCATCTGGTCTCCAGGCAATCGCTGTGATCTCCTTCCCAGTATACTCACTGGGTGGTAGGGTCCATACACGCTGGAAACCAGCCAAGCGGTGAAGCAGCAACTATGGAAAAACATAAGCCAAGTATTTAAAGTATTAAAAAGCACACATACACACACAAAATATGGAGCTGTGTTTCAGAATAATTGTTTTAATATTACCTCTCCAGTTGTGTTGGCCAGAGCAATCAGATCTCTCTTTGGAGACCATGCCATACACAGTACAGGGTTAGGAAGTTGCTTCTCTCCTACTTGCCGGAAGGCAGGCATTTTGTTGGCTGAAAAAATGTTAATAAAAATAACAGATATCAGCTCTCAAAAATACTTGAAAAACACACTTTTTGTTAAGCGTTTCGTGAACGTTTTCTCTGTACAGTTTTGCTTTTATTTGTGTCAAAGCCAAAAAAATCAGCTAAGCCTTTGTTGAAGAATGACACTACTGTGCTTATGTCAAACTCTTTATTGGACAGCAGAAACAAATAGTATGTTCATTACCTCCCTTGAAACAAATAAATTTTTCACTGTGATACTGATCAACAATATTATTACAATTCACAAATCAGACACTACTATCAATCAGTTATTTGCAAAAAGTACATTAAACTAATTAATTAACAGCTTCAATTTTTTTTAGCTAATTAATTGTATTATTAGTGTTGTTGAAGGAAAAACTAAAGTCAGGTATCTTAGTAAGATGTTTGGCCACCAAGTGCTGCCAGAACAGATTAAATGTACCTTATCATTGATTTCTTCTCTGGAAATCAATGCTAAGAATGAAAAATTACTAAACAAACACATTCCGAAACTATAGTTACTTGTGTTAAAATGTAGATTCTAAAGAGTCTAATATGTCTTTAAAAATATATGCAATTTCCATGTAGATATATTTTTCCAGTTATAACATGTTCCTTGTCGTCTCTTTTATAAGAGAATGAAGAGGAAAAAAATTATATATAAAATAACTGGATGATTTATTAACATCTCAATATTACAGATGTCTTTTTAGCCTTAAATTTAAGGTTAGTACATACAGTATAGGGACCTGCTTAAACACTGATACCACTAGGCTGTTTTTTAATTGATTCACCATTCTGTTTATTTTTTGTGCTGTGGGCTGTTTCAAGCAAGATAAGACACAAGATAAGATATACTAAGATAGATGTAACTAATGCCTGATTCATTTTTGTGAGAGTGCATTTATGCACTTTTTTAAAAATGATCATTATTTACTGATGTTCATCTCTGTAAAAAATTTAATAAAACATATAACCTGCAGATAACACACTCATTGTACCTGTCCAAAGAAAAAGTTTCTGCAGCGAACCAAAGTTTTTGCACAAGTATTTCGGGGAACAGACAGTTAGGGGTCTTTGAGAAAAGGTAGCAGGGGAGATTAGCCTCTTCACACCACTAGCTTTTAACTTTTGGTGGCCCCCTTTTCTCCCTTGAAAATAAGATGAATCCACGAGTTTGATTTGGCAGATTTTGCACCAGATGTAACTCTCTCACTCACCAGGGAGCTTTAAAATAAGGTAAATGTGGTAACCACTACACAACACTCAGGCCACTTTCAGTTGAATACTAAACTGGCCCCTGTACTGGGGTGTCATATCAAAGTGCCTTGAGGCAACTGCTGTTGTGATTTGGCGCTATATAATTAAAAATGAATTGAATTTAAAATTGAATGTCTTTATGATTCAAAAAACTGAAACTAAATCTAAAAATACTTTGAACTTTCTAAAGGAAAAAAAGGTAAAGCAGAGTATTTTGAAAAACTGCAGTAATTTCTGACATAACTGCAATTTTTACCCACTGCAACGGCATCCAGTGGGTCACTACTGTTCCTTGGGAGTTATGCTTAACACTCAGGCCAAAGGGGGCAAGTGGAGCCAAACCATGCCCATAAAATGATCTCATACGCCAAAAAAGATCCCCTTAAACACAGGGTCAAAAGATTCAGAACTTTTCTTTAAGCTGTCACAAATCTGTATCTGTATTGTCGCGGACCTCTAATATGATTATGGAGATCATATTAAACAACACTGTTATAGTGCAAAAATCAGATTTCTTTATAGTTTTCTGACAGGTTCCTGAACCTCATGAGGTTACTTCTTATGATCTCTGTTAAAAACAGCCAGGCATTAAAAAATAAAAATAAATAAAATATCTAAACCTAATCCACAACCTAAATCTAAACTGAAGCTTCACTTACCGTTTAAAGCTGACAGATGAGATCTTTCTGTTCCACTGATATTATGCTAGCGGTTTTGCTAGCAAGCTAATGCGGAAAGAAGGCCATGGATAATATTTTTTATAATTTAGGACATTACAAGCGGGGAAATATGATAACCATAATACGCCACAGTGAGTTCCAAATTGCCTTGTGCCGCCGAAATTTTAATTTTAAGGCGGCTTCGCGATGTTTTACAACTACGCGGACGCCGCCATTTTTTTTCTTTTAACCAATCATTGCGGAGCGACGGCGGAAAGCAAGGGACAAATTTACTAAGAGAGAAACGCAATTTAATGAAACTTGAAATGACAACTGGAAAAGTGCAGATGGCACAAAGTTGTACTTCTCATTTCTCTCCTCTGATGATTTAAAATGTTTGTACAAACTAATGAGCTGCATCGATTACATTGACTGCTGGATTTATCAAATGTTATTAGAACTGAACAGAGACGAGACACAAATACGTGTTGTTTGTCCAAAAAGTCAAAAACAAAAAATTTCTTCTTATTTGTCATCAGTTTCTCTGAAACACAGTGAGCAAGTCAGGAACCTTGGCATAATTTTGGACAATGATCTCAGTTTTGATAATCACATCAATAAGGTTACCTTAACTAAAAATATATCTAAGGTTAGAAAATTCCCATCATAAGCTGACTCTGAGAAATTGGTCCATGTGTTCACATCAGGTAGGTTAGGTTAGATTATTGCAATGCTATTTTTTTTTTTTTTTTTTTTTTTACCTCTCAAGTCATTAGATTTAGACTTTTTAACTGTTCTTAGAATCAGATCTAAGTATGCTGAAGGTAGGTTCAGTTATTGTGGCCCTATTCTTTGGAACAAGCTACCTGCTGATTTGAGACCAATTACATTTGTATGCACATTCAAAAACACAGTAAAAACCTTTCTATTCACACAGTCCTACAATTTTTTGTTACAGTTTGTTTGTTTTTTATAATTTTCTTTTTTTTTTTACATTTTGTTTTGTTCTGCTTTGCTGTTTTCACTGCCTTAGGGCACTTTAAACCTACATAGTTATTAATATTTTTTCATTTTCTATTTTAAGCATGTCGACTTTTCATGTAATGAAATGTGCTATATAAATAAAATTGTCATTGTCGTTGTTATATGCAACACATGGCTCTTTCTGTATTGTTATACACCAACTAAAAAAAAGCAGAGACTTGTAAATTTTATGTCTGTATTGTTTAATGATTGAATTTAATGAGTCTAAAAACAACTGAAGACTGAAGCAAACAGTTTTTAGCACTTAAAAAAGCAGAGAGATGTGCAAAGCCATTTTAAATTGACACTGAAGAGTTTTAGCCATTCTTAATCTTCAGGAATCCATTGCAAAGAAACTGTTTTGTGTTGTGCACATTCATTTATGCACGTTTTAACATGTCTGTTTTTGTGCAGCACGAGAAACAGTACAAACACTTCAGCTGTAATAAATAACTCAGGAGCTTTTGACTGCCTGGGTGTATCCCTGGTTTATTTATGGAAAACATTTTCATTATTTTGTGTCAAAAGAACAACCTTTTAATTCTCTGTTGCATTAATCTTTTGGATTCATGTGTGTAGTACTTCTGGTTTCCTTTCACATGTTTGAGTTTTGTCCCCTGATATTTTTTTAATATCCTTTCTTTTATTCCTAGTGTCTCATGTACTTCCTTGTCTTTGTCTCAATCTGTTTTGTCGTAGTCTTAGTTTTCTTCCCTACCTTTTTTCTGACATTCCAGCCAACCAAGGTTTTTGTTTTGTTTGTGATTGTCTGCCTTGACCTCATTAGTTTTACATGTGTTGAGTGAGCCCTGTATTGTCTTGTCAGTCTGTCTGTCCCTGTTTGGCCCTGTGTGCCTTCAAACTCCTTGTGTGTTCCTGGATTACTGTTTTGTATTAGACAGGTACTTTTGTAAGTTGTTTTTAGCTGTTAAAAGCCCTTTAAAAATTAATCCTACCCCAGTGGCTTAATGTTATACAAAATTAGACATTACATAATTATACATAGATGTGTTGATATTTCTAAGCATTAGCAAATGATGTCTATGTCTGACCATATACCTATAACCAAAACACTGTAAATATAATTTATGATGGAAGACCTTTTGCACACATGGTAAAGGATTGCTGGAAATGTTCCATGGCTATTCTTACATACAGTAGACCACAAACTGTAATGCTTAGAAGTCATTGCTAAATAATGTGGTTATTTTTAAATGAATCCTTACAAAGTTATTGCTAAGTAGGGTAGGATGACAAGCAAGTTGAATGTAAGATTACTCATTAGCTGGTGTGTCTGTGCGTGCAGACTAGGTAGTTGTTACAGAGGAAATTCCTTCCAGACTTATCACCTACTCTTGACTGTAATCAGTGGATTGATGAAGAACCAGAATAGCTCTGAGAGCACAAAATGTGATAGTGGCCCATAAATAGATCAAGTGAGGCTGCATGGTCCTTCACTGTCTGCGTCTTTCTACCCCACTGTACTGGCCTTTCCGTTTTTGTCTCTCTAAAGGCACAGTTGACACATATATACCTTTTAGGGCTAATTATGGATCTCCACATATCTATACTCTACACTCACATACACAGTAAGAGTGGGTTTGTGTATGAGATAAATAGAGCCTTGAGTTTTTGAGAAAAGCACTATACAAATGCCCGTGTTCATTCCCAAGTGTACTGGCTAATATCTGTGGAGCTGATTACTGTTAATAAAGTCCTTGGAATGTACTGATAACATCCAAAGCAGCTGGTGAATGGACCAGGATATAAATAGCATATTTCCTATACATAATTGAATACCTTTTTTAAAAGGTGCCTTTGTGCACCATTACAGTAAAGCACAAAATTGTCACTAGTCGCTATAAATTAATAACTGCAATTTTACTATTACTACCCATATGCATGGGCGTAGGTTAACAGTGTGCTATAGGACCTTGCAAGGTTGCAAGCAGATACTAGGTGAAGTTAATTGTGTTTTTGAAGTAATGATTAGTGCCAGTGGTTTGGCTAGGTCTAAACACACAATTAGATGCACCCCACAAACACCACACAGTGTTTTTCTTTTGTTTAATCAAATTAGGAGTAAGAATGTTGCTGCTCTTTATTTCATATTGTTTTGTTTTTTTTTGACGCAGGTAGTTGGTGGCAATTGTTTCCTGTTTTATATTTCTGTGCATCCTGCTTTTGAACAATAAATATATATATCAAAAGCAATAACATCTGCTTATATGTTGTTTACCTCCACCCTGTAGCATTTGACACAGTACCTTGTGTCAAATGTACAGTGGCATTACCGTAGAGGCTATGAGCCCTGTGACAAGCAGTTGCCATCTTTCTCTGATGCTCTTAAAATGTAAGGAATTAAATTATGAATGTTGGAGCCATCACTTGCATTTAGACCTTTACTGCTATGTCTACAGTAATGACCTTGACTAAACTGAAGCTGAACCCTGAACTCGGCCCAAGTGTTGGTCCCAGGACCATTGTAGGATGCCATGCCTCTAGGCAAACCAGCTAGCGGGGGGTCTGGGGTCAGTGGGTCAGCTCAGTTGGGCATAGAGGCAACACTAACAAGTCACTTTAGTGTCAGATGGCTCAACTAGATAGAGAATGACATACTCTGCAGGATGCATATTATTTATCTTGACTACACAGATTAGTTGGTGTTGTAAACCTACTGGTAAGGGCTTATAGGAGTACATTGCAGGTGTGCAATCTGAAGTGTTATAACAGCATGGCTTTACAGTTTTTAATTAACAAATACTGGTTCAGTATAAAAATGTCACCGTCGCCTCCTGTTCCCCTGGACTACCTCAACACTATCTCTTCGTGCCAGTATTCTGGCTGTGAAACCTGAGCCAGGGGCCAAATATAGCCCCACACAGTGAGCAGTTAGGGACCGGGACAGATGGGACAGCAGGCCACTGCAGAGGCAGTACGCTATTGGACCCTGAACCCGAGAGATCCTGCTGCCTGCCTGACCAATAAGGCTGCTCTTCTGGAAAGAGAAGCTTCTTTTTCGACTCATTCTTACTTAAACAAGACAAACCTGGACCCACAAAACCAGGAGAGAGCAAACAGAGGACGAACAGAACACCCGAAGGTATGCTTTCTTCTGTTTTCGGTGCTTTATGTTTATGTTTCTTTATTGTTTATCAAGTGTGTGACTGAAACATTTAATCTGACAGTGACAGTAACAGTACAGCTGTTTTTAAATATAGTCTCTCAGTCAGATTCAAGCATCATGTATACAGTAGCCCCTCTGACATGTTTTTAAGAGCATTTTGATTCCCTCTCACTCTGAAGAATTTGTTCTGTTATTTATACCATTGTGAGATTGTAAAATAATGTAAAACATGAACTCTAGAAAAGATAAGGAGGTAGCAGTAACGTGGGCAGCAAAGGCAGTTATTAACATTTGTCAGCCAAACTCAGTGTTTATTCATATTTAATTATCACTGCGCTGCTGTTGTTGTTGCCTTTGGGACACTGTCCAGGTTTAGTCCTTTGCCATAAGTGTATTTTGTGCAAGTGCAGCTATACCTGTGTGTGTTTAAAGGTAGCAACCTCTCCCCTGTGCTTGGGGTGTGTGGGGTTGCAGTGTTGCTGTGAAACATAGCCCAGGGGATTAAAAATAACAACAGCTGGTCTTCAGGACGCCATGAGGCACTGAGTGTTACACAGCGTCTTATATGTAACTACATCAACAGTTTTACAATATGCATACATGCATCTAGGGTTAATGTCACCATAGAGATCAGAGCTGAAGCAGCACTCCTCTTTTAAACTACATGTGAAAGTGATCTATTGTCCATTCACATGAATAGACGCCAGTAAGCTCCAGTTTTGACTAGAGCAAACTCACATGTAAAGAAGCATCATATGAAAAAATCATGTGTTCTGGCACAATATGGAGAAGTTGGAGTAGACTGGCGAAACTGATGTGGGACACACACACACACACACACACACACACACACACACACACACACACACACACACACACACACACACACATATATATGCACTATCACATGGAGGACAAATAGACTGTATTTACAGTAATTTGTATGCATTTTACCTTCTTACAAGCAATAGGAAGCTAAAGTTACAAAGGCTATCACATGGTCTCATGTGATTTCTTTTTCTATTCCAAAAATCATCATAATATGTGATGGGGTGAGGGTCAGTGGATAAAAATGCTCTACAATTCTGTTTAACTGACATTCTAGCAAATTAGATTTTTAACATCAACACCTTCATTAATCCATTCATAGTTTTAGCATATGATGGCAATATGGTAGTGGCATGTGTAGAAATGTCACCTCACAGTAAGAAGGGTGATGGTTTGAACTTAATGGAACTTTGCGACCTTTCATTGTGGAGTTTGCATATACCTGCACCTGTGCATATTTTTTAGCTTTCCTTTTACATTGCAAAAATATGCTTATCGGGTTAATTGGTGGTTCTAAATTGGTCATAGACGTGGATATGAATGAGCTCTCAATTTTACAAATTTGTCAACTCTCACCTCATGACAGCTGGGATAGGCTCCAATATTCCCACAACTCTTGGATAAGGAGGAAATGCATGGATGTTATTGATCACGCTTTGGCATACCATCATTTGACTGATGCTACTGTTACTTAAACTCCCAAACAATGTTTACATCAATGTCGAAAGAATCAGTGTATCCACAAAAATCCTTTTTAAATTCACCTTTTCTTTTAGAAGGGCAGACATTTTTCTGGTTTATGAGCTCTTGGTGTTCATAAAAAGCGTATTCAGATTAGTATTTATATCTATTGTATGAACAAGTTTTAAAACAAATATAAAAGGTATTTCAGCCCTAACGGATGTAAGACAATTATCGCAGTTTCTGTGGAGGGGGAAAGGAACGTGTGAGGAAAGTATAACACAGAACAGGGGGCCAGGATAAAATGTCCTGACAGGAGCCGGGTGAGTAAAAAATGCCAGTCATGCTCACTATGACTTCAGTAAAGGCCTTTGCTAATACCCATCAACTGTGTCCAAACAACACCAGCCTGACTCATGCTGCCTGCTATGTCTGCGTGAGCAAATGATACAGCATAGTAAAGTCTATTTTCTAAGCTGTCTTCTCTTCTGTGAGCTTGTCATTTCCTTTTTTTTCTTTTTTTTTTACCGATGATTACAAACTGCGCTGTCTGCTGTGTAAACGTGTATAAATGGCTGGTTATGACATTTGCTGTGTATTTCAGGATGCAGGACGGGAGTTGGAATCAGCCACTCCCCATCTCACTGCTGCTAAAGGACCCGCCACCAGGCGCAACTTTGGAGGGTGATGGGGGCATATTTTCTGAGGCATCCTCTGATGGGGAACTCTACCTGGACTCAGTGACAGAACTGGATTCTGGAGGTGGAGACTTTCCGGATCTTACCGCCTTCTTAAGTGCTGAAGAGATTAATCGTAGCCTGGACCTGGCCCGGGAGGCCTTTAATGATACATGCGAATCTGAAGATCCAGGTCCCTCTAATCCAACAGAAGTGGAGCAGGCTCTCCAATCTGTCCCCTCCCTTTCTGTGTCCTCACAAACTAGTGAAAACCTCACTTCAAGCCCAAACCTGCAGCATCAGACCAAATTCCCCAACCCAGATGATAATGCAGCAGTTAATGTTTCCTCCAGCCAGAATGCCCCCCTCGGTAAATCTGTACATGTGTCCAGTGAGGCTCCATCCTGTGTTGAGAAGGCTGTACGTCACAAACCAATCCAACCAGTGTATAAGCAGGATAAACCCAGGCTGGTTCATGAAAGCCTGGAGCTGAATGATCGAGTGGCTTCAGCCACGGAGTTCTGCAGCAGAGCTGCCACATTTATCGAGGAGCTCTCATCCATCTTTAAAGGTCCTGTTCATTCAGAGACAAGGATGGAGGAGGATTCCTCCTCTCCTGATAGTGGTTATCTGACTCCAAGAAGCCAGCGGCCGGTCCCTCAGGGATCAGCCTCTGGTCCCTCTTTGTCTCCTGGGCAACAAGAGGAAGCACAGTACAGCCAATCAGACATGGGCACTCAGCCTGGTGTCCCAGCAGGAGTGGCAGCTTCTTCAAGGTACCAAAACTCTGAAGCTCCAACAGTATACGGACCCCTGTCACCTCCTCGCTTTCTTCAGAAGCTGAAGAGTCAGGAGGTGGCAGAAGGGAGGCCCATTCGTCTGGAGTGCAGAGTCAGAGGAAACCCCCTGCCGCTGGTCAGGTAGGTTTGGATGTCAACCGGATTTTATTGTGCAGGTTGCATATGACAGGTACCTGCTATCTGTTATTATAGAATATAATTATTGTACTTGGTTCCCTAATTTTATGGAGATTTGCAATTCATAGATTTTCAAGTTTAGTGCCATGAAAAAAAGATCACTTTTGTTTATTAGACTAAGATTTATTAAGCCATCTCTCTTTTTAAAAGTAAATTTTGGTTGTATTGACTACCCATTAACTGAATAAGGACTGAGGCACGTCTGAATAAGGACAAGGATACAAAAGAACTGTCTTCTTTTTTAGTTGCTTGTGGTTGACAATAATTTGTATTTTAAGTCTATTCCTTTAAAGTTGGCTGGTGAGACTAAAGAAACTAGAAGTTGTCCTCAGCTGTAGACCCCCCCCCCCCCCCCCCCCCCCCCCCCGCTTTAGCTTAGCTGTGTTGCTACTCTGCTGCAGCTGCTGCAGAGTGTAAAGAAAAGGATTAATCATCTCTATTTCATTATCTTAAAAGTAGAAATCTCAGAGAACAAGAGCTCAAAATGAAACAAACCACTGAATCAGTAGCACCAAGTATAACAAACATGCCCTTTGTAATTTGGTTAAAATAACCCTTTAAGGATAGTTTGACCCTAAGATGTTAAATCAGAATGTTTCAAGAATGCACTGACCTCTATATAACTGTCGTCTAAATCACAGTGTCAGTGATGCTTAACAGACCAACTGTCAGGATCCAGCCTCACTGGCCTGGCTGTTACAGATAAGGTGAGCGAGGGGTGCGAGTTGCCAATGTGTTGACAAGCAGGGGGGACTTCCACTCTGTGTAAGCACATTTGTCCTTTGGTACCTGTGCCAGATGAAGCGGGGACGCTGCTAATTTACGCCTGGATGAACTGTTATTGCTCTTGAGAGGACGGCACCACTGGCCCCTGGTTACCAGTTCATCAGAAAACTAAAAATACACTCCTCTCTTGTTTCTGGATAAGTCATTCTCACATCTCAGTCCACACATTTGCTGTTTACTACAGAGACATACCTGAAGTAATTAAAGTTTCAGTCTGTTTGAAACGTCAACATCCTTTTAATTCTTTAGCTTTTTCTTTTCTCACATTTGAGCTGTTAAACTTAAATATTTAGAACAGTTTCTTCAAGACTCTGTTAACCTACTGGATATAAACATTTTTTACTTCACAAAGTGCTTCTTTTAATCATTCGATTGCTTATATTAAGCTATCAAAGGTTTCAAACTTACATGAAGCTTGAAAATCTGGATGTCTTGTGCATCACTGTACTTCAACTTCAGCTACACTTAATGACAGAAAATTTAAGCATGGTTGTCAGACTTATATTTGATCATTATTGGGTCAAATGGGCAAAAAACATTGTCCGTATTTAATGAATAATCCATTTACAAAACAAATAGTTAAGAAAAATAAGCATTAAAATTAATAAGTATAAAAAATGTAGCATTAAAATTTATGGATCAGACTGGATCTACAAAAGGATAAAAAGGTGTTATGATCTAAAGTGGAATGAAATATCAATAATATTCTACTTCTTTATTATCCAAACAACTTAGCGTCTAGAAATACCTTACGTCTGCAATAGGAATAGCATCATATTTGATACAATATGAGTCATTCGTCTCTCATATTTTGTAAATATGATGGCTTTATTTTTTTGTAAAGCCATCCAGTAGGCCAGTTTTGGCCCCTGGGATACACGCTTGACATCCCTGATCCTAAAGAGCCAATTGTGGTTCCGCTTAAGTTATTTCCAGCCTAATCTTTCCTTATCTGTATCTTAAAAAATTAATTAACAGTTTGAAACAAGCTGTTTTATCCTGTCATCCTTTAAGTCATCTTTCTTCTAATTGACTGCGTCTCATAAACAGATGGTTGAATATGTGCCTGAGATGACCAAATTATGGATATCCCCTCTGACATCATACAGATTAGAGAGTAGAAAAAAACTGTCATAAATATACACTGACCTTATTATTTCAAACTCTTTTCCATGTTTGATATGAGCATCCTGTATTATAACAGCATATTTATTATACCAAATAAGTGAACACATAACAGGTCAACTTAAAGGGATTTTTGAGTATGTAATTTCATTTGAGGTGTTTGTGTAACAAGAAGCTATAAAGCCCCGTGCTCAAGATATGAATCTCCCCAGTAGGATATGGGGGGCCTCCTCTGCGGCTGTATAAATAGTCAGGAGCCAGGCACTGGAATGCAGGCAATGCAATGACTAGGCATTTTCAGTCACCAGACTCTACATCTCCTAACACCTTTTTGGGAAATATGAAGGTAGTGTGTAGGGAAACAGGAGAGTCCAGACACACCGGCAGTAGCTCCATTTTATAACACATACAACAAACATAAAGCTGAGAAGAGTGGAAAACAACAGATGTATTTCACTCTTACCTTTCCACTGTAACATTACAGAAAGATTATGATATTTGTGCTGTAGAAAACAAACTGAGTTGTTGTTGTTGTGACGTAATAAGTTGGAAAATTCTGCAGGTGAGTGCAGATCCTAGCAGCAGGTTTTCTTACTGATTTTTTGCTCTTGAAGTGAGAAGCAGTCAGTATAATCTATGCACAAGGGCTCTCACTTCCTGTGTTGGATACTGAATGTGAACACTAGATGGCAGCAAGTTGTCTACCATTCAAAACAGACGTGCAGCTTCATCTGTAAGTGTGAAAGATATTTAAGCAGCTGCCTAAAAGGTGAAACTGCAAAGACAAAGATTTTTTTTGTGCTGCAAGTCTAGTTATATGTGATGAACATATGGAACTATATGGCATCTAAAGACTGTTGCTCGTCTGAGTTAAAGAGTAAAAAGAAAAAGGTTTTTTGATGAAACCTAGGATTTTTTGATGTATTGCAAGGCATTTCTTTGATGTTTGGTTAATGTTGCATAGTTGCACAGGTTTTAAAAAAAATGATTCCTGAAAGCTTGAATTCAAATGCCTCATTTCTATTTAGTGTTCATTTCCCACAGGCAGCGCCTTTGATGCAATTGCCAATTCGAGCAGGTGATGCACCTCTTCACCTCCGCGTTCTCTCAGGCTAATGAGTTGGAGCTGGATGTGCTGATGCCAGCATTTTGGAAGGCATTCCTGGTTTCTGGGCGCGGTCTTTTGTGGTCAACCACAATTCGTCTCGGTCAGAGAATCTTACGGTGCTGAGTGCCTGGTATTCTTCAGCATGCCCTCAGTCTCCTCACTCACAGTGTTTTATGTAATGCCCAGCTTTTAATGATGCATTTCTAGTATTTGTGTGCATGTTAGTTACATCCATGCGAACCTGCACATTTTTTCAGTGTGAGGTCATTTTGGCTTGTTCAAGTCTCTATTTTGGGGGGTTAAGATTAGCTCTTGGCATGAAGAATTAGGCAATGTATTCGGTCTGTCCAAGCCCCCTGTGTGTTATTAAAGAGAGCATTTCAACACTAAATTGATAGTGTGAGGTCTCATTGTGTGAAACATCCAACACGCTGCAGGTGGCTGCTGACTGATGTCTCGCTATTTCAGTGTACTATAAATGATTTACTGTAAAAATAATGAAGGAATATTTTTTATTCTGCTTCAATTATATGGGCAACCTAAATAGTGTCAATAAATCACCACCCAAATAACTATGAGTGCAGAAAGGGTTAAATAAGACATGCGAAGAGAGTGGAGTGAGATTTGTAGGGAGTTATATAAGTGGATCAGTGACAGTTGAAGAAGTGGAATACCAGATTTAATATGAAGCATGTCTGTTGTGGACAAAGGCAGCAGTCATGCACGGCAGGAGGATGGTAATCCAAGACAAGTTCAGCAGGAGGATGGGCAGAGGACACTCCATAAATCTAAACTCTGTACCGAAGCTTCTATTCCTCCTTTAATGTTAGCAGGCCTCTTGACCCCATTTTAAACATGCATCCACTTACCATGAGCGTTAACCAAGTCCATCAAGTCTACGATAGACAGTGACACATGAAGACTCAGACTAAGCCTCTGATTTTTTAAAATTCCTTCTGTTCTATAATGTAACAAAACTGACTGCACACGTTTGGGACAGGTCTAAAGGTCTGCTGACGGTAACAAGGACTTTATTTTCTGCTTAGACACTTAGGTGCTGTCTGCGTCTGTGCTCTCAGGTAAGATTTGTAGTTCTGAGTCATCCGGGCCTCGGGGTCTGTTCCACAGCTGGACTGTGGAACAGTAAGCAGCGGGTTGCATTCCTCTGTTCACCTGTTAAATGACTCTCAGCTATTCATCATGCTTGATAAGGCATGGCCATTAGATTCAGCTTACAGTAATCTGCCTTTTGATGAGATATTTTAGGCTGTTATTTTTCCTGGATGTTGGATTCCTGTGTGGCTGCCAAAGAGCTGTGTTTGAAGTTGAGCCTGATTCAATTATGGATCGCCGACAATATTGAAGTTGTGGAATTTAGTGCGTGCTTTTATAAGAGTTTGTGCATCTAAAGTGTTATTATGTGTACAGATATAGCAGCAGACTGCTGGTACTTTAAACTGTAAAATGTGCGTACATGTACTGTCCACTTGGCAGTGTATTGTGCGAAAAACAGTCTGCACAGGGATGGCTGTTTTACGAGCAGACGAGAGGTCAAATGGGACTCATAAAAACAAGCTCAAGTCTTCCTTCCCATGTACATGTGACAGGATAACAGCTGTGCGAATGTTAAACTGTCTTACACAGAAACTCAAGATATGCATCTTCGTTCTTTCGTCTCTCCATGTTTGTTTTTTTCCTGTGACTTGAATAAAATATCCCTGCCTCTCCACCCTTTTCAGTTTAAGCCTGAGATTGATATCATAGGGGGCGACACTTGTAGTGGGGGGTCTGCAGGATTTGGTTTCATATCAAGGGAAAGGGGAGGTGGAAAAGAGGAAGATGTTTAATGTCGGGCTCTCGGTGCAACTGATGTGAGGTCAGATCTAAGTCTATAAATTCGGCAGAAGGAGAGAAGGTTACAGAGTTCATTCAGACCATGTCGGCAAATGTCTTCTACTCTTTTTCAGTTTTCAACAGAATTTCAGGGTGTTTCACTTCTGACTCATGTGCATCCAGTTTGTGAAATATCTTATCAGCTTTCCCCATACTTCCACCCTCACAGAGTGTCTCAGGGTGGCTAAGAATTTGCTTTCGAGCTGTAAATATTCATGGCGGGTGATACTAAGGTGATTTGTCACGGAAGCAGATGTTTTTGTATGTTTATATTTTGTTGCATGGTCATGGCTGAGTGGTAAAAAAGGAATCATTTGTTTATTATTTCTTGTATATTTACTTGAGTTGGTCTACAGATGGTCAGAGGTTTACTTTATGAGTTACTCTTGTGAAAGATGAAACTGTACAGTCAGTCAGTGACTCCCAATCAGTATCATAGGGCATATTTTCAAAAAAGCCAGGGGGGTAGGTGGACAAATTCCATCAATTAATTAAAAAAAAATAAAAAAATCAATTCAGTTGACATAAACAAGTAAAAAAATAAATAAAATTAGTAGTTAGAGAAAAAAACAGACACCTAAAATAAATAAATATGTAAGAAGACAATAATTAAAAATAAAGAAAAAGATCTTGAAATTACTTGAAACAAGTATGTTTAAGCAGCTTAAAAAATTATATAAAAAAGTTCGAAACTGTTAGATACTTGTATGTCTAATACATGTTTTTGTCAGAATAAAAAGTTAAAACAAGTAATTAAAATTCCAAATTGCAAACTCTGGGTTAAAGTTATAGAAAGTATAAAAGATGAGCATAGCCATTTTGATACATAGCCATACAAAATGGGTTTGAACTATGCATGCTTAAGTTTGTCCCATCTGTCTTAGTCTTTATTTCTGTGTTGTCTTTAGGAGCTCCATAGTCTCCCCAGCCCATCTTGTCTCTTGCTCCCTCTCTCTGTGTGTTCCTCTTTCCCTCACGCTTCCTCTGTCTGTATTTCATCTCCCTTACCTGTTCCCTTGTTCCTCCTTGTGTCAAGTTCACAGGTCTTAGCCATGGTCTCAGTGTTTGTACTTCCTGTCTTATTCTGACAGCCTCCCGTCCTGTGTTCAGTGTGTTCAGTTTTGCTACCTGTCTCGTTATGTCTAATTCATTCCTGCTGTGTTTCCATGTGTTTCCGCTTCACTTATCACCCCTCAGCGTTCACATCGTCTCGGTCTTCCTCCTTCCTTTGTCAGATCGTCAGTTCTCCCTCCATGTTCCCTGTCCACACTCCAATTTCTTAGTGTTAGTTTTGCCCAGTTTAGCTAGCGTTACCTTAGTTTCCTTTTGTTTCATGCAGCCTTAATAAACAGCCTGCTTTTTGTTAAAACCCAGTTTTGCCCCCAAATGTCAGCTTTTGGGTCCTCACGCTCCGCTCCACACGATCTGCCACCGCAGACTGGGTCAAGAAAAGGCCCATCAGCTGTGTGTGCTTCTTTGAAATCCAAGGAAAAGGGCTGTTAGTGAGTAGTTGGCAGTTTTTTTGCAGACCAGAGGGCATCCGTCTGTACAAAATACAGGTGATTTTTGGCAATCTGTTAGCAACCATAGAAATAACAATAAAAATTTGAAAAACCGGTAAGGGAATATACATTTTCCCCGAGCAACTGAAGGTTGCCAGGGGGTTACTAGTCAGTCTTTAGGCCTGTGTGACTGGGGCCTAACCATAATTGACTGATTAATGACAACAGTCCTAATCTAACTTAACATTAATTCAAACATGTATATTTTAACTTGAAAGGTTGTGTTCCCAAAGGGGTTCCTAGGCCCATATTATAGACTGAATTTAAAAGCTGGCAGTAACCAGAATCATGTCACTCGCTGGTTATCAGAGTCCATTGCCATCTTGACGTTTTAAAAAGAAGTGACAAGTGAGTGTTGGATTTGATTTGGAAACCGGCACCATTGCCTTTTTGTCTTTCTGGAAACTAAGTAGAGCCATAATTTGCAAAATGAACTTTACGTTTTATTCAATATGACCTGATTTTAACAACTAAGCCCATAAACTCATAAACAGAAAGTGTTTACTGAGGTCATAGAGAAAGTGAGCTGAGGGCTTCTATACAATCTTAAGTTGCCTCCCGCTGACTATTAAAAACAATGCGGGCTTAATGCACTTCCACACTAGCTCCACTTTTCAGACTGAGGAGCAACATCCGTCTTATACTTTCTATGGCCCATCTCACAGTGCTGCTGTGGGGGCATTAGATAAAAAAGATTTAACTACTGCAGTAGGTGACTCATTGTTTAACCACACTTATGACAACACATCTGGTCAGTGTACTTTGAATATGGTATTAACTATATCTAATGGTTGTTCCCAGAAATATATGATACATACCAAAATTAGTGCTGACAAAGGCTACTGCGTGGTTTGCCTTCAACGGAAATTACTCAGATGCTGGAGATAAGTAGTTGCGGTTATGAAAGAACTTCTGTAAATCAATGAAATTTAGTATGGCACAGGCACTAACAGAAGCACTCCCATAGGTGTCAACGCATGAGAAAAGACTTTGCTTAACTTTCTTAATTCCAGAACCGCACCATTCGCAATTAATGTCACTTTAACCCATAACTAGTTTTAGAAAAAAATGTGAAAAAGCCATAAACATATGTAACCTCAATAACAACTGGCCAATTAGACATCTGATCCACTTCCTGTAAGTACAGGCAACATGCTGCTCCTGAATTATGTGTACTCATTTATTTTTTATGGCTGATATGTTTAATTTTTAGGCTCTTCTGGAAGTAACTTTTGTTGGTTTTCGTACTGGATTTATTTGAAAGTTTGGACGATTTATTGCAATCACAGTATGACATCATGAGAAGACATAGCCTCTGTTTTTGTTAGTGTCATTTGGTCTCCTTGGAGCAAAAACAGGAGTTGCCATGGCAGTATGGCCTCCATTTTTGTGATGTCAACTGACCCTTTCAAGACCTTTTTAAACAGGATGTAATGTGTAAGTGAGTCTCTGATTTAATGCATATGCATGTTTGGTTGTTTGTGGAAGGAATGGGAAATTATTTAGCATTTCCTGATTTGTGTGAAAGCTTTTCCTTGTGTCTTTGTTAACCTGTGTTTGTATGTTTATAATGTAAGATTTATAATATGATGTTTATAAATACAGCCTGATATGTTGTTGACTTAATTTTGCAAATTTCTTGCCATCTATATAGGAGGGCAATAGCAGTAAGAGAATAGCAGTGGGTCTGCGAGGGCTAATGTCAGATACCCAGTAATTAATGGGAACATCCAGAGACTGTAAAACCCGGTCTTCTCATTAACCCAGGTTTTATAGTCACTTAGGGGGAAGAACAGTGCTTTTCAGGTTTTATCACTACAAATTAGAACAAGTTCCTTCACAAACCACATAATGACAGGTTGTGCAAGAGGGACAGGACATTCAGTTCTTTCAGTTTTACTTATATAATGCCAAATCACAATAAGTGTTACCTCAAGGTACTGTAAAGATGCTACAACATCATAGAGTGAAGCTCAGTGATACCAATGAGCGAGGAAAAAACAACTTGGACCACGATGGGTCGGACAGACTAGGAGAGAGAAATGACAAAAAACTAATGATGTGGAATTCCTGCATATAAATCCATGGGGAGTAAAAGAGAGGAAAGCAGGATGGAGATGCTCAGTGCATCATGGGAGGTCTTCTACCAGACGAGAGTAGATCAGGAATGAGTCCTAAGATACTTTTTTGAGCTTTTAGTTCCTTAATGTCTCATCTTTGCTGTTGAAAGTGCTAAAAGTTAAACCGTTAGTTAAACAGTCAGCGTTTTTTCTTAATGTTTTTTTTTTTTTACTCTATAACCCAGTGCTATCCCACTCTGAATGTTGAAGCCATTACATGTGAAGACATTTGTTAACAAGTGGCTAAATGTGTTTGTGAAAGTTATATTAATTTATAAAAAAAAATCTACATGTCATAAGCTTTTTTTTTCCCTTAAAGGTTTATTTTCTACATTATTCCATAAACCTTGGAAAAACACCATTTGCTTTAAGTTAAGGGTTAGATAAAGCTACCTGTGTCTATAGCAGCATAACTAGGAGATGGTTTTGAGTCACCAAATCCAGCCCTAGCCATTAGCACAGTCTTTCCAGAAGCAACTTTTGTAAACTGGTAGCTATTTTGGATTGACTTCTGCAGTTATTTTGGAACCCCTGTCTAAATGAATGGTGAGAAATTCATATCTTTAGTTGCAGTAGTTACTGGGACATAAAATGTTCAGATTAGTATCTCTCAAGTGTAATAAAAACTGTTTCAAAACTTAGGCAATTTTGTCACAAAATGTAATTTAAAAAGCTTTTTTGAATCTTTACTGTGTGTTGCTAGTATGTTCCCTTAAGTACAGAGAGGGTGACTGTCGTGAACCCAAACCGAGGAGCCTGACAGCTAAAGGCTCTAGTCCTCTGTCTTGCTTTTCCAACTCTAGAAACCACAAGAAAACCTTTCCAATATGAAAATACTGATACTATAAGGCTGATAAGATATATTTATATATATATGCAGTCTCCCGGCAAGGTTCTTTTCATTGTATATTTGTATGTAATCTGGTAAAAATTCATATGTAAACATGTAAGGAGCAGACCATCTTCGTAACAAGCACCACAAACAAGCCCACCTGCCACGTCCTACTGGTAGGCTCTTTCTGGCAGCGACCAAAATATCACAAGTTCAGCCTGCCTTGAAGCCTGAGTGGGGCACAGACCGCACCCTTTCATTCTGCCGTGGATAGTGCATCAGACATAAATCTGCTGACTCTAAACAAACCACCAGTACCACATTTATGTCT
This sequence comes from Pelmatolapia mariae, assembly GCF_036321145.2. NCBI lineage: Eukaryota > Metazoa > Chordata > Actinopteri > Cichliformes > Cichlidae > Pelmatolapia > Pelmatolapia mariae. The sequence goes on along the minus strand of NC_086246.1, from coordinate 42,657,686 downwards.
GCCAAACTAGGTGAATTTGAAGCTAGGAGCATTTGAGATTATTATGGTCTCATTGTGTGTATGTGTCGGCATGGGCGTGTACAAATCATGACGTACCCACACTGCTCGCAGTAGCCACAGCCATCTGTCTTGTACTTGCCAGGTGATGCCAACTCAAAGTGGTCTATTTGGATCCTCACTTATCCAAGTTATTTTTGTTCAGGCCTAACAAGGCTTTTTAAGTGGCCTACTTAGTTCTGGCATGTGGGATTTATTAAGTAATGGTCAGTATAGTTAATGTCCTCTCTTTTTGGGACACACTGTAGTGTGTATTGCAGCACTGTCATCTTTTATTTTGATGAGATCCCTCTTCCTGCAGTCACAGATCAGAGGCCCAGAGGTTTCCATGGTGGCAGGGTCATTTGGCTTAAACCCAGTGTTCTCTGTGGTGTTTTTGATGGTCAGCAGACTGTGGCCGGGATCTGTATAGGAGCAGAAGTTTTGCTCTTTGTTTGGGTGACAGAGTCCAGAAATACACAACAAAAAAGACTGGGTTTACTTGTTAAAATCCTTTTAGGCCACAACATGTTTCTCATCAGAGGAAGTTTACCTGCATCCAGCTTTGAAGGCTTTAGAGTGGCAGAGAGTTTGATTGGTTTGGGTAGGATTTATCCTCGCTGTAGAGAACACAAAAACATGGAGACATTTCAACCAACCACTGGAATTATATGAATGAATTCAATGTGGCCAACTGTGAAGCAGTTTTTGTGTTTTAAATGAGTCTTAAATGTATTTTTTCTGCTCTTCTGTCTTGTGTGGAATTTGGCAGCCTGGGCTGCTCCCTCCCTCTCAGCCCTCCGCTCAGCCCGAGTGTTGTGTGTGTGCCTGTCTGACTGTGTGACTCAGAGTGGCTGTCCTGGTGTGAGAGTGTCAGTGTGTGTCACGCTGTCAGGAGGAGAAGCACTGTGTGAAAACTTCAAAATCAAGGGAATCTGTGTAAGTTTGATTTATCTAACTGGGAACAGCACAGCAGCTCAGGTAAGTTTGAAAAACAACCTTGATGCCATCTGTCGCTACTATTAAATGGAAGTCAAGCTTGTGTGATGAATTTCTTTGATTTGATCTTCAGCCTCATTGAACATCACTGTAATAAGGGTAACAGACTCATCAGGATTTGGGTTTTCTAGACGAACACTTCTAACTTTTTACTGAATAAAATAGTAATGTAGCTCTCTGAAACAACACATGATAAACTGCGGATTTTGTATGTGAATGAATGAATAAGTTCATTCATATGTATATCAATCCATACTTTTTTTCTAGGGATACTACTCACTTTAAAAAATTAGATGGAATATGTGTTAGTATGTGTGTGGGTGTGTGTGTGTGGGGGGGGGGGGATCCCCCTGAGTGCTGAGGTGTGTGCATTTGTAGCTCAGCTGCTGCACATGTCCGTCACTATTTCAGCTGAATGTGTAAACACACACAAACAGACACACACGTCAGTCACTATAACAATTAATTACTGCACTGACAAATGCAGTTAGCATTCAGTATCTATTATTTCTGCTACCCACAGTATGAATTTCACAATGATGATTCAGACTGAACCATTTGCCTGCTTGGCGCAGCCACACTGAGCTCTGCTCTCTTGCAGTGGACAGTGCCAGTTAATGGACTTGGTTAAAATTCCTTGGAGAAAAATATCCTTTCGTTTCATCCGGTCAGAGCTTTGACTGTCAACTGCAGCTGTCTTCTAGCTGGAATATTCTGGTGAACTTTGACCCCTGATGGTGTGCCATCATTAACCAGGCTCCATCAACAGAGGCCTTTTGCTTCTTTGTAAAGCTCGGTTTCACCATGTATCATCTTTAATCAAGACATGCATGTTCTTCAGTCACGCAGGAAAACGTTTAAACTGAGCTGTTGTGCTTATTTTGTAGTCCAGATGACAATACTCAAACAAAAAGGCTGCAAGATAGAAGATGATCATTTACTTTGGCTTTGACTAAAGCATAAACACTGAGTTTCTGAGAAATCCTTTAACAAATCTGAATGTCATTTAAAATTATTGCCTCCTTCTCAGCTTCAATTATATACAAACACTTTTTTTGACTACTTGAAAATAGCCCTCCAACAATAAACTGAATAAATATTTCACAAGTTATGGCCTCACATAAGTATTTACATGATCAGTACATTTGATTTACTTTTATTTACTTTATACAACATGCCTCATTCTCACACATTTGTCATTTCAATAAGGTGAATGTTAGCGTTAATGTCAATTTAATTCAGTTCAGTTTAATAATATTTATCTATATAGCACCAATTCAGAACAACAGTCCCCTCAAGGGAGTTCTTCCTCCCCACTGCTGCCAACTTGAAGAACTCCCATTCAATGGGAAGACACCTCTGGCGGAACAACATCAATAAATCAATTATTAATCAGCTAGTTGGCAAGTTTAACTTAATGTTTCTTGTGATACAGTAACTTCTCCAGAGCACTTTAGCTTAAAACTGTCTCCTGGCCCAACACAATGAGCTGAAAGATGCTAAATCCTATTTTAGATGAGGAAGGATAAAGAATTTCTTTGAGGTTTTGACTTTTTAACAGGATTAACAGTATATAACTATGCCAGCTGCACTGTTGGGTTATACCTAGCTAGCTAAATGCTAACTTGAGTACTGTATGTTAACACTCTCACAGCAACAATACTATGATGATAAGCTCATGCTTGCCCACAATCCCAGTTTTTCTAGGTTTCTCCCACATTTTAAGACCGTCTCCCGGCACCCTCCCCTTTTTGCTGTTTTCCTGGGAAAGTCCTGTAATTTGCACAAACCTCAAACTTTATAATGAATAACTGGAATACATGCGCATGCATATCCACATGTTTTATATTTGTCTAGTGTTACTCAAGTTGCCAGATTGTCTATGAAACACAGTCTACATGCAATTTCAACACACCTGTCGGGCAACAAATAACCAGATTCAAGGTGTGTGGAGGCAGATCAGTTAGCTGATTGCGGTTTTAGCTGTTGCTTCACCTCTCGAGCTGTCCTTACTGCCAAAATACAATACAGATAGACTTGAAGACATAAATAAAAGAGAATTGACACAGACTTTGGTAAAGATGGCAAGAGTTTCACCAATTTGAGCTTTTCAGTGCGAGAAACGTTTCATCAGTCATCCAAGTGACTTCTTCAGTGTCACACAATTGATCACTGATCAAGGACCATTGATCAATGGCCATGAGTACCATTCCCCGAGTTGGGAAATGGCTGCAATCACAGCATTGTAAGATGGCGAAAGATGTACCCTTAGGCCCCTCCTCGATTCAAAGATGGTCTTTCCCTTTTCACGTAAATGGCCTCCTTCACTCCCCGCTCAAACCAGCGTTCCTCCCTGTACAGGATGTGTACATCCTCATCACTGAAAGAGTGTCCAGTGGCCTGTAGTTGTAAATAGACTGCAGAGCCCTGGCCTGATGAGTTAGCTCTTCTGTGTTGTGCCATACGCTCCACCAAAGGTTGTTTGGTTTCTCTTTATAAGTTTGGGGAAACCTGCAGTCAGCTGAGACTGAAGAAGTCACTTGGATGAGTGACGAAATGTTTCTCCCACTGAAAACGCTACGTCCAAATGAACGGAATCAACCTTTTGGGATTTACTTACCTGGATGATTGAGAATGCATCAAGAATTAATCCATCAAATAGTAGTTGTGATAAACTGACCTAAAAACCAAAGCTGTCAACTTACAGGTGATGCAAGAGGACAAATCAGAGGTTAAATAAAATTGGTAGGATTTATTCTCTGTAGACAATGACATTTGATGTCAATGTAATTGTTAGTGTTTCACCCTGCACCAAAGTGGTGGGAAAACTAGCAATAAGACTGGTAAGATCTACTATTGCATTAAATAAATTTTAAGATGAATGCAATCTTGTTAGTATGATTAAAATTTCTGAACAATTACAGCTTTGAGTCGGACTTTAACCCTCTCAATTCTAAGCCATCATTTGTGATGAACTTAACTCCAACGCTAAGCCTACACAATCAGAATTAAGTAATTTTCGTTTTCATTTAATTGTTCTCCCAAGTCTTTATAATGTAATAAGGGAGCAACTAAAATAATTATTCTAACTGACACATAACTATTCACTTTTTTTTAATCATCAATGAAAGATGTCAAAACTTTTGAAAGGTCCAGAAATCAAGTTGGTTGAATATTTCATTCATTAGGTAAAATAAACTGCCGGAAGTACAAACTGCTACCTGGAGGTGTGGCTAAATGATGCATTATGTGAAAATCTTATAATTTAAAGTATTAAGGAGTACTGTGGTGGAAATGTTCTTGATTTATGGAGGTTGTGCTTTTGGCCTTTTGGCTGGGAGCTTTAAAGCTGGATTGATTGCTGGTTTCAGTTGGCATCCGTGAGGAAAGGAAACCCAATATGTTTTCTATGTAGTGTTTGCATAAACTGGGAGATTTGTCTGTCGAGGATAATAAAACCAACACTGCTTGCTATAGTGTGGGTAGTTTCAGTTGACCTCTATTGTAGTTTGTAATTAAGGATAAAGACAGCCCAGATGCCGCTGCTCTTGTCCAGTTGAACTTTGGCTGAATTTTGTGGTCTATAGGCTTGAAACTTAACACTGAGAGCCAAGTTTGAATAGAAAAACAACTCAGGAAGTAGTCTGCCCATGCCTTATACCCTATATCGACTGATGAATGATTTGTGTGCATTTTGCATGCTGGCCATTCCTTCATCTTTGCCAAGGTCATCTTAGTGATTGAACCCTCCTCCTCTCTTTTTTTCTCTTCCCTCTGCGCTCTGGCCTTCATCTGTCTGGGTTTGTGGTGAAACTGAGCTTTGCTTCATAAAATTTTCCATCAACAGAGGCAAATAACAACAGGGTCAGACGAGGAGAGTGTGGCCCTCAGCACGCATTATCGAGGCCAGGGCAACAGCCTCTGGTTTGGCCTGTCATACGGAATGCTCTCTTCTTCTGTATGGAGCTAAGTTAGCACAGAAAGCACCCGGCGCTATTTGAGCCATCATCTGGCCTCAATTGTCTTCACTGAAATCTGTATAATTGCTTTCTCACATGCTATCATTGTTCAGAGAGTTGGTGACAGGCTGTTTGATGGTGATGGTGGGTTGTTTAATCAGCCTCTTGGCTTGGCGCCCTTGGGCGGAGGTGGGGTGAATGAAGAGGTGAGGCGTTGCTTGTGAAGCCCATTCATTCTCAGCTATTTTATATGCATGTTCTGAATATTTGTGTTTTGTAATAGTATTGTGTTAAGAGGAAATGGGTGGTAATTCTGCACTCTGCCAAGAAATTTCTACCTTCACTCAGCTTTCTTTAACACACCCTGCTTCCCCTCCAAATCAGGCTGCTGGTAGCTCAGTTTGTTCTGTGCGTGCTGCACTGCTGCATGGGACTCAGCAAAGTCCTCCCCCCCCCATCCCCATGCTGTTTAGGCCTATCATGATGCTCAGCACATTCCACAGAAATAGAGAGGAGATTAAATAAACATTACCGTCTGTCTCTAAATGAGTTTACTTAGTAATTATGCATAATGGTAGATCATTAAGGTTGATTAATAAGGGTTTTTATTGTTGTGCTTGTTAGGGATGATCTTGGCTTCCCAGTTTGTGCTCTCTCAACCCTCAGAGGAGCTGATGAGTCCTGCCTTGCTCTGTGATTTGTCAGAACTGTGTCTGAACAAATTTCCATTTCCATTTGTCTGCTGTGTACATGGCCTGTGATTTAAATTTAAGGAGAGACCCTTGCGAAGTAAAACTACTGAAGGCAAAAAAAAAAAAAACCCTTAAGACCACTAATATCATAAATGCTTTAACTGCAATTCTGTTTTTTCATTTCGCTTGACACATGTTGCTGCGTGGAAACGTCTGGATGGAGTCAGGCCACCCTGTGGGAAACCTATCCCCCCGTTGTTTGCTGGCCTCTGTTCACTATAGTTACACTCATGCACAAAATGCTCACTTACACTGCCTCTGACAGCTTTAATATCCTCCATCACAAAAACCATAGTCATTACTTTAATGATGTCATGTGTTACATCAAGCCCTTTCCTGTGTGTGTTTAATTTAACGGCACTCGAGAAATGCCCAAGTGATTTTCCTATACTGAAGGGGATTTGTATTGTGCAATCTGCAGATGTAGTGCATATGGCTGCAAAGTCCATTGTGAACCATTTTTTATTAATACGGCGAGTGACTTAAAAAAAAGTAGTGAGGTCTAAGCAGCCAAGCAAATCCCCAGCAGACCCTGCAGTCACACAGACGAGTTGTTTTCCCTTTTCTCTGCCTGGTTATAATCCAGAAAAATGGATTTCAAAACCACACAGACATATTGGTTTGCTCAAAAATGTCAACTTTTTACTCTCAGTCACAGGCTGCTCTCAATTTTGAATTAGATTTTGAGAATTCAGATTGTGTTATATAACAAAGTTGGACTAAACTAGATCCAGTGTCATCCCAGCCTTTTTCTGTGTGGGTTTTAGTTGTCTGAAATGTGGTAGATGACTCCTTGTCTTTGTTGCTTCAAGGGTTGACACAACAGTGGATAATGTGTCCTTCCTTGAGTAGTTCTTCATTACTGTCATTCCACATTGTCTGTTTTGTATCATTTAACACACTGGTGTCTGGCTACCCAGCTTCCTTTGTTTCAGAAAGGGGAAAGACCCCACATAAGTGTAATTTCCATCTCCTTGTTTTTATTATAGATAAGCTTTGAGTCACATTTTCAAAACAATCCTTATCTATTATAGACTCGCCATTGGTGTAGCCCTCAAGTTCATTGAGGTCTCAGTATTCTCATCCAATGAGCATACACTGAATGATCCTTATTTCTGATTCTAATGAAGATCAAAATGTACAATATTAACTTACTGTTTGACTAGTATTACCTAAAACTAGTGACTGAGCCTGTAAACTTATCAGGAAAGTGTTTACAGAGGTCACAGACCAAGGGAGACTAGGACCATTTTTCTATAGACTTAATGCAGCTGAAGTTGTTTGGCAGCCAGAAGAGTCGCCTCCTGCTGACTATCAGAAAGAATGCAAGTTTAAGGCAGCCCCAGCTACAGCATCTCTTGACATCATGCAGAGCCAAGGATAGAAAAAACTGTCTATAGCCAGAGCTTTTAGGTTTTACAGATTATTTGGCGCTTATGCAAACTAAATTTTTTAAAACTTTGGTCATGTTTAAAATGAGCTGTAACAGGAAAAATAAGGCAAATATTCCCCAAATCCTTTTATCAATCTATGAAGGTGGCTGGTGTTAAAGGCTGAGAAAGCTGAGACAGGCTGACAAAGCTCTGCAGTGTTCAGTCGGTCTCTGATCCTGATGAACCGCTGAGTGTGATCTGTCTCAGTCATGACAGGGCGTATAATTTTTCTTATCCGACCCCACCTGACTCATGCTCATTCACCTTTTCTTCCTGTACTTGCCATTCATACACTTTCTCCGCTTGGCTCCCACATCCACACCCAGTCTCCCAGGTGTGAATTCCCGATTATGAAGTGTTGTCTGGATATTTTGGCTGATTGATTGCTTTCTGGAAGAGGAGTTGGCCTGATGTTTGACTGACACACCAGGGTGTATAAAATCATGTAACGGCCACACAGCAGGATGTCAGGAATTTTTACGCAGCTCTCCCAGATAGTAGGAATGTTCTCAGGTCTGGGCTCTGGAGGAACATAACAGCTGTTCGTTCTCCTGGCATTTTGGGAATTCCAACCCTCCCCCTGTCAATTCATTGGTCAATATCTGAATAGAAGATACACAACTTCCATTTAGTATGGTGCTGATGAAGCGTGCTGATGTCCTCTTTTAAAAATACCTTAAAACTAAGACACCCAGAGATACAAGTGCAGATAAAAGTAACAGTCTCCCCACAAATCGAGGCATTTGAAGCCAGGACTTGTATGTGTGTATTTTGTTGGAGATGGTTGATTTGATTCCTGCTGTTTGATCCTCTTTTTGATGTGGTAACATAGGGCTGGTAGAAGAGGGGGGTCTGCTTTAATCATAACCCTGTGAAGAGTGATGAGACGTATGAAGCTGGTTGTGTGGTGGACTCTCTCATCCCTCCTTGGTCCCAGATCAGGGAACAAAGTCTGTGTTAGCAAAACCCCAAGGAGGTGGTGCAGAGCCCAGGCGCCCATCCAGACACACAGGCTTCTGATTGGAAAGGGGGAAAGGGTGTTTCTGCTTCCCGTAACACGGCGTCTTGTTCATGCCTCAATTGGCAGATATGGAAACTTAGACATTCCTGGTATGTGTGTGCGTGTGTGTGAATGAGTAGATGTTAATGTTAATTTATTTGGCAGGCTTCCATCATATTTGGAAGAGGTGTATTTAAGTTTTTGTATTTGACAGGATGAGTTGTGGCTTTTTCTTGTCAGATAGACAAGACATAAATTTTTGTTATGAGTCAAACGAGTCTATAATATAGGCTTCTTTTTAAGTTTCCATAAAGGGCGGGGGGTGTTGTGTTATGCTTTTCTTTATTTTCTGTCATATATACTGTTACAGCGGTGAAGTATAATTTTAAATATAACCAAAGTCTCAAAAAAATTAGGTCAGTTTATGTAAGAGTAAACCCTGTAAACCAAATAGTCTGGCTTCAGACTGCTCTAAGTTAGCCTAATAGGAAGGGAAGGAGCCTAAATGGCTTGTTATAGATGGGAGCAGCGCCAAACTCCAGTATAAGATAAATAAGGATTTTTTGAGCTGTGATGGACGCAATCATACTTTTGTAGAGTCCAACATTTAAAATATGGAGCTGTTGTGTGTTGCAAAGTCTAATAAGGAACCTGTTCGTGTAAGTAAATGGCATACTATTAGTGAATTTGTTTTGAGCAGGACCTCCTTTTAGAATAGGAATAGGAATGCCTTTAAAAAGGCAGAATAAAAAGAGGAAACCCGGAGAGAAGATTCATAGATTTAGTGAAGGAGGGAATGTAGAGAGCTGGTGAGACAGAGAAGGATGCTAAAGAAAGGGTGAGCTAGACACAGATGATCTGCTGTGGAGACCCCTAAACAGACTGCCCCAAAGGCAAACAAGATCTTAAAAATGATTTTAATTATTACTATAACATGTTGAGGTAATCAAACTTGTCTTGTACTTCTACCTTTAGGTGGTTCTGTGAAGGCCGTGAGCTGCACAACTCTCCTGACATCCAAATCTGGAGGGATGGTGACCTGCACACACTGGTGATTGCTGAAGCCTTTGAGGACGACACAGGACGTTACACCTGTGTGGCTTCCAACAGTCTCGGAGCAGATAATACTTCAGCTGAGGTTTATATTGAAGGTCAGACAGATCGTTTCATTACTTCTTCTTGGGGTTGTTGTCAACCACCCAAAGTCTTGGTTGCCTTTGTTCCACAAAGTGTATCCATGCGCTCTGCCTGTTATGCTTTCTAGCCTAAATTAATTATACACACATGAAAAGGCAGTATATGCAGCACATTGAAACACTGTAAACCTTGTTATTTCAAACTGAAATAAAAACAACAGACAACGAGGAGCTTTTATACTTATGTGAGACAGACATCCAGCTTTGTTTGGGTTGCTCTTTTGGTCAGATGCTCAAGCCTGGTGCAGTTGTGCCTGCACAGTATGTGTGTTGTCATATAACTAAAATGCACTTACACTTGACTTTTTAATCATCTGTTTTAAGCAAATGCAGCCATATTAGCAAATTCTTTGACGCGTTGTAATCTAGCTTGTAGCTATCTCTGAAGTCCACGGTGGGAAAAACACGGTGGTGTTTAACAGGTAGTCCGTTCCTTCTGATGCAGAAAATTATGGGAGGCTACAGAAGATATTGATATAGCGCTTTTTGCCCTATGGATGTAATAACAGCAATTGTCCAACCAATGAAAATTTGGTTAGATGAAAGTACACACCAAATAACTGACCAGTTGAGACTACAGAGATGCTTTTGCAAATGTATTGACTGATATTGAGTCTTACAGGAGAATACAGACAATTGTTTAATTCATTTTATTGCTGTGGTTTGATAAGCTATGCCAAGAAAGAGCACTACAGATTCAATGTTTGCTTTGAGAGTGTTGATGAAGACTTATAGATAAGGCCGGAAGGTGCAGCTTGTTTGCAGCGGTGATGGACAGGCTAACAGATGGTACGCTACAGAGAAGAGGAATGACAGTCATTAGAAATAAGACAGAATACACGTGTGTGAATGAGAGGGAGACAGGTGTAACAGTCAAGCTGCAAGGAAAAAAGACAGTGAAGGTAGATGAGTTTAAATACGTGGGGTCAACCATTCAAAGCAACACAAAGAGAGTCCTGGCAGGGTGGAGTGGGTGGAGATTAGTGTCAGAGGTGATTTGTGACATAAGGATAACAAAATGAGAGAAAGGGATGCTTTACAAGTTGGTAATGAGACCTGCTATGATGTATGGTTTGAAAACAGTGGCACTAACAAAATGTCAGAAAGTGGACCTGGAAGTGGCAGACCTGAAGGTGCTAAGATTTTACTGAGCATGACCAGGATGGACAGGATCACAAGTGAGTATATCACAGGAATGCCTCAGGTTGAGGCAAGGTTGAGATCATTTGGACGTGGGCAGAAAAGGGATAGTGGATATAGCAGACAAAGAATGGTAAAGAGGGAGCTGCCAAGTAGGAGGAAAAGAGGAAGACCACAGAGAAGAATTATGGATGTAGTGAAGGCGGCCATGCAGAGGGTTGGTGTGGCAGAGAAGGATGCTACGGATAGGGAGAGATGAAGGTAGAAGAGATGAAGAAACTATATGAAGATAAATTATGTTTTCTGAAAAGAATAATCCTGAAAAAGCAGTTGGGGCTGGGACAGTGTTCATCTTAACACCATAAATGTAATAAATGTTTTATTGTATAGAGTTGCATATTTAAAAACAGTAAATCTGTTAAGCTGTTTGGAAATAAATGGCCTATATAATGTTCGGTAGCACATAAACCACAGCAGCTTCTGATTCTGCTCCACTGCAGGGGCGTCGTCATCAGACTCAGAAGGAGAAGGTGCATCGAAGTCTAGATCAGGAGCCATGCCTCAGTATGTATATTCCTGCACAACTACCTTTGACACTATGACCCAGTGAACCTTGAACTATCCAACAGGCTAACCGAGCCCTTGAGCGACTAATCAAGTCTGCTACCTGCTCCTAGTTAATTGGGTCCTAAAAAGGCTATTTATTAGCCAACAGCCTGACCCAGAACATAGTCAGCAATCACAGTAATGACCTGGAGAGGGTTAATATGGTAGGAAAATCACCTGAGAAATTTGGTCTCTTACTTATTTCCAAATGTTAAACTTTTTAATTCATGAGACTTTAACTTTTAGTTTTATTCAATTTCCTCTCCAATCCTGAAAAATATGTATTAATTTAATGACATTTTGTGCATGAAATTCCAATTCCATTATTACAATAGAGCATTTTTTGCAGTCCCTGAGTCCTTTCACTTTTTCTAAATGTTTTTCATCATTATCTTATGTATAAATCTCCCTGCATCTGGACTGTTTCCTGATATTCGTTTCTGTTTCCATTTGTGTTTACCCACTGAAGCCAAGATCACTGATATCATCTTAATTGCTGTGGAGGCAATTTTCCTTCAAGCATTATATTTTAAATTAAAGCGTACAGAGTTTTGAAACTGGTCTATTTTTTCTCAGAAATAAGTTTTTGTTGTTGTTTTTTTCTTGTTTTAGAGTCCAGAAGAAGACTACTTCGATGTCCCTAACAATACGCTCATCTTCACCCAAAACCACCGAGGTGCTACCTCATCGCACCACCCTGGTGCAGTCCTTGTCTCAGCCCCCACAGCGGGTAAAACATCTTTCTTTCTCTTTCTCTTTCTTTAAATAACTTCATCTGTTTGGGAAAGTAAGTGTGTGTTGACTTCTAGATGCAGAGCCCAGTTTCATCACTCTATGCTGGTGAAGTCTCAGGCCCTCCTCTGTTCACCAAGGTAAGTGTGCATACACTTTTGTGTAACATACTTTACACAAAACGTAAGTAGACATGGAAAACATCATGAAAATGTGTGACTGTTAAAAAACATCAATAATCAACCACAACAATCACCAATAACCTCTGGGACTGAAAAATGAAGCCAGGATAGAAGTGCTAAAAACTGCAATGTTTTGAATGGCCACTTGAGGCAGTTTAGCGAGCTATAGCTAATTTCTCCCAACAGGTTATGATTTTTTTTTAGGGTTTTTTTTTTCAGTGTAATACACACATATTTGGTTGACAAGTGAAAGGTTGCTTGTTCAATGCTAGACTGAAACACAAATTTCTTTTGGAGTTTAAACAGGAAGGGCATCTGATGTAAAATTAAATAAAGTCAAAATTAAATATGTAGAGGTACCCACTGTGGTGAACTCTTGAGGCAAGGAACCAGCCAAAAGTAGCTTCTTTTTTTTTTATCACCCTTACTTACCCTTTGAATTGCTTCAAGGCTTAAAGTTAACCATTACTAAAGGCTTGGGAGTTTTTTGTTGCTGTTACTGTTGCTAGTTACTGATGTGAGTCACTGAACTGGAAGTTTAGGTAACATTTGTGGTGTTGGTTACCCTGAAGCACTTTTAATACAATTATCTGACAACCATTGTGGCTTCGTGTGTGGTTAATTATACTAACAGCACATCCAAGAAGTCTGTGCTCAGGTTTTGGTGAGTAAATTATTTTATTTATATGATATTCATCATTAATTTGCAGGTGTACCTGTATTGTTTGGGGATGCAGCTCACTAATAAAGCATTCCAAGTTTAGCTAATAACTATGAAATCTCGTCCATATACGTCATGTCTGACTCCAAAAAAACATCAAGGCGACAACCACAAGGCTAAAGTTGAGGCCCCAGAACTTTACTTTACAAAACAATGGGTGACATCATGGTTTCTATGTCTATCTTTTATGTACAGTCTATACATGAAGCACCGTTTTTTAACTCATTGCTGCTGTGGCAAAATTAGAAGCCTGCCATTGTCTGACATATTTGAATGCTATACCATGAAGATTTCCTTTAAAAAGAACAAGGGGATTGTTACCCAAACCATAAAAAGGATACATACTTACATGCAATTCATCATGCATGCAATGCATGCACACATACAAACATAGAACCTGTTAAACATTGTCCTCAGACTCTTTGTCTTCCCATAATAACAGCATGCAGTGCTGTGGCTTTCAGCAGTGGGGGTCAGATAAAACATAGACTTTGATGGGAACTCCTCCTCCTCAAGCTCCAGGACGTCCTTTTCCAACTCAGACTCTTCAGCACTCCTCCAACAGCCCTCATCTCCCTCTTTCCCTCAGGCTGTGGGTCATGTGACGGCAGGAATGAGACGAGTTGAGGCTTCAAACATGCCCGCCAAACCCACAAGGGTCAGGTCTCTTTCACTCTCATTGAGCCAGTCAGTCTCTAAATCATTTTGCACTTCATTACAAAAAGTCACTTGTTTTTCTTCACCCCCACACCCAGCCTCCTTTAAAAACTATAGCAAGCTTTAATCATCTCAATGAGAGGATGTTTGCCTGTAGTGAAGTCAGCACTGTGATGTCACCCTTACAGCACACCCATACACCCACACACCCATGATGTACATTCAACCCATGCTCTTCTCAAAGTATGCCCAGAAACACAGAGTGAGAGGCACATTTATCCACACTGACACTGAGTGCCTCCTGTTGAGGGATGTAGCAGTCCATGTCACCGTGGATTTTACCTCAGCTCTCATAAGGATGCGTTTTTTCTTAACTTCTGCAACATGATAAGCTGTGGTGTGATTAATTAGACAGAGGAGGTCATTTGTAAAGTGGAGGGCCTCCAACTGGGAAATAAAGAGCACCCATGTGGGGGGTTTATCTCCCTTAAAACACACATACATGTGCATATGCACTTAATGCCTAAGAAGTTAAAATATTTTCTGGATCTTGTCAAATTATTTAATTTTTTTTAGTTTGAAAAAACTATTTTGTAGATTCACTGTGAACTGCAGTGCACACCTAACCTGACGTACTGTTGATATTAAAATTACTTATCGTGAATGGATGGTTCATTAACAGGCACTGTTTTTTTCTTCTTACTCACACTAAAATAAAGCTATTTTATTGCAATGTTTTTACTGGTTAGGGTCACTTGAGTTAATGGGCTGTGACCCAGGAACTAAAATGAGCTTGAAATCCCCAATTTAAACCAAACTTAAAACAACTGAAAATATTAGAAGGGTTAATAATTAACAAACAAAGAGTGTAATTTATTCTGTTATAGGAAAAGCTATACTAATAAAGTACTAGCTTATGGTAGCCAACTTAAAAGGGACCTGTTAGGCCTTTCTTTTCTATAAATGAGGAGTGTTATAATGGCCAAAATTCCAAGTATTGAGGTCAGAGTTTGCACAAGTAATCCCTGTGAGACAGCAGGATGTTTTTTTCCTACTCCTCTTTGTTCTGTATGATCAGTGAGAGCAGATATCGTCATGGACTCTGGCTGCCCTGAAGCCCCGCCCACCCACTGTTCAAACTTTATGTCTATTAGGAGCAGCCAATCAGAGACGAGTTGGCTTAAAGTGAGGGTGAAAGGAGCTAAAACAAGTTGTAACAGGCAGCGGATAGAATAAGTGGCTGCACCAAGGCCAGTATAAAATGAATTTGGATTATTTTGAACTGAGATTATTTATGAAGCAAAAACCATCACGTAATTGTTGGGTGATGTGATAAAAATCCTGTGTCAAAAACTTCCAGGGCGCATCCATATCAATGATGATTAACAGATGTTGGAAACAATGACTTTTGTTTAAGGACATTCGGTTTGTCAGTGTCCAAATATTTAAGAAATCATTTCATCAATTTTGACAAAGTGATCTAAGCTCGTTTTAAGTATCGGCACTTGTTGACAGCTATTTGGAAGAAAACAGATGCTCATTTTAGACTAAAGATGAAATATATGGAGTAAAGAGTCAGATTAAGGTACATTATCTGATTGCCTGAGGCACAAAACGAAGGGACCAGATGGAGCCAATTAAAGGGGACTCCTGGTTTGCTAAAGTGGAAGTCCTGTGAAAATAAGCTTTAATTTTTTTTGATAGCCTTGTAGCTCCTTAAGTTCATCCACTTTGCTGTTTGCATATAAGCTACTGCCATGCCATCTTTCTCCTTCTTTTGTACTTGTCACCTATTACTCGCTCCTTTTTCTCATGATCTCTCTCTCTTATTTTTTCATTATGTTTTGGCTTATCATTCCTTCCTGTGTGCAGCTCCTGCAGGATGCCCAGGCATCTGAGGGCCAGGTAGTGGTTCTGGAGTGCAGGGTTCGTGGAAGTCCTCCTCTGCAGGTCCGATGGTACCGCCAGGGAAACGAGATCCAAGACTCTCCTGATTTTCGTATTCTCCAGAAAAGTGAGACAATTGAGCAAACTGTTGTAGCTAAGCCATTTTTATATTTTAGCATCTGATTTCACATCCATTAATAATCAAAATGTCTTTGTTCTCTTCCTCTCTGTCTGTTATTTGCTGTAAATTAGAGCCTCGATCTGCAGCTGAGCCAGGTATGTCACCTCAGTTCCTCCAAGAACTACTCTATCAATTACTCTGCTTTCATGTTCCCAGCCACAGTCAGTGGTTAAATTTAGCAATGGATTATAAACTTTGGCTGGAGACTCAAGCTGAACTGCAGCCTAGGTCATAACTACAGAAGATCACAAGTCAATAAATCTGACACAACAATCATTATTGCATCTGCTGCAGTCACAGGGAGTCCCTGAAGCCCCATCGTCTGCTAACTCCAACACATAAACAATGACACACACTAATTTATGTCAGATATTTTCCACCTGTGTGACTCGGGTCATTTCAGGTGCGTCTTTCTGGCTTTGAATCACTCAGACATCCCTGAACATCTGCACTCGTGTCTGGCTGTTCTTCATTAATAGTTACGTCTGTGCTTATTCATCTTCTCCCTGCTCTCCGTGCGTGATTCATCAGTCTACGTGACATGTCAATCATCATACTTCTGTGTATGTAATTCATCCCCATATTCATGTGATATCTCTATTATGTTTCATTACAAACAAATCAAGTGTCAACGTGTCACTCTGCTCATCACAAACAAATCAAGTCACAACAAGTCAAGTCTCAGTGTCTCACGGCTGTGTTTATTCTGTCTCTCAGCTTCAACTCTCTTAATCATCAAAAATGTACTTTTTTAAGAGGTGTGGTTTATTTGTTTTTTTTTAGAGGAGATCTGCACCCTCGTTATTGCCGAGGCCTTTCCAGAGGACGGAGGTCTGTTCTGCTGCACTGCCTCCAATCTTTATGGCTCTGTCAGCAGCACAGCCCAACTCACCGTTACCCCAGGTGTGTCTGAAACAGATTGAACAACATTATCAGCATATTAACAAGCCAATGAGGCAAAGATAGAAGTGCCTTGAGATGCTGGAGTCACATATTAATTCCCCACATTCCCCACACAAAGTCAAAGACTCAATAACCAGCTACATTAAAAACTAGACCATTTTATCTCTGGCTTGGTTGCTTACCGGACTTATATTTTTCAGGTTCAGTAACTGGTTATGCAATATAAACCATAAGGTGCCAAACCCATCCCAGTATGTTCGATGACCAGGGGGAAAATTCAAAAGACTACTGTGTTCCCCATCTCCAAAACATATGGGTTAAGCAAAAAGCTGTCACAACATACAACATACATACTCAGCAAGAACCCGCCTATCCAACGATCTACATCTGGCCCACTGCGCAACCTTGCATTGTGCAAAATTATTGTAGAACTGAATCAGTTTGGATTTTTCTACTGTATCTGCAGGAAGCTTTGTGTTGCAAGATGTTGGAATGGATGATATCATGAGACTGGTTTTCAGAACTCTTCATTTTGTTCGAGCCAAAGGTCTGAATCATTGTCACTTTTACGGCTCTGTTTGTAACTAAGCCATTACTGATCACCCGCCATACCACAGAAGTAGGGTGGTTAAGCCAAGTAGATGCAGATGCATTTCTTTTATTCACAACAATAGCGTTTCTTTGCGATGACAGTAGAATGACTGAAAGTGGAAAAACTGAAACTTACAGTTGAAAATGCACTTATTTTTCTTAAGACATCTCATCTGTTTCGTAAACGGATGCTTCACTGATTGTTAATGTTTTCAGAATTTACTCAAGTTTCTCTACACAGAAAGAAAGAAAAAATTGATTTAAAAATGTTGTAATTCACTGGTTTTACTGATCCAGCCCATTTGGAATTAAATTGGGGAGTATGTGGCTCATAAACTAAAGACAGTTTGACATCCTTGTCTTAAGTTGTGGTTTCAGTATTATCTATTGTTGAAGTCACATGAAAATCCCCCAAATTTGGAGGAATGTCAGAGTTAATAACTAATTTCCTACATGTGTCCTGGCAATTTTGAAGGCTAGACTTTTTGGGCTCTAACTTGTTTGCGTTCAATGATTCTAGTTTCAGGTTCTGGGTGCCGTCGTGCTGCCAGACTTTGTATTTAGGCTTTAGTAACAGAACTTGTTGGCAAGCATCTTAATCATGGTTGATTTCTGAGAAATCCACTGGTGATGACCTATATTCTCCTTATTGGGCTTTAACACTGTGAGGTCTGAATCATACCTAGATGACCTTAACCCTATCCTGTTTTTAATTGTTCTTTGGAGAACAGTAAAAATAAAATATTTCAATACCTTGATGAGTTAGACCTCAGAGGGTTAATAGGCTTTAAACAGTTAAGCCAATATCCTTGTTTTTCAAAAGATAAAATTAAATAAAGATGAAGTTTTCCAAAACAGAGGAAATCTGGCAAAGGAGTCAGTTCTGGCTCTTTGCACTAGCACTGATAGTCCAGTAGTTCCCCTGAGGTCTTGCAGTTTACATTAATTAATAAAAGCTGCCATGGTAGGTCTTTAGAAGATCACTGTCTTCTTTTGTGTGTATTGTTGTTATGTCGCATGTGAGGGAAAGGTGAAATTTGTGAGTGGAGCAGGACACAAATATTTCTGTGTGCATGCTCACAGACAGAACTGTGTATGTACAGAACAGGACTCACCGCACAGTTTAAAGCAAAGGCTGAATAAACAGGAATTGCATCAGACTGAACTGACTGGACCCAGCTGCTGCTTCAGATCAGATATGCAGTGATGCAGTGTATGTGTGTGTGTGTGATCTTTATAAGGTCTGTGGTGGCTAGAAGAAAAACTAAACATTAAAGTTTAAAAAAATCCACCTTCTTCTTGTTTTCCTCAGCAGCTGAGGACTCATCCAGTAATGGCATGTCTGGTGATAGCTCAGGGTTTGAGGATGCAGCAGCCTTCCCTCCTCCTCCTCCCCCACCCACCGAGATCAGCCTCCTGGAGCTGCCACCCAAGACGCTGCCTCAGCCCAGCGCTGAGACTCTCCAGATCAAGGAGCTGGAGATCTGGCCCAGTGTGTCAGCTATGCCTCCAGTACAGATGAGCTCAGAGATGGAGGACAAAGGGAAAGAATCTGTGCAAAATGGCCAAACCCTGCATCCACCATCACCTCCAAGCCTTCCTAAAGAGACCACACTACCGCCCCCACCCCCACCTCTGCCACAGTCTGATCCCACAACAGATATCTCTATGCCAGTTCAAAGTCCAGCCCCTGTGATACCAGATTCATCCCCAGCACCAAGCAAGCTGTCTCCATCCCCTGGGAAAGACGGGCCTCCGCTGCCTACCAAACCTAAACCAAAGCTGTAAGTATCGGTCCTGTCCACATGTGTTTGTGCCTACGGTGTATGCTAGGGAGGGAGACAGACTTGGATGATCGTCTGAGGTGTGGTGGGAATGATAGTGTTGAGTCTCGGTTTTGTCAGGAGGGTTAAAGGGGGACTCCCGGGCCCTTTCAGAACAAAAGCATTCCTCTGCCTTTATGTCGGTGTCAGTGTGGCATCGTGTGTGCCAGGGTGAGTCTGGGAGCTGCTGTCTGTCTGTGCCTGTAAACAGATCAGAGTGGCATTTGCTGGATGGCTCTTATTGTTTCTGTCTGACCTCGCACTGCACGCCCAGCCCAGGACAGAGTATAGTGTTTTTTCCTGAGCACCTTTCTGACAGCTCTGTAGGGATCAGGTAGGATGTCATGGTTATTAGATAAGGGCTGGACAGGGTATGGCTTTATTTTCAAAAGTCCCGTGTTTTGTCTGCAGTTAACAAGCCTTTTGTGCATGGGTTTTACCCACCTATCAGATGCATTTCTTTTTTGGACATGTAACAAAACTCCACCTTTGTCCTAAAAGCAGGGAAGCTGTTGTTAGCACTCCCTTCATGCTTCCAGGGTGCCGCACTGGTATTGTTTCATATTCACATTAGAGTTATCCTAATGAAATTATTTTAAAGATGGCAGTTTGGTCCACTGAACTTAACAAATATTGGACTTTAATTAGACTTCACACAGACACCGATGATTCTTAAAGGCTGAATGAAACATATACTGGTAATCCACCAGGTTTCCTATATCACCATAGTGATCCTTCTGCCCTGGATCACCCCGGCTAGCCTGCAGATGCATTGAATTGGTTCCAAATTTCAGAAAGACACTAGTGAAATCCAGTTAATGACCTAAATGATCCTTGAATTATCATGTACTGGCACTTTAAAACTGAAAGGTTTAATTGAAATTATGTGTGGTTGTCAAGGAAGGTACTACACCAAGCAAGCAATTTATTTATATAGCACTTTCAAAACAACTCTCAGCTGAAAACAAAGTGCTGTACACATGACATAACAAATAACAAAGTGAAATAGTATATGTAAAAAAAATTTAAAAAAAAAATGGATAGATGCTGTACAGCCAGAACTTTGGTTTTATCGAAAAGTGCCCTCACAATGTTCTTTAGTTTTATTTGACCTTCAATATTTCATCTTTTTAGTTCTGGTAAAAGTTAAGGGGAAATGTGGTGAACAACACCAACAGATGTGAATGAAATTCAGCCTCTTGTAAGATAAACGGCCAAAAGCAGT
The DNA here is from genome assembly GCF_036321145.2 of Pelmatolapia mariae. Classification (NCBI taxonomy): domain Eukaryota; kingdom Metazoa; phylum Chordata; class Actinopteri; order Cichliformes; family Cichlidae; genus Pelmatolapia; species Pelmatolapia mariae. The sequence goes on along the minus strand of NC_086246.1, from coordinate 42,637,663 downwards.
TCTCAATTTTGAGATGAGACATTGAAGATACTACCAATGAAAACCACTGGCTGACATACATATGCAGTTCGGTAAATACATAGGTGGGTCTCGGACTGGATGTCCACTATATGCCAACTGTTAGCCACAAGGTGATTTGCAACAAACAAATATATATAAATATAAATAAAACAGTTCATTTGGTATATGAAAACCACAGCAGATGGTTAAGTGTGGCATTGATGTGGCTTATGTCTGTCTGCATGTGGTCTACAGTTTGATTACAGTGCAGTAAAGCTTGATTCCTGCATTGCACTGTCCAGTTTCACTGCATGTGTGCTGGATTTGATACCTGCTCCTATCTGGTGTTCATGTAAATGTTATGACTTGTTAATTCTGTGCTTCCAGAGCTGAGAGTATAGTGGAGGAGGCAGAAAATTACAGGTAAATATGACTATGAGGACGATGCTGTAGAGCTGTGCCACATGTTCTGTAGACCTTGTTAATTTAACTATGAAAGAGACAAAGCGATAGCTGACACACAACAAATCAAACTCATTAAAACTTCACATCAGCAAGTCAGTCAGTCCCAGAAAAGCCACGAAATTATGTTACAACCCTACAGAAAGACATCCAATATAACCAAAACGAGTTGAGTAGTTTCAAAAAACTTTACCATTTATTATCAACAAAGAAAAAGCAGAAGTCACGAACAATCAGCAAAATATTACCACTGAATTGCAAAAGGCTAAAGGGCCTTACAACCCTTTGATGGAAGCCTCACAGACCATCCCACTAAGGGTTATACGATCTGGTGTTATCCCTCCAACCTAAACATACATCAAAACTAATCCCAGGGTAAAAAAACAAACAACAAAAGCCCCCAAAATAGCATCACTGGACTCATAAAAACCCAGAAAGAAGCCAAAAATCATAGGGCTAAATCATTCTAACATCAACCACTGCTACAGGGACAAGAGCAAGTTAGTTGTAAGCTAACTGGTTGTTGTCCAAAATGGTTCAAACCTTGATGGGAACAGAAGATCCCGTCAAATGATTCATATTGAATTTTAGGTTTTGACTATGACGGGCATTAGATTCCATTTAAATTTCTTTACTAAATGAATATGAGATTAGTATTATGGATACCAATGACAATGATACTGACTTTAGCTTCCAAATCTAATTTGTATAACATAATGTCCAGCAACTTTGTGTATGAGGGTTACATTTCTAACAAATGTGTGGGATTTCTTCAACTAGCAGCATGACAGCAAAGCTGCTTCTCTGTGAGTTTTTCCACAATAACATCATAAGTACGCCACTAGAAACAATCAATTCCCAACTGTGAGGCAGTTTAAGCCACCCCTCTCCTGCCCTCTCCCCTTTAAAATCTGTAATTACACAGTAAAACCAGCAGCCATGCCATTAGCCAAAGGTCATCTTTCTGCCAGACTGAACCCTGTTTCCTCAAATGGCCTCTATAAACAGAGATTGACCACTCTCAACTTAAAGCACCCAGGGCTTTTCTTTCAGTTCATCAGGTCCTGTTTGTTCAGTGCCCATGTAGTCTGAGATACTCTGCAATATTCTGCAATGCAGCAACTTTAAAAAGTAATCCCACTTTGCTGCTTTAATTACTTTTGTTTTGTTTTTTTTACAGAAGTTCTTTTTACATAAGACTTTCCAACAAACCACTTTGTTAGCAGACAGAGACAGTGTGGAAACTCTTACACTAACGTCTTGTATATTTAAAATAAGGTTTTATCGTGAAATAGCTTTTGTTTTATTGTATGTACACAAAGGCAGTGAGGATCAGTGTGGATTGAGTTTAATTATCAGAGTAAGCAGTTTAGTTAGCTTAAAGGATGAGTGTCTAGACTTACTTACTTTCATGCCACGTCATTAGTTTTCTGGAGTTATGTGCATTTAAGCTTTTACTACTGAAAGTCATGCATGCAAATAGCTCCCAAAAATGCAGTGTTTTCACAGCACTGGCTATTATCAAGCAGAGAACAGCTGCTAGATAATCGCAAATCGCTAGTGTTTATTTCAAATGAAAAGAGCATATTCATAAATCTAAAATAAAATGTTCTAAATCACAGGAACAACATACTGGAAGCCTGTGTAAGGGACGACTTTTGCTTTAATAATACTGGGCTGATGAGATGTAGGAAGTCGCTGTGTGACTTGGCAGGCAGGCGGGACTGCAGGAGACCCGAGCTGTGAAAACAGACCTGCTGTTTCTCTCTGCTGAAGGAACAGAGAGCTGGGTTGGTAGGCATTTGGGTTTGATGTCCGGCGTTGATGCCAGACATCAGCATTAAGAATTATAGGAAATTCTCAGGGGAGAGGCCCAGATTGTCTGGGTAGATCTGAACCAAGGTTCGTGTTTGAATGGAAAGCAAAGTTCTTTACCACAAGGCAGTGAAGTGATGGATAACAAGCTAGAAACACTATCTCACTGCATCTGGAATTCAGCTTTTTTACATCTAGCGTTACTACACAATGACATGAATTATGGCTGATTTATGTGCTTTAGTACTTAGTGAATTTGATGGATGTGATATTTTCAGACTACTGCAAGCAGGATAAAAGAACAAGTAACAAACATGTACGGACAGTTTTTTGTTTGTCTTTTTATAAACTGTTTTAAGGATTAAGCATACAATGTAAAAATGTTTAGTTAATGCGACCTTTTGCTTCAAGCACATTTGTTATGTAAGGCAACCCAAAGTTCTCTTGGCATTGGAGCTCATTTGACTGTGTGTGCTTGTCTGGGAAATAAACCATGGTTCCCATAGCAGGCCCTTAAATATAGAGCTTAAACAGTTGAGGAATACTGCGTGCCAGTGAGACATCTGTTGCATCTAAACATATGGACAGGGCCATCATGGGAAGAGTTATTGTCTCACCTGTTCTGCAGGGTTTAACTGTGAACGCGTGACAACCTGTAAAGTGCTTTCATGACAGACTGGCGGAGTAACACCTTAAGCTTGTAAATCTGTGCGCTCTAATCCAGATGCGTGCACATGTATTAGCAGATGACGTGTCAGTGTTGCTGGTATCCAGGGTTGGTTTTCTTTATACGCCTACAGGTAAAGGTTCATGCTTGTCTATTGAGACACCTCATAAAAGAAAAAGTTATCGTCACACCGTGATACATAAAATCTTCGTAGAGGTTGTATTAGTTTATGGAGGCTATGAAGTCAAACTCCACTCACAGTCCCAGCAGGTTTCAGCTATCTCACATCAGGTGATGGCTCAGCTGTTTGCCTTCTATATTTATACTTACACCTTCTACACTTACTCCTGAAAAAAATCACATTGTACAGATTATTTAAATTTAACTTGCTCTTCATCTGCAAGCTATTTTGCAATCCAACTTCAATGTTCCTTGTCAGTGCTCCGTATGAAAGGGCAGGGAGGTCCCAAAACAAAGCCATACTACTGTATATTTTACCACTGAAGAAAATACCAACATTCTTTTGACTATAATCAGTCCTGGATGGACCGAATATTCCCCATTAACCTATTTATGAATACTTATTCTTCCATAAAACATTATTCACATCTAATCAATAGTCAAAAACTAGAATAGCAACCAAATACAAAGTTAATATTAAACATGCTTGAAAATAAGCACACTTATGTTACTTATTCCCTACCAAATCATGCTGATCATTATGTTTCCCTCAAACCTTCTGATTTTGCTTGCTTGCTAGTTTTTCTGTGGCCCAGTGGATAGAGGAAAGACTTTACTTTCAGACTTCTTTATGTCCTAAACATCTCTTTATATCAAAGACATGTTTGGGAGCTTTACATTATCTTTTTAACTTCTGACCATGCAAGTGTAGTTACAAGCGAATTTGTGTTTGGTGTTGATGGTAGTATGGTCTGGAGACACCTTTCGCAAAAATCGATAGTATGATTCTCAAAGACTGATGCTAGCCAAACAGCGGTAAATTGCTGAGGGGCTGAGCTGTCATCCTCTCTCCTCACTTTGCTGTCTAAAGGGATCTGGTAAGTAACAAAGGGAAGCTTTCGTTACCTACTTTTGATATTCAGGTTATTTAACAGTCTACATATGACACGATGACTTACATACTCATACAAGAAAGACTCCAAGACACAGAAAGAGACACTAGAGTGCAACATCACAAAGGTGTGACCACCACGATGTTGACCGCGATACTAAGGGCAAAGCATTATATTATAGGTTGGTACTGCATAATGTTTAGGTGGGCGTTTCAACGAGCATGAGTAGCAGAGGTAACAATTATCCCCAAACCCATTTCACAACTTAATCTCTTGTTCATAAGACCAGGAATTGGCTTTGACAGTCAAAATTGTTCTCTTGCATGGATTTTATTCCACAAACTGCTTCTTATGTACGTGCGAGCTGAACTCTCTGTACTGCTGTGGATTTGTTTTTTATATACAGCTCTACATTATGTTCATTTTTACTCAGTATGATGAAAAACAGGCACGCTTTGGCACTTAGCAGGACCTCAATTTAGACTTTTCTCACTACAGTGATCGTGATGTTTGTGCAGAGGTTTCAGAATGATTCGGGCTTTGGGCTTTTTTTTTTTTTTTTTTGTGGGTTTGTTAAAGAAATGCTGTAATAATGAATGGTTGACTGTATAATGTGCAGTGCGTGGGTGGCTAGTGCAAAGCCTGAGGGCAAAAGAAAGAGGAACACGAGTTGTGTATTTGATTTTAAACAGACCAAAGACTTACTGTACATGGATTAAGCAGTGACAGCACCTGATTATAAAGAGTCTTGAACTGATATTTTAAGTGCAAGCAGAAGTGGCCTGGATAATGAAAGCAGAGGTCAATCAATCTGGAAAGGGGAGGAAGTGGAAAATTTGAAAGGAATTACACAGCTGACAGTATGTAAAAAGTTTCCCTTCTGAAGAAAGTAGATCAATACAGGCTGTAAAAAGGCATGACCTAACACACACACACACACACACACACACACACACACACACACACACACACACACACACACAGACCAAAGGGTGGGTGGTCCCAAACACCATGAATATCACAAGAAAAACAGCTGAAAAATGAAGGCAACATTAATTAAACCTCCTTAAGACTAACAAGAATGTTCTGTACAGTTCACTTGAGTATACTTCAACAGGAATTCTAGTGACTAGTTTTACTAAGCACCAGCCTCCAGGGTTTAAAAATGTAGCAAGAAAAGGAGTGCCAAAAACTGCAGCTCCTCTAATGGCCAGTTGAAGCAAGCCCCACAGACTCACACGTTCAAAATGCTTAACTATGAAGCATGTTTTCAAGGCTGATACAGTAAAAGGTTTTAGCCTCTGTGGATATTTCGCTATGCATTTAAATTCTAAAGGAGGTGAACTTTTTAGTTATATATAAATACTTGTAAGGCTTAAAGTTAGGAGTGTGGCAGCATTTCCTCAGGCATAGACAGTATGAAAGATATGACATCACCAGTTGGTTTCTGAAGTCCTGTTTTGAAGCCATCTTGGTGTGTCATAGTTGGATGTAACAAACAAGGAAACCATGTGATTGTGAAAGCATACACTTAGACCCTAGATAATCCTTCTTTCTCATAATGAAACCAGTTTTTCATAGACTACTATTGAGGTTTTGCAAACGCATGACCACTGATCATCTGACCCTGATTTGTTTTGGACATTTTGGACATGTGATCAAGTCAATAAGTCCCCAATCACACAGGCATAGAGATCCGTCCATGGCCATCTTACAGGCACCGGTTGTGAAGGAAAAATTACCATTCTCCAACAGGTTGTAAGTGGTTGGTGGAGGTTTGATTGCCTTCACTAGGAAAATGATTGCTAAAGCCCAAGTCCATTGCCCAGCTGGTAGTTAGCGAGTGTTTACAGGCAGTCATGAAAAACTACACGCAACTGTGGCAGTCTGCTAGCAACCAAAGCAATCACTAGGAGGTTTTTGGTACAGCACCTTGTTTGTGAATCAGTTTCACCCAGCAAGAGCCAGGAACCACTGACAGCCAATCAGGGAATACACATTTTTTCCAAGTAACCGGTGGTTGTAACACATTCATTCAAAATGGCGGACAACTCTCAAACAATGTGCACATCTCAATAGGACCAAAACTCTTTTTGCACTTACAAGTCTCGCCCCCAGGTGGCCGTTAAAAAAAAGCAGGTTTAAGGCACTTGTGTGTTAGCTTCATTTTTGAAACCTGGAGGCTGCATCAGTGTTTTATACTGTGTATGGCTTTAGCCAATTGCTGTCTCACAATACAACTTAAAGATGTTTGTGGTGTTGATGACTTTTCAAGCATTTTTAATGGATTTATTTGGCTTGCTGTTTGGTACAGACAGTAGTTTGGACTTTGGTTTGAGTATTTTTTTAAATTTATTTTGGGGGGTGGTTACTTTGTACTAGACGGCAGTCATGGTAGCTACATCCATCTGTTCTATACCGTCTATAGAACAACTTTAGGTACTCAGTTTTGTTTATTATCCTTCTGAAACAAACAAACAAACAAAAAAAGACACCTCAAAATGCAGACATTACATACATGTTATCAACAGAGTGCTTACAGGACTGACATGCTTACATACTGCAGTAATAGAATTTTACTGTAGAATTCTATAGTTATAAAATTAGAATGGACTAATATACTTTAATGCAGCCCGTATTTCTTGCCGATTGACCTTCATATACTTTTTAGTCTATGTCCAGTGAAATAATTATCATACCTCTGAGATTAAATGACTTCCGTAGTTGCGCCAAACCGCTATAACCCCATTGAGGTTGTTGCCAGGGAAACAGGGTATAAACCAAAGACACAAACAAGCGTCTCTTCAGTAGTCCTCATTAGTCTCTCACTAAACTGACTCAGAAACACACACAGAGTAAACCTGTGTTACAACAGGTCGTCATTGACTCCTTATGCATTTGTTCATTTTAAAAACCTCACTCTTCTCGCTTTAAACCAGGATTCACATTCTGTCTGTGCTGCATTGCTGAGCAAGGAGCTAGGGCTGCCAGGATATGTCGCATATCTGTGCTGTGACTCAGAGCTTCCTCTCAGCAGTGTGTTTGTGTTTACGAGGTGCAAGTCATGAACTCTCTAATGAAGTATTAACAATCACTTTCTTGTCGAGGTGTTGCTTGTGGTTTATGGAAAGTGGTGGAAACATTTATGTTAAAGAACCACATATGGTACTAGCTGCACACTGACATCTTTGCTTGTGGTTCTTCGTCATCAAACATCTAAAGCACTGACCGGATAAAAAGCAGTAACTCACAAGCAGGGGTACTTCTGCAGTGGTCAGTGGATATGTGTCAAAATTCGTTCAGCTAAACTGAAGAAAATCAAAAATTACAATTTAATTTACTGTAAGATTGTGTGGACCTGCAAAATTAACAGGCACACAGTAGAAAATAGATAGGAAAATTAATAATTCATACATAAATCTAATAGAAAAATAATGGCCAAAAGTAAATAAAATTAATAAAATAGTTTACTGAGTGCATCAACTGATTTACATTTTAGAATTATGTAAATTTAGACACTGATAGCTAATGGAATCATTTTGTAACTTTAGCTAGAAAAAACTAGCTAAAATTATAAACTAAAGTCAGAAAACAGCCAATATTTTGGATAAACTAATTAAATTGCTAACTTAACATCATAAATAAGTAATATGCAGTAATGGCGTACAACATCTAAACATGAATAAACTGTCTTCCTTCTCTCACCCCAACCGGTCGCAGCAGATGGCCCCGCCCCTCCCTGAGCCTGGTTCTGCCGAGGTTTCTTCCTGTTAAAAGGGAGTTTTTCCTTCCCACTGTCGCCAAAGTGCTTGCTCATGAGGGGTTCATATGATTGTTGGATTTTTTCTCTGTATGTATTGTCTACCTTACAACATAAAGCGCCTTGAGGCAACTGTAGTTGTGATTTGGAGCTATATAAATAAAATGGAATTGAATAAACAAGTTGAAATATTGAGCTAAATTTCTAGCATGGCTAGAAAAGTAAACATATCTAAAAGCATAGTAGAACAAATACCTGTTAACTAAACATACTAGATTTTAAAAAGATAAAATTCTTATTAAAAATTGGAAAGTGGCTAAAAGTATGGCTAACTGCTAAAACTGTTAGCTAAAAGTTTAAATAAACACAACAAAATGTTAGCTAAACATCCTAGATAAAGAGTTGTTAAAAAATGATTTGCCAAAAGTGAAGCTAACTGTTTTCTACCTCATCTGAGGTGATTAGAGCTTTGCAATCCATAGTGTACCAAGAAAATATTCCAAGAAAATATTGTACACGTTTTTCTGTTCTGTCGTCCAATTTTGCTGAGTTTGTGTGAAAGTTAGCCTCAGTTTCCTGTTGTTAGCTGACAGGAATACATGCCTGCAGCCCTTTTAATGAGTGGTTATTTAAGCTGCTGTTGCCTTCCTATCAGCTTGAAACAGATCTCCTCTGTTCTCTGACAAGGTATTTTTGCCCAGAGAACTGCTACTGACGCGATATATTCTTTTTTTCAAATTCCCATTCTTCCACAGGTCATCACGACCATGTCAACAATCCTACAGTAAATGCACTGTTGTTGAGTTGCTGCCATGTGATAACCCAATTAGTTAGTTATATTATTGAGCAGCTGAACAGATATACCTAACAAAGCATCCAGCCAGTGTCACAGGTAGATCAACATAAACGTAATTAGTAGCTATTAAATAAAGTAGTAACAAAAAGTAGTGGATTAATAGTCTAAATAGGATGTGAATTGTTGTAACTGATTAACAGTAAGCCAAATCTAATTGGTAAGAGTAAGCTACAACTGCTCCAGAGTTGAGTTTAAAATGAGTTGAGACAACCACATTTGAGCTTGAGAGGTGATGGTAATCAAGAGGCTTTTGAGGACTTCTGTATGTCAGGAAAAAAACTGGGAACCACTGCTCTAACGTATACCTTTATTTTAGAGACGGCTGGCCACAGAGGTTTTTGATTACATGCAACTGGAAAAAGACAGACACAGAAAGTTAGTTCTCATCGGGGACAGGACGAGGTTTGTGCAACAGAATAAAAGCTGAAATGAAGTCACCAGAGACACAAGGGAGCAGGAAAGCAGATAATTTCACATTGGGCCTCCAGAGTGAGAGATGGGCAGCCCTTAAAAGGACATGGGAGACACAGGATTGGCTGAGACACTAGACTAACAAACCACTGGATTGGTCGGCTGTGCTAAAGTGACCTGCATGGAATGGAGAAACTTTCCAAATAAGGAAGAGACTTGTGGGAGCTGACCTTCATAACACAGAGAGGGAGCTGGAAGACAGAGAGAGAGAGAGAGAGAGGGGTGAGCAGACGGGGAGGGAGTGATGAAAGGACACATGGAGGGATGAGGAGAGCGAGAGACCAGGCTGTATGCTTGGGAGTTGACAGCATGGAAACTAAGCGGCTTCAGTGATCCCCCTCATAGAAAGCAGAGTGTGTTTCCCAGGAAAGAGCAGCCTGGTACGTTAAACACTGAGAAACAAACAGATAAATACACATTACCCAACATACATACACTCGGAGAGAAGAATTGTTTCCGCATGAGGTCAATCAACCTGTGATTAGATCCTGACTACGGATGGTGGTGCAAGTGGTGAGTGCGGCTTCATGTGTGGCATACACGGCATCTCTCTTTAGACACACTCTCAATTAGACTACCACACAACTTCCACTTGTGGATGTTAATTAGAGGGTGTGATAATGTGTACACTGCTGTCACCAAGAAAACGACACTGAGAGCAGACGAGGCCCACTCTGACTCGCTTCTAAGTGTCAATGAGTTGAGTCGCAGGGAATGACTCGTACCTCGAAGGGACAAGGAGACCCTCTCCAAGTAAGGTGCTGCATGAATAAAAGAGAATTTCTTTTTTCAGTTTCTTTACCTCAAAGTCAGCGGGTGTTTTTGAATGAGCTAAGGTCTGTGTTTAACACAGCGGTCCCCAACCTTTTTTGCACCACGGACCGGTTTATGACCAACGATATTTTCACGGACCGACCTCTAAGGTGTTGCGGATAAATACAACAAATTAAAACCAGTACCTGTACCAAAAAAAACCAGATTTATTCATAACATACGGGAAAAGACCCAGGGAAACTGAGTTAACAATATAAACAATAAAAAAATAACGATTAAAAACCCTGAAAACCATCAATTTCACACCCAGCCTCAACTCTCGCGGCCCAGTATCAAACAACTGAAGGACCGGTACCGGTCCGAGGCCCAGGGGTTGGGGACAGCTAGTTTAACACAGGCTTTAGACATTCTCATGCTCTGTTCACTAACAAAAAATAAGGAAATGTGTAAATTTAAGGTAAGAGTGCAGAAGTTGTAAGTGATGTATTTAAGTAGCAAATACCACACATTTTGTACAGACAAAATGGTAACCATGCCAACCAAAGATGTGGGATTCATTATCTCATTTTATTTTACCCAAAACCAAGAAAATGGCTTTGGGAAAAATACAACGGTGTTTACATCACTGTGTTGTTCACTTATAGACAAGCAGAAGGAATGCTGAAGACAAGCAAACGCACTATGCACTGCTAGGTTGAGCAAATGGTCCAAAATTTATGTTGTGCTGGCCACTGCACTGTAATTCTGTACCTACTCACCCAGCTATGAGTGCTTTGTTGCTACTGGTCACAGTGCACGAGAGCCTCACACAGTGATTGAGTGATACTTTGCTACAAACCATTAGAAATAAAGTAGTGCTGAGTTGACACTGATACATTGTATCTAAAAGCTCTCTGACGTGAAGGGCTTCAGAACATTTTCAAAGCAGCGTGATTGTGGGAAAACTGCCTTGCTGAACAAAATATATGCAAAAATCTTAAAACTTATAGAAAAAAATCGCTTTTGTTAGAGGAACTGTGGCCGTGCTCATTTCTATCTGTGCCTACAGTAGAACACACTGTAAACTGGAATACTGAAATTAAATAGATTAAATTAATTTAAAAACTAAAGCTCTGCTAACAAAAATATTTTAAGGTTTTCTTGTACTTTGTTAAAACTTTTTTAAGCAGATTATTTTCGATTAGTTTAAACTATTTTGCGGTTTATTTAAGAATAGCATACATTCACAGTCTTCATGTTTGTGGGTGTGATGAGGGTTATCGGGAAAGTTTCACCCTATTGAAGTGTGAATCTTACCAAAAAACTGAATTTGTAAAAATGACGTCTTTTCTTCCCCTTCCTTTCAAAATAAAAGTATCTTACATATACACTGAATGACTGCTGTAGATAACACGGTTTACAAAACTGCCTGACCTTTCCCCAATCATTGCACGCACACTTGAAACAGACACAAAAACACTACACTGGACCGGATCACCGGCCTCCTACTTTCCTCCCACCAACACACCATGACTCAACCGGCCCCTAAAAATAGACTACTCACAAAAATAGAAATGATAAATTCCTTTTTTTTTTTAAATTACTCATTCCATAAAAATTACAGAGTTGTTTTTTTTTTTTTTTTTTACACTGAATACTTTCAGTGAATGAAACCAGATCTATGTGGTTGTGATGGGTGTGTTTACATACACAGTGACACTTGGAGTGCGTCCACTGTTTAAATGATTCCAAAGGTCCACAACAGTGTGCCTGTGTTACATGAAACTATTATATCTCTCCTGCTCATTTGACATAGATAGATAATGTTTCTGCTGCCATAAAGAGAATGTGGATTTTATTTCCAGACGTGGCCTAGTTTAAAATTTACCTTACAATGGACCAATCTCATTCGTGTCACCTGAATTTGAGAGGTTTCTTTAGATGATTAATTCCATAGATCTGTCTCTGACTCTCTCTTCTCAATCATCCTGTCTCTCTCAAGTCTTCAGTCATTCAAGAAACATTATAAATCTAAAACACAAAATGACAAGCAAAAAACACCAGATATGGGTGTCTCTCTCATTCTTATCCATGACAGTAAGTTGTTATTTTTGGTGCCTAAATCAGCTCTGCGGTCAGTGTTGAACTTTTATTCTGAAAGGGCCGGCTTTCTGCTGGCAGCCTGCATGCTTTTATTGTGTAGGAGGAGCTCACAGACAGACTGACTCAGAGGGGGAGAGAGAGAGAGACTGTGTCTGTCACTGTCTGGCCGCTCACCGCTATATATGCGTCTCCTACCTGAAAGTGGAGCAGTCAGATGCAGTCCACTCTCCTGCAGGGAAATATCTACACCACAGGCATTACCACTCAAGGTAAAGCTTTTTCTTTTACTTCTCTAAACTCAGATCTCATTTGAATTAAGCTTGGGGACTTTTCATTAACTTTCAAAAACTCTTTTCTCAGAATTTCTTGAATTTATTTGTATTTTTTAACTAAAACACTTTGTCAGTAAAATAAAAATAGGGAGCAGAAGAAGAAAAGGGAGGCAAACGACTGAGGTAGAATAAACAGCAGCTTTTTTTTCCTTCACAGTCTCCGGGTTTACCAGCTCAACATGTTAATGTTTAAATCATATGTTGTCAGAGCTGGTGTGTGGTTTAGGAGCAGACGGAGGCTGAGTGTGATAACCATTCATTTCGGAGGCTCTAGAAAGGTACTGAGTTTATACTGCAGAGAGAAAAAGAAGAAAAAGGAGAGAAGAGGGGGGGAAAGAAGAGTAGCATCACTATGAGCGACTTTAGCTGAAGTTAGTTTGTTAGTTTTCTTTCCAGCAGTGCGACTGTGTTTATGTGGCGAGGTTCATTTGTTTGCAGAGCGCCTCTGTGGAGTCAGATGGATTAGTTCACACAATAGAGTCTGTTAGGTGGAAAAAACTTCTGACTTACTCCGCTGTAACTCTTCACTGACTGAGTTCTTTCTCTCTCTGGCTCTTCCTTTTCCTTCATCCTCCTCCTCCTTCTACCCTTCTTTCCCTCCACTCCTGCTGCTAATCCCATTTGATGGCGATGTCTTTCCCACTTCAATCCACCGAAGAATGTCTTCAGCATTCCTTCTATAGAGAAAGGGGAAAAAACCCAATCAGGGGAGTGCCAGAGGAGTGGGGAGAAGAGGGAGAGATGGATGGAGGTGTATGGAGAAAAGCAGGGCTCGCTGATTGTGGAGAGCCTCTTCACCTTGCGTATGAAATATGAGCCCAGATAGAGCGCGAGGGGGGAAAATAAGAGAAAGAGAGAAAGTAGGGCAGAGAGAAAGTGGAAGTGTGTGATCGGGCAGCCATAAGCTGTTTTTTTGGTGTGGCTGGAATAAGAAAAATGCTCCGTGTTACGCTTTAAAGAGAGGGGGAGAAAGGAAAACAGTCTGGTTCTGTTTTATGTGGTGTGTGTGCAATTAGAACCAAAGAGAATGAGGAGGTGGAGGTATACCATGGAAGAGTGGGGCTGAAAATAAGCTAAAGAGAACGTATGCACTGAGATGAAGAACTGAATGATGGAGAGCGGCTGCAGATGAAGCAGCAGCAGACTGGATTCTGAGTGGCAGACAACCCTGTGAGATTATTCTGAAATGCTCGTGGAAAATTGGAGCGGTTTCTTTGTTAGCTCGTTTTCTCTTGTGAAAGTAAGTAGAGGCGGGCAGATATGAACAAGGGAGTCCAGAGAGAGAGAGAGAAAAGAGCGCAGGCTTCTTTGTGTTGCTGTCAGAATTATTTTCCCAGCTGTTACCATGTGTAAATTTAAATTTCACAACATTACACAACAGATTTGTACATGTAAGACTTACTGCAAGTCTCTGTGTACTCACTAAGTTTAGAAATTCTCAACATGACACATTTTCTAGGGAAGGATAACACAGAAAGTAAGCAAATGGAAACTTGAGTCAGAAGGGACTCCTCCAGGACATTTAAACAGACAGTCTTACTAACAGTGTGTCAATCTCAGTCACTTTGTCAGACTGACGGTGTGTTTTTGCTTGAGGGCATTGGACAGCTTCGTGCTGACACGTAATAGTAATGATGCAATGCTCACCGGTGAATATAAGCAACAGTAGCTGTGAACCAGATGTGTGTGTTTCAATATCTATACCCATTTTTGTGCTGCAATTGTGTGATTTAATCTCACGGTTCTCTTGAACTCGGTCTCTGATTTAAGTCACTGTTTGTGTGACACTATTTCCAGGCAGTGTTTGAGTTGTAGGTGTGATACCGGAGCTTAGTTTCGCTATTTCTCTATGAATCATTTACAAACTGCGAAGCCGTGCTGTTACCCAGCCACAGGTGTTTGTAGAAACAAACACACAATAGGGTCTGCTGTAGCCTGAAAGCATAACACCCACTAAAGCCATTCCTCAGTCTTCCTGTCGAGGCTGCTGAGAACTGCAGCCTCCGTTCTCCTCATGTTGTTGTTTACAGAAGGAAACCCCTCATTACTGATGATGTACACTCAACAACTTCCTGTTCTCCCCCTTCTCCCTCGTACGCTTCCTGTCATCAGCTGGCCAGATCTAATAAAGCGGCTCCGTCTTTTACAGCCAGCTGCAGAGCTAACGAGATGGGCGGCAGATAAACCTGTGGATGGCTCCCAGCTTGCTTCGATAGTCGGTGGAACAGTGGATGAGTTTCTCACGCACTTTGTTATTGGTCAGGAAGCGCAAACAAACAGTACAGTGCAAGCACAGATATTTAGAAGGTTGAGGTCTTCATTTATTAAAGCAGCATGCTGCTGGTAATGACCCACTGCATCTGGCACATCTCAGTGTTTAGCAGGCTGATACATCACGGGGCTGTAAAAGAGTCCTTCAATTAAGTTACTGTCAAGCTGTTCTGGAGTCTGTTTATTGAGCTTTTAGAAACTGGAGAGATGGAGAGCCCTTTTTTACCCTTCCCTCCTTTTCCTTTATAAAAAAGGGATTTAAAGACAGGATCCAGCCCAAGGAAAGTATTTTTCGGGATGAAAATAAGAGGAGACTCAAAGGCTTATTGCCTATTTATACCACCAAAAAAGAGAGAGGGCAAAAAAAGACAGACATAAGAGTAATGCTGCTTTACAGTTGGAATGACAGACAGAGGAGCTGGAGCATTTTCTCTCAGCGAAGCAGAGCGCTTTGTGGGCCAGCTGGCTCAGACCAGAACAGCAAAACACAGTGCCGTTGGCTTGACGACAGAGGAACACTTCCCTCCTAATTCAGCCCCGCTCGCCGCAAGAACAAAGAATAAGAGCGAGTGATGGGAGCCTGTTCTGCTTCTCGGCGCATTTTAAACAACTTGTAATCATCTACTCAAGGTATGGGTCACATTTTAGTAAGGATTCTGCTCTTCTGGAGTGCAGATGGGATGAAGAAGCCGGACATTGTGTAGTGGCTTGTCATGCACTTTGTGGTCACAGCGGTGCGGATGATGAGAGCTGGAGGCTGCACAGCTGCAGGGTCATAGGAGTCTGGAAGACTCCTGGTCACTTGCTTGATGTAAATTTTTAAGTGGACTATAAAACTATTCGTGTAGCTTCAAACACAAGCTAACATTATATTTTCATGCACTTTTAAATTTGAAGCAAATGTCCAAATGGGAGTCAGAGTCCAGTCTTATCTAGTAAAATTAGAGTCCGTCTATGCTAAATGGCATTTAGCTGGAAGTGAAATGCATTTCAGTGCTGACTGATACTAGAAGTATATTGTTGTATAGTAATAATGTATAGTTTGACTTATAATGAATGAAGACCCCTTGGAAAGTAAAGAGCTCTTTTTAAGACAAAGGGATGGACTCAGTTACAGGATAATATCTGCCCTTCGTCCTACTCACACAACATAAAAGAGGGGGGAAAACACTAACTTCTCCAACAGAAATACAATACTCAGCTCTAAGAGAGTGTCAAAAGTGTAGGTAAATGCTAAAAAGGTCTTTGAGGTCTTCCCCTGCTGAGGCAGTAAAGCATTGTGTCGAGGAGAGTGGGATGAGGCTTTGAGGAAATTAAGAGTGTTTCCTCTCTGCTGGAGCAGACGGGCAGGGTGCTTATGCCTCCGAGAACACCGCCAAAAAAGGAATCAAACCGCTGCGGAGAGCTGTGAGCCTCACGAGCTGCCAAACTATTCCTGTAAAAGAGCTCTTTTGCTGGAGTCCCAAACAGGAGACCTTTGGGGAATGTAAAGGAAAATGTATACAAAGAGGGGGGACACACTGAATTGATTGTGTGCTCAGTGAGTCCTGAAAGGGGAGCACCAGGTGGAATGACTGCAGGGGATGTTTTTGAATTATTGACTTTTATTTGAGCCAATGAATTCCCTTCTGTGAGTGTATTACCAAAATACTTGCCTAGGACAGTCTATGTGATGATCTCCAATTAAGGGTAAAAGTATGCATGCAGTACCTACAACTGATAAATGGTAGGCTGAATGAAATCACTAAGAGTAGATGGCAAAAGCTAAAAGTAGTTTGAAACATCTGAACTGAGGTATTGTTGATAAAATCGTTTTTTTAGTCCATCTGGCAGGACTCGTGCCAAATTATGCTACTTATCAGTTTTGTCAAATTAGCACTGGTGGCATTTGTAAATCTGTACCCCGAGCCGAGAGGGAGGGGGTTTTCTTTGCATTGTCACAGATGAAAAATAGTGGAAACGCTCTGCTGATTATTCAACATCTGGAAAATATTTGAACACATGAACTTGGTGGACTCTTGACAACACGCACCGCTGGGATGTACAGTATATTCTGAGCAGGCAGCCTGTGAAGAACTCATCAGTCTCACATGCTCATGTGAGCTGTAGACTCTCAAGGTTTATAACTTTTCATCCTTTTTCCCAAAGACCTACGGCCTCCTTCTGATCCTCAGGGAGAGCACCTCAGAGTTCACTCATGTCCTGTGATTTTCAAAGCATTTTAAAACCCTCCTGGTTTGTGAAATATTTGTGTCGACAACTGAAATTTTAGATTATGAGTTAGCCTCCGTCTCCTCCACAATGACACAGAAACTGATTGACCACGCCTGTGCAAAAATAAATCAGGATCCTGGCAAAATGACACAGAAATATTGCATTTTTTTTCCTTCATTCTGCAAATTCGAGGAGCCACACCTTAACCGTGGGGTTTTACTTTTCCACAGCTCTGCTTATCCCCCAGTTTGCAGTCCATCCACTTCAACGCTGCTGAACAACAGGAACAGAGCTGTTTTCTTCACTGTTGCACTTATCATCTGGTTCCAGCGCCATGCTTGATGTATTGTCAACAGTCGGGCTTTTTAACAAGTCTTTGTTAGAGGTTAGAGGCTGATAAACTATCAGTTGGTGCCGCTCGTGCAGTGGTTTCCTCCCAGAAGTTGCACACATACCAACACTTTGCCCAAGCCTCTGGCCTGACAAGCTATCACCTTCCGAGCAGAGGAAAAACATTTCACACAGTTCGACTCCTGCTGACAACTGTCAGGCTGACGGCCGAGTGCTGATGTCATCCTGAAAATGCTTTGCGTCTTTAAGAATTTACATCTTAGCTAACTTCACTTGACTTTCCAAACACTTTGACTCTCCATTGATGATGTTCACATCTGGCATCCAACCTTCCTGCCAGTTGTGTTCTGACTACAGTTGGATTGAGACCAGACTATTGTGTCATGCATAAACTAAAAACAGATGATTTTGTAACATTTTTACTGTTACCTTGTTATCATCTGCCCCTCAGGTTTTTAAAAAAATTTTTTATGAAACTTTATTTTCTGATGACTGGTTGTTCTTCACAGGAACGCGGCACAGCTGAAGCAGCTGCAGGACCAGATTCTGTTGGAGCAGCAGGAAGCAGCCAACTGGCAGCAGCAGCAGCTGGAGCAGCAGAATCAGGAAGTTCCACCTCCACCTCTGCAGCCACTTCAGGAAGTACCTCCACCTGCTCCTCCATCCCCACCTCTCCCACCTCCTCCCTCCTTCCAGGAGTTGGAGAACAGCACAGCCATGCAAGCCAGCACATTCAACTACGCCCGGCCCAAGCAGTTCATTGCAGCGCAGAGCCCCGGTGGGGCGGGCTACGTCACCCAGTCCTCTGGCTCCTCTGGATCCAGCCTGTCATCCCCTCTGTCTCCACCCACCTCACACAAGTCCTTCACCAGGGTCACCATGCCCACCTTCACCAAGGCGGGCAGCCTCGAGTCCCCAAGCTCTCCTTCCTTCCCTCCTCCACCTCCGCCCTTCCTCAGCTCCGGCAGCCTGTCCTCTCCATCAGGTCCGGCCCAAGACTTTCCTCCTCCACCTCCTCCTCCCCCTCCACCCGTAGCCACATCTCCAGCATACTCGGATATGTCCTCGCCTTTCTCTTCCGTCCCTCCATCTCCTGCCTCCAGCTTCCTTTCCTCAGTGTTGCCCTCCACACCTTCCACACCTGGCAGCCCTACAGTCAATGCCATGGGTCTTCCTAAAGGCAACGGGACTGTGTAAGTGACATTCAAATACACTTTTAACCACATATCTTTTTTTACAGAGTCTGTCAGCAGCATCAGGCCAGCACAGTCTGTGTGTCAGGCACTAACTGCTGGCAGCTGAGTACAGAATGTCTGCTGCTGGATGGAAGATGACATGTTTACATTTTTTTGCAGCATGTTTACAGGAAAATGCCAACTAGAGACCCCACACACATAAACAAAAGTTGCTCAAAAGGTGCAAGGCCCTCACCCCAATTGGGGAAAAAAATATACACAAAGTCCTTGAGACGGAAAGTTTTGTTGAAATTAATATAAACAATAACGTTAGCTTATATTTTAAAAAAAAATCTATCACTCTGCAGAGTATCTAGCTGATTTTGCACTCTGCTTATTGAGTTAGCTGATAAAAATCTGTTTGTGTGTAGATAATCCTCGTCTGATGGCGTCCCTGAAGGGAGTAATTTTTTTTTCCTTCCATCAAGGACATTCCACCTTTTAGCTCTTTGCCAGTAAATTTTCATCACTCCCGAACTCCCCCTGCTATTCCTGGAATTCCTGCTGCACTTGTGAGAGATAAGAAGACACACTGCGAAATGCTATAGCTGAACATGTCCAGATAAGGGTTCATGTTAGAAAGCAAGCGGGGCAGCCATGGAGGAAAGAGGTGCTGAGATTATGTGAGTCACACAGTGACAGGGGGCCAGACCCTATATTGATCTCAGCCACTTTCCTGCTGTTCAAAACTTCTGTTTACGAGGGGCTTAAAAGGAAGGGTAAGGGGGATATAACGGTTTGTTTCAGACAGTGAAATAATACCAAGTCCTACTATATAATGAATAAAGGTTATTTTCAACTTTTTGTCATTCTTTTAGCAAAGCATTTCCAAGGAAGTCCTCTGTCACCAAGACACCACGCATCGCCTCCGACTCAGACATTCAGGGATCCAAGGATGCGGTCATCCAGGATTTGGAGAGAAAACTGCGCTTCAAAGAGGAGCGCATCAGCAATGGTCAACAGGTATGTGTTTATACGTGTATGTGAGTGTGTTAAATTCTTAGTAAAATACTGAACAGTGTGTTTGCAGACAGTTACTGAATGAGCTTGTTCAGTAACCATTAACACGGAATAACAAGCGTCCCAACATATCCATCCAACAAAAATTCAAAGAGCGTTTGGTTCATGCACCCTCAAGGAAATTCATTATGTTTTCTCCGCATATAATTGATCCCTTATTAACACAAGGCTTAGATACAAATGATGCAGTGTAAAAGTGTGTGTTTTTCTAACTCGCACACTAACCCGCACTGACCCCATTAATCACTGCTTCCAGAGGTTAACCTATGAGGAGAAGATGGCTCGCAGGCTCCTGGGTGCTGACAACGCAGCCACGGTCTTAAACACACAGGACACAGAGGAGGAGCCAGTCACACAGGTACGGCAGCTCTTTATCAGGATCCACACACCTGGAGGGAGGAACAAAACAGCACATGCACAAACCTGAAATCACACAGGCATGAAACCGTTTTACCAGCATATCTACTCCGGCACAAATCCCCCTGCTGCATGCATACCACACATCCACCTCTCTGTGTGTCCACTGATACTTTGCTGGTGTCATTCCTATCTCGTGATCACTGGCTTTCCTCCACCCCAAGCCACTGTAAACACTGCTGAGTGCACGTTATGAAAGCAGGGTGTAAACACTGCAAAGTCCTCCAGAGCCCTCCATAAAAAGCTCTGTTTATGCAAACTCCTAGAACCAAGTGTTGCTGCAAACATGTTGTTCAAAGGCTCTCTTAGACACCAAATAGTCACTTTGGAGAACATCCCCACAGAGTTGGTTATGAATTTCAAAGACAAAGAAAGAGAAATTAAAGCCTTAATTTGTTTTTTAGATCTTTCAGTGTATTTCAATAGCATTTTAGACTGGGATAGCCAATAATAATTCAAATCAGACTATATGGAGGACATCACAGTGATGCATTATCATCCTTCAGCAACATGCACACATAGACTACATGAAAGTTGCCAGTAAACATCCCCATATTACATCTTGTGTCTACAATGTCAGAGTTAGCACTCTGCCACCCCTATGTGCTAATGCCTCTTTGTATGAGGAGCAACTCAACTGATTAGAGCAATACAGCTAATTTGCATGGCGAAGCTTGCAAAGGCATCAGCACTAGTGCATTATGCCACTTTGTATTTGATAAAGTGTCTTGCATGTGTTTGTATTTTTTTTTCTTTTGAGAGCAGGTAAGTTTGAACATGCAAACAAACCAGACTATAAGAGATGGACGTAGCCTATATGGAAGTACCTCTAACTGAGATTATTTAACGTCCAGCAGGGGGCGCTTTATCTGGTTGGAAATAAAAGGTCAGATCTTTAGAAGTCTATGAGAAAATGACCCTTCTTTTCCAATCATCTGTGTCCCCAGTAGACACTTTTCTGATGGATTTATGGTCTCAATAACTAGTTTAAAGTCTCTTTTAATACAGCATGATGTTTATTTTCTATATGTTATCCTGATTTTTATTTGATTAAGCAGTAAAATATACTTAGTAGTAACTGACAGTTCGCTAGTGTCCTCAGTTTTTTTTATTTAGATAGATTCGCTTATTAAAATAAGTAATGATGATGGCCCCCAAACTGGGATCCACAAACCAGTGGTTCACATCACCGTGGCTACTTCCATCTTTTATATAAAGAATTTAGCAACAGCAAACTTTAAAACACAACTGTTTCTTGCCCTGTTTAATCCATCATGACAGACACACAAACAAAGCCTCTTTTTCTCCCAACAGGAAGACAAATCATCTGATAGAGACTCTTACCCTCAAAAGGTTATTGACACCTTCTCCTGGTTTTTCTTTCACTCTAAAATATCACTGTGTCAAGCTATGCACACAAAAATCATAAACGTGTACACTTTAACTGAAGCGGGATCAGGTGTGGCAGTTATCTCATTTGGAAAAAAGTGTTATAGAAAGGATACAGGGGGATACAGGGATACAGAATTTGTTACTGATCACTCAGCTTTTATATCTACTAGTCGTTTTTTGCGGTTGGTTTGCAAATATTCACAAAAGAAGAGTGTTTAGTGTTTGTCCTTATCTGCACCTTTTACTGCCTATTTTTATTTAATGTGCAATATAAATTTTAGATACTAAAGCATGTTGAGAGCTTAATTGCAACATAACCATCAATCAGCACATTTGGTTCTACCACATATGTTTGTCCTCACTTTGCTGCCATCACAAAGTGCATGCTGTAGTTTTAGGCCACATCTTTACTATTTTTGAAGGCAATCTTACTTTGAAAGATTTTAACATAGAACCAGCCGCCTCTGTATTATTACCGGATAATAGCTCGCCAGTTCAGGACTTCTATAAGTGCTGTGATCCTAAGCAGGACAGCGAGTTCAGGAGGATATATGTTGGCTCTGCAGCTGTGCCCGGAGGCCTGTCATTATCTGTGTGATGTGTCAACAGAGCAAGCTGCTCTGCAGATGTTCTCCACTGCCTCCTCAGAGTTCCAGCACTGAAAGATTGATGAAGATGATGAGATAGAGGAGTGCCTCATGTGGGTAAAGACAGTTAGGAAATTGGGAGAAAGTTGGTAGTTTCAGTAACCTTGAAGACAGTTTTATGAGTTTGTAAAAAGTTAAATTTGGGCAAAATGGGTTGTATCAATAGCTGTCCTCACGCTTTTAAATGCACTTGCACTCGCTATGGGTTCACACAAGCCACTCTCTCTCACTAATGCAGTGTTTCTGCTGCAGGGTTTGTCTAAACCTATTTTTTTGTCTCTCTTTTTTGCTTATTTAGGAATACAAAGTGTCGAGTTTTGAGCAGCGTCTGATCAGTGAGATCGAGTACCGTTTGGAGCGTTCTCCAGTGGAGGAATCGGACGATGACGTGGAGCACGATGAGAACTCTGCTGGCCGAGGGGTGGCACCATCTTTCGACCAGAAACTCAAACACTACAAAGTCTTTGAGGGCATGCAAGTCACCTTCTCCTGCAAGATCAAAGGAGACCCCAAACCAAAGGTGAGAGGGTCTACATCGAATTTAAAGAACGTTAACACACTTAAACACAGCTGGGACGATTCATATGTTATTCTGAAGCATTTATTAAGGTTCAAATTCCTGGCTTGAGGGGGTTCCTGATATGTGATGGTGCTGATGGAAAGTGTATATACTGTACATTTATTGTACACTGGGATAAGGAGAGGGTCTTTGCGGGAATACACTCTGGGACTAACTGGCTGGTTGGCTCTGTGTGTATTAATCACACTGTGTTGACAGGCTTAACGGAAAAAGATAAGAAATGAGATAGGGGCCAAATATTCATGGAGTATTACCTTTCATTCATCCATCCATCCTGTTCTGCTTAGTTAAGACCAGGTGGCAGGGAGCAGCAGCCCAAGAAGAGATGTCTAAACCTATCTCTCCTCAGCTTGTTTCTGGTAGAATGCGACCTAAAAAACCCCAATTCGACAGATGAACCAACCAACTGCCTCCTTTTGATATGGTAGAGCAGCATCTCTACTATAGAGTTCCTCCAGTCTTTAATGAGCCCATTTACCCTTTACAGGAATAACCTTTCTGCCACTTGTAGCTACGATCTTATTCTTTAAGTCATTACCCTTTTATGATTACAGGTGAGGACTGGGGCAAAGCTTCCCCAGTAAATCAAAAGCAATGCCTTTAATCTGTCTGTCAATCTCCAGCTCTCCTCCCCTGTAGTGGGCACTCCATCCTTTTCTGGCTAAGAACAATGGCCTTAGAAGTTTTGCTTTTCATCCTAGCCACTGTGCTTGCCCAACAGGATCATATCATCTTTAAATAACAAAGATGTGATGCCAAGTTATGAACAGAACTTGTAGCAGAGTCCAATGCCGACCTGGAGTCAGTCTGCCTTCTTCCCATCAATATAAACCAAGTATTGCTTGGGAAAAAAGTGATTTGTTTGTGATGTTAGTGCCAAAGTCAGTCCATGAAAAACATAACTTGTCTGATAATTGTATAATCTTGTGCTGCAGGTCTACTGGTTTAAAGACGGTAAGCAGATCTCTAAGAGGAGCGAGCACTACAGGATCAGCCGAGATCCTGATGGAACCTGCTCCCTGCACACTGCTGCAGCCTCACTGGACGATGACGGCAACTACACCATCTTGGCAGGCAACCCTGAGGTGAGCTGAAAAAACAATGCAAACACCTATGTTCGTCTGCCTGTCTGATATGTCACCACTCATAAAAATAATGTTCTCTGGCTTGAACAGAAAGAGGGCGTTGAATGAGACAGGAAAACCCTGAAGAGGTTCAAAAGTTTATGTCGAACAGGCCCTCGAACTGTCTTTTCCAGCTCTAACACTCACATTTCATTTCCTCTTCTCAGTCTGACTTGCTGCTCCTGGCGTTTTATCACCTCATAAGTTCCCTCTCTTCCTCTCTCAGGGTAGGGTGAGCTGCACTGGCAGGATGATGGTCCAGGCGGTGAACCAGCGAGGTCGCAGCCAGCGCTCAGCGCCTGGACACATGCGCAGGTGAGGCTGGCAGCAGATGGAGAGAAGACAAACAAAATCTCCGTCTGGCGCGTGTGTTGCAGGCTGTTCACCATCTGCACGTGCTTCTGTGCTCGCTCACACATTTCCGCACGGATTCAAAACAGTCCAAGAAGCTTCTATTTAAGCAAATGTTTGCCGTGAGCTGAATCCCACTGTTCGGGGGAGAAAAGCTCAGTGTTAATGAGAGGGAACACCTGTTAGCATGGCTCTGTTTTTCATTGCTCTAATGATCTTGTATATGCAGTGTGCAGTCGTGCAAGGTCTGATATTGAAAAATGCACTGATGATTGCAGACATTCTGATGGTCGCTTACAGAACATAAAAAACACCTGTAATCTGTTATCAAGATGAACACACCCTGATTAAATTAGAGCTTAAGGATGTTTTGAGTGAGGAGAGAGATCCAGATAACAATCAGTGTCTCCTGCTCTCTTTATTTCTCTCCTTGGCTGATATTCAGGCAGTGTGGTGATGTCACTGTTTTTTCAGGGTATAGTCATAAGAACATCTCCAGGTCCTGTCCTGCTGTACAAGTCTTAAAGAGACTTTTACATGTCACAAAACAGGAAGTGGAAGTAGGGGAAAGAGAACTGGAGGGTTTTTTAACCCTTTAAACCCTAATCCGTCACCGGTAATGGTTAGCATTTTTAGCAACTCCAGGCTTCGAGGTCCGGTGTCCTGCAGGTTTTAGAGCTCACCCTGGGTCAACACACCTGAATCAAATGATTAGCTCATTACCAGGCCTCTGGAGAACTTCAAGACATGTTGAGGAGGTAATTTAGCCATTTAAATCAGCTGTGTTAGATCAAGGATGCATCTAAAACCTGCAGGACACCGGCCCTTGAGGCCTGGAGTTGCCTTCCCCTGGTTTAAAGGGTAAATTAGGTCAGGGTTTAAAGGGTTAAAGTATTCTACTCTTTCTGACAGGGGGATTTCATACCTACGATTTTATGTGCTTCCCCGTGTAGCCTTAGTTGAGAGTTTAACAGTCAGCAAATAAAAACTAAAAGTTTGTTCTTTTCCAAAACATCTCATTAATTCAGAGCTTAAATTTTAATCACAGAAACCCTTTGTCTGTCTGTCTCTCTCTCTCTCTCTCTCTATCAGGCCCAGGTCCAGGTCTAGAGACAGCGGTGATGAGAACGATAACATCCAAGAGCGTCACTTCCGCCCCCACTTCCTGCAGGCGCCTGGTGACCTCATTGTTCAGGAAGGCCGTCTGTGTCGAATGGACTGCAAGGTAAATACACACCTCTAGTGTAACATGTGCCAGCATGGGTGTACATAGTGATAAAACAGAGGAAGGAAGGAACTGTGGTTGTACTGTGGTTGCTCAGTCAATTAATAACAATATTAAAAACACCTATACAGCACTTTTTAACAATGTTACAAAATGTTTCACAATTAGAACTTCTTGCATTACATAAACAAGCATACATATACCAATGTGCTGTGCATACAGTTTTTAATATTTTAGGAGGTTAAATAGATGAAATGTTCCAAATCTGGAAGCATCGAGTTTTTCCACAGTGTTTGGACTGATGTGATGTAATAGCACATGGCAGGTTTTAGTAGTGGCAGCCTGATTCTCTTTTCAGTCTGTTTTGAGAAAGGTCCTCCCTGTTAAAACTGTTAATATATGGCTAGCACTGCTGCTAGACAGAAACGATCCTGATTTCAGAACTTTCTATGTGGAGATTGCAAACCCTCCCTGTTTTTACCCAGGTTTTCTTCAGGCACTCAAAAACAACATATAAGGTTGATGAACTGGCACACTCTTACAAAAGAAGTTTCTAATATCAAAAGCTGCACTTGGTTGAAAAAGTAATTTCGATAACTATTTTTTATCTTTTGTAAATATAGTCATAACTTTTTATGTATTAATGTGGCATTACTGCATTATATTTACATAAGGAAACTGGAAGACCCAATGATAGGCAAACCCAGGTACCAGTGAATATTTGGCCTAAATTTGGTCCAAATCTACAGTTGTTGGTCTACTTTTGGCCTTGATCAACGGACATTAGCTGAACTCCAGCACGGACCCCTCTTATATGGGCCATATATCAGTTGTACTGTAGCATTAGGGCCACATCTGGCACACAAAAACATCTGGGAAGTGATACACAAATAAACTAGACAAAGGAGGGGAGTGCTTATGAAAAGTCTTAGCTATTTGTTAAAAAATGTGCTTTTGAGTGACATTTAAAATAAACCACAGAATCAACTAATATGATCAAGTCAGGTAGCCTGTTCCAAAGTCTATCTCCTTTAGCCTAAAAGAGAGGCAAGACAGGGTTTTTTATGTGATTACTGCTAATATTTCTCAGCAACCTATTGCCGCTTTTTGGAGCAGTTAAAGACAATAGAACAATAATCTTAAAATTATCTTAATGGGATGGTTTTAAAATAGACAGATTCAAAATTCAACTGCTGGTCAGAACAATAAAAAGATCCTTAGCAGTGAACTTGCCAGTGAGGAGTGCAATAATAATGGCTGACCTCGTTAGCAAAAGAAGTTTGGGGCAGTGACAAGGAGATGAAGAGTAAAAGAAGCTAAACAATCATTAATGATGTCAGGTTTAATGGACAGTGGTGGTTAAGAATGAATCGTGAATGTTTAATTGCAGGTAAAATTAGCTACGCTGTATCACTTTGGTGCTTTCACTGGTGAATTATCCAAATGAGCAGTATAGTTTTTGATCAACTCTTAGAAAAACTGAGTTGGTTTTGAGATGCTGCGTTTTTGATGTAAAAAAGAAGAAAAAACAAATTATAGACTCTTTTTGTTTTTTGGGTTTGTGTTTTTTCTTTGGTTGAGTATGGCGTGTCAAGCTATGAACTTTAATGTGCCTGTGGTTTCAACCCTGTGTTACAGTGTGTTACAATCTGTCATTTTAACTTTAACCCTACTTACCAAGCCATTGCTTTGATTTAACCTGCTGTGCTTATTGAATAGACTGCAGGTGAACACACTATCACTGCTATTCTTTGATAAACCAAAGAGTCTAAAATAAGTGAGACGTGACTAGAAAGAAAGATGCCCGCACCAAAGAGAATATGTTAATCATAGTAATAGAGAAAAAACCATTTCAAATCCACCCTTTAATTCAGCGTCTGTATTGCTTTCAGGGAGGCTCCATGTCAGTGCTGCCAAGGAAGCATTTCCCTTTCCGTGCATTCCAGTTCCTCTAGTGAACTAGCGCAGACAAGATTTTTCATCACTTTATGAATGGCTCACAACAGACAGACAGGGCACACAGGTGTCATTTTTCAGGGATTAAGTGGGATCAGGTTTTTCTACAATTATTTCCCCTTACACCACTCCCACCACCCGTGCTCGTTTTCGTTCTTCATCCCCACCATCTTCACCTCATCTCCCTGCGGCCTGAGGCACCGAGGAACCTCTTTGAAAAGCTGGTGCATGTAATAAAATAAAGCAGACCCACAATTAACTCTCTATAAAAAGGCTGTCTTTTTGTGCCTTTCAGAAATAAACCAAGAGTCTCCATTCCTTCAGAGCTCTTAATGTCGAAGATATTTATAGCAAATATCTATTTGCAGGTCATTTGAGGCTTTCTAGATTTTCCATT
Organism: Pelmatolapia mariae; assembly: GCF_036321145.2. Taxonomy (NCBI): domain Eukaryota; kingdom Metazoa; phylum Chordata; class Actinopteri; order Cichliformes; family Cichlidae; genus Pelmatolapia; species Pelmatolapia mariae. The sequence continues at coordinate 42,610,191 of NC_086246.1, read as the reverse complement.
CTTAAAATGTCTCAACTTCTAAATGCGCACTGGTCTCCTTCCAGAAGTGCTTATCACTGCTTAGTCTGCTGTTTTGTGAGAATGTGAACATTGTAATAGTGGCACATTTTCCATGTGGGCCACAGGCAGCAGAGCAGGTGTTGGGTTTTTCTGCAAAGAGAAACGTGTCTTCTCTGAGTCCAGTTTATTCCCATGACAAAGCATGCAGGTGACCAGTCTCCCCCAGACAAACAAAGATTAACTAAACTGTTTTCATACTCCCAATAAACACGAACATGCGGATAACAATCAAATTCTTCCAACAAAAACAAGCACAAACGACGTAAGCATTCATGCATTCACTCAAATGTAATGTCTTCTGTGTTTTTCCCCTCCTGTAGGTGAGCGGCCTGCCCACTCCTGACCTCATCTGGCAGTTGAACGGACAGACCATCCGCCCTGATTCTGCCCATAAGATGCTGGTGAGAGAAAACGGTGTGCACTCGTTGGTCATCGAACCTGTGACCAGCCGCGACGCAGGCATCTACACCTGCATCGCCAGCAACAGAGCCGGCCAGAACTCTTTCAACCTGGAACTCATCGTTGCAGGTAAACAGAACGATCAGCACGAACAGAGACTTTTTTAATGGGGTGGCATTTGAAGGACTCATGGGAAATCAGACCGTTCTAGGATTAATAACGTCTAAATGAAACCAATTAGAAACTACCTGGAAACTAACTTTAACTGTGGATGGCTTCCATAAACATCCAGCAGGAGATATTGCTGTCCTGGTCCATTAGTGCATCTAAGTAACACCTTCTCTCTCCTTAGCCAAAGAGATGCACAAGGCCCCTTCATTCATCGAGAAACTGCAGAACACGAGCGTTGCAGAGGGTCATCCTGTGCGACTGGAGTGCCGTGTGACGGGGGTTCCCTATCCGCAGATCTTCTGGAAGAGGGAGAATGAGTCTTTCACTCACAACACAGACAGAATCAGGTAAACAGGAATAAGTAAACCAAACTGTGGTTTGGTGACTTTGCCCTAAAATGAGATTTAGAAAGCATTTTTCCCCAGTAAGTTATACAAGCCCTAAACATGTGCACAGTTACGGTTTCAATAACATTTCAATTCAGAGGACTAGGGAGATCACGCCATCACAGCACCAACACATGCGATGACAATTCATATTATAGATACAGTACGCCAAGAAAAACAATATTTAAATATTACCTTATTTCATGTAAGTGTCATGTTGACGTCTGATGTATGTCAATGCTCTTTCTCCTCTTTCCCAGCATGCACCAGGACAACTGTGGCTACCTATGTATGATCATCCAGCCAGCTTTGAAAGAAGATGCCGGCTGGTACACCGTGTCAGCCAAGAATGATGCCGGCATCGTATCCAGCACCGCTCGGCTTGATGTCCACAGTAAGTCCAAGCTATCACACACTTCTCCCTGAATCCAGCATTTTTTTTCTTTTATACAAACTATTTAAATACTTCTATTCCTTCTTTAGCTCAATGGCAGCAGCCTAACCTCCCAAAGCCCAAAAAGGTGCGTCCCTCCACCAGCCGCTACGCAGCACTGACGGAGAGAGGCCTGGATGTGAAGGCGGCCTTCTTCCCCGACTCCAGCCCAGTGCAGCCCGGAGGCCTAGTGGAAAGTGACGACCTGTAGAGACGAGTCAGAGGTGTGAGGATTACCCAGAAAAGCCAGAAAGCTGCCTGTGATCCCAGCACTCCTAACGAGGAGAGGCAGAGTATATTCTTGTCCACCACCAATGAACTGAAGATACTGAATTTTAAGCTTGGGTGGGCAGAGTGAGAAAGGTGTTGCCATGTTTCTTTGTTCTAAATAGGATGACACAACACTAATGTATTACAGAATTCATCAAGTTGTTTCCCCAAGTTTCATTTTATTAACTGGATCTGGAAGTGATTGAGGTGTTTACCACAAGAAAAGACTCTTCAGTGTATGCCTGACTCTGTTTTACCCTTTAAAGTGCCTTTTTCTTTCTGTAAAGATACAAAAAAATGAAACCAAATCACTATGCATGTTCAAGTGGTGCCATTTGCAATTCACCAACTAATACTGTATTTATAAGTAGCAATCACACCAGCTGAGGAAACGAGACTGAATGATTCAAAGCATCGTAGCTTGGACGAAGGAGATCACCGACTTTTATTGTGAGGGCTTATGTAGCACAGTGCGGATAGTTAAAGCATCATACAATCTGTGCTTTTAGGTTGTAGATCAGATACTGGACAAGGCCGGACCTTACAAACGGTGTTTTTTGTTGTTGTTTTGTTTTGGGGGGGCAGAAGACATTTAACGTTTGGTTAAAAGGATGTGTATGTGCAGCAGACCTTAACGAAAGTTGGTTTTAACAAGAGAACATGGCAGTAAAAGCAAGTCAGTGGAGGGATGTGAAGTGTAATACTGAAAAACTAAAATGATGGTGGGTTATTTAGGTGATTACTTTTTCTTTTTTTTGAAGTGTGAATTGAAATGTTCTCACTTAAGAGAGGGTGCTGTGAAGGGTTTCAGTGTTTTTCGTGACACACATCACAGATTGTCCATTTTATTTTTGTATGGAAAAAAAATACAATTTACTTTCCAAAGCAATCTTAACATAAATTATAATTGCAACCTTCAGTTCACCGATAAAACAATCCTGTCTATCATGAAGTTTTATAAATATATTTACGCCTTAAATCACTTAATGCAAACACAGTTTCTTTGCATGTTTTTTTGGACACTTGTACAGTGCCAAGTAACTTTTACTAGGATGCATTTTAAAAAAAAACAGCTTCTTTCCTTCAGTATTCATGGGTAATAAACACTCTCAACATTAAGAAATCAACAGCAAAGCATATTTATATCTACGATTTGTGTCTCCTTTGTGGGCATCTTTTTTCTGAGTTTCGGTCAGCTGACACTTTGTGTTTGCACATTTCTATGCCAATCAATGCCTGTATATGGATTGTTCTCCTGATACTATTTTAGGTTATAAAATGTTAATAAAAAATCAAACTCTTCAGGCACAGTGTGAATGTTTTTGTGGATTGGTAGGCTTCTCCTAAAACAATAAAAGGATGCCAAAAGGCATATTATCGGTCACAGGAAATGCCACTTGTGCTAAAAATGTTAAAAAGCTATAAAGTCAAGCAGTGCTTTGGCACAGTGATTCCCAACAAGGGGTACATGTACTGTGCAAAAGTCTCAAGCCACCCCTCAGTTCTTTTTACTTTGCTTCTTTGGAGCCAGACGTTCCTGCAATTTTTTAAAGTGGTCTTGAGCAATAGCTCGCCAGGGTTTCTGGGGAACTACTGCTCAAGTAAAAACGTCTTTGTGTTGTAGATAAAGTACAACATGTTCATTCAAGTGTCGTGCCTTAATCTACTCACTCTATTAGTGATTTTTCTTATTTTGTAAATCTGGATTATTTTTGTCCTTTTCTGCAAAGTTTCACTGATTTCAGCAGCAAAATGTAACTATTTTATATACTTTCTGTGTCACTGCGACTCTCGTGTGGCCTGATATTATTGTTCATGTTAATCAATTCTGTTCACACCTGCTATAAGCATGCTATTGTTCAACCCAACCCTTGCTGTAAAACCTCAAATCTAATCTGGATTTATCCTTACCTGGAAAGTTATAGCTAGGGATAAGCCCAGGTGGCCTTAATTGCCAAAGGTTTTAGAAAAGATTGTAGCTGAGAAGCCTTTTTGGAAATGCATAACATTTTTATAAATTTTAGTTATAATTGTATAAATTACATTTGACTGAAACTGCTCTTCTTAGGGTTACAAATGACATTTTGATGGTTCCAGATGCTGGGAATTACACTGTTCTGCTTTTGATACTGCGTCACTGTTACACAGTCACATTAAACAGGTTACATCAAGTAGTGGGTGTGTCTGGATCAGCGTTAGGCTGGTTTAAATCTTACCTTGCAGACTTACCCTTTCTGTCTGTATTAATCATTTCCTGTCAGAAAAGGCTGCCTTGTCCTGTCTAGAGACTTTTACAGCTGTTCCAGATGGTGTCATCACCCAAAACCTTGGGTCTCTAAGCTCCTCTCTTAACTGATCGTCAGGAAATGTGAGCACTTTTATAAAAGCAGAAGTTTTGTGTGTTGCTGGTCCGGAGCATTCAGGTTTTAACACAAAACCAAGGTTTGTGGAGTGAACATCACAGCAAACATCAGATGATGCAATAAAAGTAAATATATGGTAACCTAAAAAATAAATAGTAACCTAAAAGTAGACCAGATTCAGTTTAAAATGAGTTTAAATAGACTTGAAAAATGACTGTTGAGTCCATCTACCTGGCTGGCTGCTCCTTTTAGAAAGACATACAACATTTAGAGGAGAAATGCACACAACAGCCCCCACACACTGTAGCTCATTTAAAGTCCAGGTTTTGATAACAGCTTTGCAAATCTCATCAGTGAGCATGACAGTCACCTCTAGCCCCACACATCCACAGTACAGGTCCAGAGCTGTAACTAGACACTCAAAACATTCCCAGCACTAAAAATACCCCCCTACCTCCACCGCTACCTTTAATTCCCTCCAGCTGCAGCCCCAAATGCCTCCTCCCTCTATAGGCCGCGCCAGAGGTGGGCCTGGGGGGCGCAGGCAGGAGGCTGTGGAGGGCAACATGTGGCGGCTGTGAGGGGGTCTCCCAGGGGGACGTGGGGAACAAAACATGAGCGTAAGGATCAGTGGCGTGCAAGCGGGCGGGTGCTTTACAGTCATGGAAAAAGACCAACAGCGTTAAATTTACTGATCAAATTCAGGACCCCAGGGCACGGAGGTCTGGACTAGGCCAGACACTCTGGAGTCAGCAGCGTTAGTCATGACTGACTCTCAAAGGCCACGCCCACTGTGGCTGAACAGAGTGACTCAGCAGAAGAAAGTAAATGAGTTTTAACAACATACATTATGTTTGCTTTAATCTGAAGGCTTTTGCAGTAGCAATACATCTGATACGAGGAATAAATGCACATCTCATAATCCAGCAGCTTACCAGGTATCACTTTTAACTTAGTTTGGGCAGAGCTCTAGATTTAACGTAAGATGTAAGGCTTTAAGTTCAAAAGTTTTTCTTTTTGTTATCAGTCATAAATTTCTCAATCAACAGTGACACTTAACGCCTAAAATAAGACACTGAATATTCAAAACAGTAGCTCTGGAGGAAGCTGTTACTCCCTACATGGCCAGCTGCAGCCCTCCGTCCACCACTAGCGCCTGTCCTGTAATGTAGGGGGACTCCAGGAGGAAGAGAACGGCCCGGGCTACCTCCTCTGGCTCTCCAAATCTCCCCAGAGGGATGGAGCGCTCTAAAGCCTCCTCTCTCATCCCTGCAGTCATGTCTGTGTGGATAAAACCTACCAAAAGATGGAAAAAAGACAGCAATGAGATGACAGAGACTGACACAAGCAATGCTTTGTACTAATTACTAATCACTAATCTAAGGATCTAATCTTTGCTGCAAGTTGCATTGGAGCAGAGAGTGTGAAGTGTCAAGTGGCAGGGATGAAAGTGAGGCCACGGTTCTTAGGAATATAAGGCTGCTGGAGGAAAGTTAGGGATGAGTTGCTGCCTCAAGTGGAGAAGCTCAAGTATCTCATGGTCTTGTTCATGAGTGGGAGAAGTAAACAAGAGATTTGTGTTTGTTTTATGGTACTGCGTTTGTGTCTGTTTGCATCAGTGACTGTATATAAACTCATTGGTTTGGTATTAGGTATTTGTCCACACAGTGTACTCAAAGAGATACACAACCACTCGCGCGCAGTCCTCTAAGGAACCAACAACACGTAGCTTGATATACATGACACTATGCGTAAATTGAACGCTGACTGGTTAAAGGGCTCAGTGTGGTTCTCTGATAGCAGTGGATTCACAAACTGTAGCTAGCTAAAGACAGCCTTTCTACCTGCAGAGAGTGTCTGTTGCCAGATGTAGGAAGTGTCCAAAGTATGGGGTACAACTGGTTTGTAGGCTACTTACATCATGGACAAGAGCAGAATTGAAATGAAGACTAATAAGATTTTGGAGGACTACATAGGAGCATGTTTGCAATGGTTGAAGTCTTCTCTGTTGGCTCTCCGTAGACCAATACATCAGCCATGCAATCAGGTACCATAAAAGGGTACCATGGGCCAGAACAGAGACCGTCATTTTACTGTTCAAATATACTATTCATTCTCACGCTCGCCTATAGCCATGAGCTGTAGGTAGAACCATAAGAACAAGACTGAGGATACACTGAGGTAGTACAAAGTGAGCTTCCTCTGAAGGGTGCGTGCACAAAGATTAATGTAAAACATGTTAATTTTATTGAGCCAAGAAGCCAGTGATGGAAACAAGAGAGGTTGTAGCAGATATTGAGAAGACAGAGAGAGAAAAGTGAAAGAATCAGAAACATATTCTGTACCTGGAGCCAGGAGGTTAACCCTGATATTACGTGAAGCAACTTCTTTAGCCAAGGAGCGAGTGAAACCCTCTAGACCAGCTTTACTGGCACTGTAGACACACTGGCCAGAGTTTCCTTTCAGGCCCACAACAGAGCCTGCAGACATGACCAGAGAAATTCATTAAGACGACTTGGTTCCACATTTAATATGAACCACAATCAAATTACCTGACTCCCAGCGTGCTGGATGAAGAATTTGTTACTCTGTCTGTATAATTTAATAGATTTTCTTTACAAAGAAATATAAACACTGTAAACCTTGAGGGAGAATTCACATTAATATTAGTATAGCCGTGCTTGTGGTTTCAGCTTCTGGTTGGATTTTCTTACAGGATGCAGTCAATCCGGTGCTTCTTAATAGCTGCAGTCCCAGGTGTTGGTGGCATTCTAGATTTCAACAAAGCCCTTCTAGGAGCAAGTCTTACCGTCTTGAAACAGCTTGGGCCGTTACTTAGACATATCCAAGTTACTTTTAATTTCAGTGGTCCCTGTGACGAGTGCAGTGTATACTTTCCTTTAGTCTGCAACATCAGAGACCAATAAACTGACCAGGAAGGCTGACTCTGAGAGGAAGTCCCTCAACAAACTTTTATCCATTGTGGATAATCCCGACCACCCTCTGCACCACTTACTGAACAGGCAGCAGAGAACTTCCACTAACAGACTGATTCAGGTAATTTCTTCCTCATGCAACAATGTTTTATAACTCCACACATCTGTTTAGCAGAGAATCATCTGTTCTTTCACCTCACAGCTTTTTTCCCCAAGCCTGCACCGTTTACTACACTTTCCCCAATACTGAGACACTAATATCATCTGCCATTAACTAAACTTGTTGTTTTCTGTTACATTTAGTATTTTATTATATTCTATATGATTTTGTTTCACTTTATTTTATGGTGCTACATATAGAAGCAGTACACAGTCGTTATTCTGTAAATTATGTAGGTTGTTTTTAGCCTCTCAAACCACTTTTTTCCACAAATACGTATTATTTTCTGTATTTAATGTACCAGTAAAACAAAGAAAAAAAGAAAACAACTGGAACACTAGAAACTCAAACTGTACCACCTACTTGTGCCACCATCTTTTCTCTGAGAGGTTTCTGTTCAGGATTCTTTTAGTACCCTCTCTCTCTCACTCATAATGTATCTGATTACAATTCATGAGGAAAAAGAAACATAAAACCATAGATCCACAAGACCCCGCGTGAATTCCAAAAAATTTTCAGTATCTGATTTTATTTGGACTAAAATGAGCACAAAATTACGGTGGCCCTGAGAGGCCAAACGGACTGCAACTTAAGAAAACACCAGCAATAAGAACAACGCTGCAAAAGCACAAAAAACACAACAGAAATAGGAAAAAACAGATTTCCAAAAGCACAAGGGAAGTGTTTCTGAGGAGACAATAACCCAACGGACAAGTTGCAGGAACCCAAAACATGGTAGGTGTGTTTTATCATGATTCATATAATACTGATGACGGATTTTTAGGCTAATAGTTAGGCTAACACACTTACCTCCAATTTTTTCTTTCCTCACAAAACCGATAGATCCTCCACTTCTTTTAAGTGTCTCCCAGCGCAATTCTTAGCATATTTTGGTTCCTGAAACTGGTCCGTCGGGTTATTGTCTCCCCAGAAACACTTCCCTTGTGTTTTTGGAAATTTGTTTTTCCTATTTCTGTTTGTTTTTTCCTGTTCCCGTTGTCGTTTCTCCTATTTCTGTTGTGTTTTGTGTGCTTTTGCAGCATTTCTCTCATTATTGCTGGTGTTTTCTTAAGTTGCAGTCCGTTTGGCCTCTCAGGGCCACCGTACAAAATACTATTATCCTCCTTAAAGGGTACACTGACTTGAATCTATAAAAGTAGTAACACAGCCATCTAGTGGTTAAATTGAAGACGCACCACTAATCTGAATCATCAAGTACCTATATTAACAATAGCTGCTCCTTGGCTGTGCAGCATGCTGCGCAGCGCTGCCCTGCAGGTCAGCATGGAGCCCAGCAGGTTGGTGTGAAGCAGAGCCACCATGTCCTCTGGTTTGGTCCTCAGTAGCAGACCATCCCTGTGGAAACAGACAACAGCAACATGCAGGGGTTCAGCATTTATATGCGTCTAAATACGTCTGCAAATGCAGCTGAGAATCAGTAGAGGTGTCAACTTCAGTGCTTGCTCACCTGTTGATACCGGCTGCGTTCACAAGATAGGAGATGTTTCCACAGGTCTTCTGGATCATTTCAAATGTTTTCTGCACTTCCTGTTCTTTAGAGATGTCACAGCTAAAAGCAATGTGCTCATCTAGAGTGGACACACATCAGATCAACTGTCGGCATCACTGCAGTATGTTTATAAAGGTCCTCTAAGTCAACACTGAACCCTGTATTTAATTAAAAATGGGCGTAGCTTCTGAGTGCTTTAAACCTGCAGTCTTTCTAATGGCCAGCAGGGGGCGACTCCTCTGGTTGAAAGTCTGACTGTATAGTTGCCGTGAGAAAACTACCATATCTTCTAACTTGATTTATGACCTCAGTAAACTATTTACTGATGAGTTTATGTTCTCAAGCTCTCACTTCAAGTCTTGCCAAATACAAAACAGTGTTGTCTTTGTAAAATATGTTCTACGTTATAGTCACAAAGGATTATACAAAGGTTAATGGTTTATGGTATTTAACATGTGACTGACTGACAAGTTACTAGAGTGCACAGTGTCTCTCTGCTTAGTCACATCTAGTTTCAAAGCCAAAAAGCCCTCAGTGTGAGATATCGTACCAATGTCACGTCCATCTTTTACTTACAGTTTATGGCAGGGTAGAGCTAGACTATTTAAAATAAATATCCCACCCATATTTATAAAGAAAGAAGGAGCTACATGCTTGTTTATTTATAATGTATACTTGCAAAGACTACATCAAAATGATACAGAGAAGTCTTTAATTTTATTATTTGTTATTTTGAATAAATCTACACAAGGAGGTTTTGATGCATATTTGTATTTACTCTGTTTGATCTGAACTGTACCCATGACTCCATTTTCTTCTGCTTATCTAATGGGTAAATGAAACTTCTTAAACCATCTCAATTATAAATACTCCCCATATTACAAAAATTACAAAACTAACTAACTGTGAAATTCGTAATCAAAATGTTCGCAGACTTCTAAAATACTTGTGCTTTCTTTTTTATATATATATCCGGTGATCTAATAAATTTGTTAAGCACTGTATTACACACAGCACAGCATTATACCTCCATGCAGAGATGCCACAGTTGCCTGGGCGACGTCTTTGTTCCGGGAGACAACGGCTACCCTGCAGCCTCTTTCTGCCAGCAGGCGGGACACTGCTTTCCCAATGCCTCTGGAACCCCCACACACTACTGCCAGCCTGAACATGATGACCTGCAGGAGAGGCAACAGTTCAATTATAGCTACAGAACAGCATCCAGACTATCTCAGATGAAACACAGGAGAGACATCCCTTCTTCCCTTTATGCTCTTCATAAGTCGATGGTGTAGTCTGATTATTGAATGGAAGCTACACAGCATAAATACACAGCATTTTTATCCCTTGTTCCATATTTTAATCGGCTCTGCAGGCACTTTTTTCTAAAATCTCGCTGAAGAAAGTAGGGAAAGCTTTTATTATAGTTAAGTGCAGGTTAAACTCTGTATGCCCGACAGGGAAAGTCAGTGTCAGATGGACACTACCACAAATGTAGTGACAGTAAATTAGAAAAACTGTTTGTTTGTTTTTTCTTTTTTTGTCAGTTATTATTCAGTGTTACACAAACACAAATATGATGTGTCCCATGTGTGTTACATATAAACGATCTTTTGTTGAGATCTGGCTACCATAGTATATAAGCATAATGTATTTATATGACAACTTAAAATTCCCAAAAATTCTCTGTTGATTTAAGAGCTTAATATCCTGTGTAATAATAACACCCTGTTTGCTTTAACAAAGTTTTCTTTTGGGATTTTTGTCTTTTGAGTCAACACACATCAGTCTGAATGTATTTTAGATGCTGAAGAAACACTGCAATAGCAAACAGAAAAACAGGCTTTAACAGCACTATCTATACTACGCACAGATGGATTGACCATCACTGTTAATAAGGGAGAGAAGCAAAGGTGATAGGATTTAGACACGTGCAGAGGAGGGATGGCCGGTGCTCACATATCACACTTGTTCTTCTTAAGTTGTAGATAAACAGGTATCGGCTAATTTATAAAGGGCTACCTTTAGAGACCTTGTCACGGAGGCTGCGCGATTATACTTTAAAACCAATTTTTTAGCTCCTAAAATTTGGAACAGTCTTCTTCGGCCATCATCGGGTTGTTTGAATGTGTGATTTGTTTTAAAAACTCGTTTTATAGTATAGTATATATTTTTCTTTAATCTTTCCCCCAATATTTTGGCACAGAGTCTATATCTATTTAAGTGCACGGAAGTGCGCGTGCTGGGATGAATAAGTGACGGTAAGGTTGATTGTTTGTCTGTATGTGTCTAGGCAAGTAAACACAGCCAAGATTACAAAATATGACACCCCGTCTTAACATGTGGGACAAAATGCTCTGCAGCACAACACAAAGTAGGACACCGGGTCACTTCAGTGAGGCTAAGAGTCACAGTCGCTGTCCGGTAAATATTAGCCGTATTTAGCTTTAAATGTGGTCGTACAGTTACGTTTATGCAGCGATATGATACTTACCTCGTTTTTCTGAGTCTAACACCCCGTTTGAGAAACACTGTTAAAATGTAACAAATGTTATTTACTGAACAAATAAAGAATACCAGCGGAGCGGGTAGTCATGGGCGCCGCCATGTTTTTTGTTGTTATTGTGCTGGTCGTTGTTAGCCGGTAGAGGGCGCTGTGGTAACGCTGGACTGGCTGAACTGAACCAGCACTGCTTTGATTGATTGGTGATTTTTTTTAACCTTTACCCAGCCACTGTAGTTCCACCCTACACTGTCCACTGTACTTTACACCCTGTGTACACTGACCCACTTTGCCATCTGACATTTGCTGTGCTTGTTTTGCTATATTTAGTCTGACCTTTCTATTCATTTTTGTTAATCTATTTTACTTTAAAGAATCACTTTATTGTAATATATTCAAAAGCTTCTGACATAGTTTTATTATATATTTTTTTAATATTTTTATTTATCTAGCTTATTTACTTCCCTTGATTTAGCTGTTTGAGTGCTTGTTATCTCAGTAAGCTGTTTTATTTTGTTACATCCTAGCTACTTTTTTTTAAATTGGGCTTTTTTGTTAGAAATTATATTTATTGTTTTAGCTGATGTAGCACAGGAACTTCAACGTTTTTCAAATAAATACAGCATACCTCATCTTTATCTTACTGCCAGTGAAATAGCACTGTGATTTCTATTTGCAGCCATTTATTTTTCCACATTGTTCCCTTGTGGAAATATATCTCATGAAGAAAAGCAAATCTGTCATCAGTGCACACAAAAAAAGAAAAAAGAAAAAAAATGAATCATGTTGAGACCGGTTGGGTGGCCTTGGCCCACACCTGGACAGTTCATCAGTCTGAGACTTATTCTGCCAGATTGATTTGCTGAAGCGAAATCACATTCATCACCTGTGCCAGAGTGGATATGTAGCCCTGAGCGCTGTGAATCATACACAGTATAAAAGGAACAAAATGCAAACACTACAAACAGTTTGATTTCTCTAAATGTGGTGACTCTAAGCCTGTCAACCTGTCAACCGTTCATTAGGTGTGTTTGTGCATCAGAGAGACACTGGACTGGATGTCTTTTCAGAGAAAGAAATTCAGATATATACACACACTTTATTTATTTATTTATTTAGTTCCTGGAACTATTTTGCCTGATCATTGGGTTATTTTTAAATGCTGCCACATTTTCTTCATGCCCCACAAAAACACACGTTTACTTTTCTGGTATCATTGCACAGAAAATCTATTCCAAGAAGCCAAGCACGTAACTCCTGCCCGTTTCCTCGAGCACTGTTAAAGAGTTCAAGGAGGACTTGATTCCTTTTGCTGCAGTCAATTGAATCAGCTCACACGCCTTGTGCTTAAACGTTATCAAGAATTGTTGACCTTGGGGCCTTAATTCTTTAACTCTATACAGCACTCCTAACTCTGAATATTTTACCTGCGCTGTGCACACATAGCTTTGCCTATATTTACACACAGTCCCTACCCAACCTGTAACTCACAGTCCTGTCAGCCTGAAATATTCCTGCAACAGATTTAGCACATGTGCATAATCTACTAAAGCACAACAACCCAAATGGACAGATGATATAACACAACCTAGAGTTACAAACAATGATTAAAGTGTAAATGTTCCTTACAAGACACTTTTTCCCCCTTATTCCTCCTCACTATAGTCTCATACTTATATATTGGAGTAACTTATTTCCATGGAAACCCATCCTCTGCAGGGAGCTGTGTGCAACACAATGACCTCTCTGGGTGCTTGTCAGTTCCTGTCAACATTTCCCAGCTGAACACTCTGGGAAGGCTCACCTCTCTTTACTCTGCTGTAAGTCATGGGAGACACTGCTTGGCAGTAACAACCTTTTATTAGCAGATACAATAATGAGCACCCAAATAGATTTAATTTGAAGCACCCAGCTCTTTGCTGCCGTTGTTATGCAGCTTAGTTTGTATTGCACTTGTTACTGTTCTTTTCTTTATTTCATGACTCCTCCTCTCCCTCCTCCTCCACCACCACACCACCAGGCTTTGAGAGCTTTAGTTCAGTCTGAGACACAGCTGAAAAAAAAGAGCCTTTGATCACCAAGAAATACGTCACTGTTTCTGAAACACTTTGGTTTCAATTAATCGGATAAGACACTTTTAATATAAAGTGGAACAAATGAAAGATGCTTTAATACTCAATAAATAATCCTGGTAAATATTTCTGATTATGATTACTCTAGAGTGTCAGCTTCTGAACTGAAATACAAAACTACTGGATTAAAAGCAGTTTTTGGCCTTAAAACCGCCATTCTCTATGAAGGCCACCAGGGGGCATTATCTGTAGTTGTAAAAAGTTAAGGTGCTGACATCAGTAATTATCTTAATGAGACGTTTATGGACTTAGTCAGGCATTTTGGTTTATAATGAAAGTAGGACTTCACAAACCAGCAGGTGGCTTCACTGTGACTATATTCATGTTTTATACTGTCTATGGTGAAGAGTGACAGAAAGGGAAGTGTAGAAGTTCTCATGACACTGTGAGAGGCCTGGGCTTAGAGAGGCTCAGTTTTTATTTTCAATAAGTTACACTTTTCAGTTTTATTTGAAGCTGCTGTACTCAATAGCTATCTGTTAGACTTCACCTCTGCTAACTTCAGTCACTGAATTGGGCCTCTCCACTGTGGTTTGCTGTGTGATGCAGCTTGCCTGAGAAGTTCTCCAGCTTGAGGTGAGTCAAATTCTAGTCTTTAAATAGGAGGCACCTGGGTCTGTACTCTCACTACTTGTCCAAATATAGACACATGTGGCTCCTAAAGGTAACACTATGGCAGCCAGAATGCTAACACTGTGGCTTTGAAATGCCAGTTTATGTCAAGGTGGCCATCTTTTTTATACAGTTGATGGACAAAGATCTCTCTTCCTGGCAATAATCAGTGTGTGTTTACAGTACTGTGGAAACGTCTTCTGTCACCACTTATTTCTTTATGTTTTGCTTCCAAGAAGTCACACTTAAGTTCTGCAGGCTTTCTGAAGATCTGGCAAAGTGTTTTGTTTTTGGACACTGGCTCCTTTTTCTGCTCATTTTTAGTCGAGTCCTTCTACTGGACAGTATTCAGGAGAGTTTTTGTTTGTTAAGCCACTTAACACTGACCTATGACTCATTCAGGCATAAAAAAATAAATATTTAGGACAAAAAGAAGTAATAGCAGGCTTAAAGAAATATCTACATCAGATGATCAATATCTTAAAGTCATGTCCTTAAGAAATAGTCAAACCAAATCCAGCAAAAGCTGGAGAGATGGATCTGGTCCTTCAGCCTCACCAGGAATGGTCTCAATGGAAAGGCCAAGATGTCATTCTTAAGGAAAATGCAGGGAAATGTCTGAGGAAGTCAAATTACACAAGAACCAGCCTGAAAATCAGTGGCAACAGGTCTCATGAAGTGAAGAATTCAAATTTTGAAAACTGAAAACTGTGGAGGTTCTGTCCCGGTTCGGAACTGTATATAACTATATCAGCCAGTGATCTTGGTGCTGTGGGTCGAAATTAAAGGAATTGCGAAATCAGAAAAATACCACTTGATTTTGAACCACTTTATAATGCAATCTGGAAAGTGTCTGATTGGTAAAAGTTTCATTTTTCAGGATGACAACGATCCCAAACAGACTGCCAATGCAGTAAAATACCTGAAAGAAAGAAAGGAGAAAAAAAAGTGCACACACGTCAGTCACAGACTGGCCTCCCCAGAGCCCAGTCCTCAACATTAGTGAAACAGTGTGGGATCATGTAGACATAGAACAGAACAAAAGGCAGCCAACATCCAAAGAAGAGCTTTGAATGTCCTACAAGAATCATACCTGAAGACTACTTAAAGAAACTATAGAAAAGCTTAAAATTGTTCAGGCTGTGAAGAATGAAGGTGGTCACACCAAATATTGACCTTCAAGCTCATTACTAAAAACTCTGTTTTTGCCTTATATATTTCCAAGTGTTTTTTTTTTCAATAAATCACTGGATACATTTCACATTTTCCTAGCAAAATATAAAGAAGTGAGGGATGGCTCAAGACTTTTGCACACTGCTGTACTTTCAGATAAATGGCGAGCCCGTACATTTTAAGGTAATAAATAATAATAAATAACAGCACTTTACTTTTTCAGATTTCTGATTACTAACCAGGTTAGATACATCTGCTGTGACGTGACACACAGTCACTGGAGAAAACACCAGAGTACTCTCACAAAATGATGACAAAGCCTCAGAAAAATATGGAAACCATTAGCTTTTATTGTTATAGAGATTTTTACAAAAAACAAAAAAAATGTGCGATTCCCTCAAATACTTCAGAATGTTTTTCACATAACAGATTTGTGCCAAACACGTCAATTTCAGTTTCATCATTTTCAGACATAACAGATGATCTACAGACTTAAAAAACAAACAAAAAAAAAAATCAAGTAAGTCACCTTGGCATATAAGAAATCTGTTAAGCTGGATTGAGCAAACTTAAGTTGCCATGTGTTTGGATGAATGAAGACTAGTAATTATTTTAAGAAATGCTTCATATTCTGAGTTGTAAACTGTGCAGCCTATGCATGAAAAACATGTACGAGACGTCAGTATGATTTGAAACGGTGCGGTAGTGTGTATGCCAGTATAACTGTGTGCATCTGTGTAGGAGTATGTCTGTATATTAAAGGCTTCCCAGTGAAATGAAAAGACACTCGATGAGGGAGAGTTTGAGCAGAGCGCCTGAGGTTGGTGTGGTGACGGCCAAGACGACAAGAAAACATCAGATTAATTCTATATAAAAAGAAGCCCTAACAGTGATTTGTACCATCGCTTTCCGCCCTCGCTCCAAATTTCAAGCAAATGACAACATATTTCCAGCAGTCAGTTACACAGTGGTCCCCTCAATTAACAACAAAAGACTTAAAAAATAATTATCACACACGCTTGAAACTCTGGGTCTAAATCAGTCGTTAAACTCATTCTCAAAGCCAAATTTGGCACGATTCAGTGATTGCCTCAACATGTTTAAACACCCCACGGACCTCAAACGACTTCCTGAAAAAATCTGATGAATAAGTCACATTACATTAACTGATGTGAGGTTCCCTTAGGCGAGGAGGTGGGGGGTGGGGGGTGGGTTCACAGTAATGCGTTTACTCTAAAGGGTTTCATTGATTTTTCAGAGGGCTTTTTAAAGTGAACCTACTATGCTTTTCCTTCTTTTCTGTGATACAGCTTTTGCTACAAAGGTGGATGCTTTATTACAAATAGCCAAAGTTTGACATAATGAGGTCACCAATTAAGCTCGAGCATCAGAGAGCAGTAAACTCCTGGTTTCAGACAGATCTTTCTACTTCTGGCTCTGTAAAATGTCAGCGTCCTATCCTTCTGAATAAAGCTATCCTTCAAGCTTTATTTATTGGTTCTGTCATTGTTTGCATTTATACCTGAGCCCAATGTGTCTACACTAATCATACTGACTTGAAACCAGGTAGAAGACTTTAAAAGTGATCCAATCTAAGCACAAACTGCTAAGCTATAGACTCAATGTAGCTCTATAAGCAGAGCAGCGCGACCCACCGCAGGCTGGGCAGTGAATTGGATTTAAATTTAAATCTGATTGATCAGGATCAAACAACTAAAGGTGTACATATTTCACTAGCAGGTTTACTTCATGTATTGTGTTTTAAATCAAGCAAACACCGTTTTTTTGTTGTTTTTTTTTACACTGTTGTACATTTAGTCCTCTAAAAAAACCCAAACTCACTTCCAGTTTAAAGTTGACAAGATCAATCTAAAGGTTTCTGTCAAAAGTGGTGTATGACAGAGGTGCCAGCTGGATCGTCTCTTTGGCTTTCCATTGCACTCGCCTCTCCTCTTCTTGAGTCCACTGTCGTCTGATGATGCCATCTCACAGAGGACACAAGCCCGGATGGACCGGAAGTTCCTACTGTACCATCATGCTTCCCAAATTATGTGAACAATATATGAAATTCAGGAAAATCCCCAATAAAAACACATTTTGTTTAAATTTCTTTAAGTTAATTAATAACTAAAAAATAACCAGATTAAAACTGTTAACATAATAATAGAGTAACCATCTGTCCACTTCCTTCTACCTATCTAATTCCTGCTGTCAATGGGCAAGATGTGGGGTACAGTCTATTACAGGCTTAACACAGATTGACAGACAGCCATTCATGCTCACATTCACACTAGTTCAGCTAAAAATGGAAGTCCAAGGACTGCGGATGAAGCTGGAACACCTGGAGAGAAACCACAGAGAACATACAAACTGCACAGAAATGCTCCAACTCACTGCTGGATTTGAACCCAGGACCTTCTTAGAGTGAGACACCGCATGCCTCTTGAACAATTTTGGCTCCTCTATCATCAAAAGCCTTTTGTTTATTAGGTGCAGCCAATCAGATAAAAGCTGGTTTAAAAGCAGAGGAACTAACCTGCTTGTTTCAGAGGAAGAACTCAGAGGCTGCACCAATGCCCAGTATAAGATAAACAAGGATTATTTCCAACTGTGAGTTGTGCAAAGCTAATACTTGAGTCCAAAATTAAAAATGAGCATAACTGGTCAACTTCAAGGCAAAGAAGAATGATCTTTTATGAGGATTACACTTTCATTTTTTTAAAAGTATTCTAAAATTGCTAATTCATTTTCAGTTCAACAAGCACCAAACCTACAGCCAAATCCCCTCCAATCACTAAGAAATCTTATAGTAATTCAAGTCAGTACAACAATGAACAGAAAAAAACTTTGAATCGCTTAACCATGAAAAACAGGGGGAAAAAAAAATCAAGGGCTCAATGTGATTGATTTCAATAAAAATTTGCGATTGGATTCAACAGACTGAATGCACCTCTTCCTGTGGAGCGATACAACATGCTACTTTAGGCAAACATTCTGTGCTTTAGCTAGCAGTGTTTCTTATTGCCACAAGTCACATTAGGAATGAGTTCGTGTTCACAAACGGAGCCCATTGAGGGGCAACTGTGTCCGATTAGTTATATGACACTCTCTCTACGAGCAGCAGGTGTCAGCGTCTCTGAAATGTGTAGCTAACATAAAATAAATACACACTGAAAGGAATCGGCCGTGCACTGTTACTGAAATGTTATGTCGCTCCCGTGATGGAGTGCTCTGTCCAGGTTTGGCTACTGCCGAGGGAGGGAGGTTAGGAGAGCAGCTACTCTGGTCAGTAAATATAAAGAAGGTACAAAGTAAGCATCATTTGAGTCCATTTTGGAGTGTGTTTTTCGCATATTAAAAACGGCAGAGCCAAACAGTCCCGCAGCACATCTGTCAGCACTTTGTCTCCTGCGGATGGCTTTGCTAATCACATGCAAATGTTTGATCAATGCAGTATCAGCCCTTTACACTGCAACCACACTGCAAGAAAAAACTAGATGCCTGTAAATGGCACACAGAAATAATTTGTCAAAGCGGAGTACTCAAATGTGCAATACAGCAGATCTCTGTTAGGATCCCCCGGATTCAATAATGCCTTCGGAGGAGAAGTGTCTTATTTTCTACTCTGCAGCACAATTTGTTCTGATCTGTTCCACCTAATATACTGCCTTCTGACAGTCTGAACAGCAGTCATATAGAGAAAAGCAAATCTGATGTATTAAAATAAGGCGTGTGCTTTACTTAACCCCTTAACATGTGGCACTACAAAAAGGTTGATCTATGAAATAAGTTAAAATGTGTAACATACGGATAAACAGTTCATATTGGATGTTTTAGGACTAATCATACTTGTGTCCTTATGTACAATAAAGTGAGGAACAGTACAAGGCACACATTTAACAGTTGAATTGTTACAAAGATATAAATAACCAACAAAAAAAAGTAAAGAGAAGTTCATGAGTAGTGTGTGCTCTCCTCTAACTCTGTCCAATGTGCTTTCATTGATTTTTTTCTGCAGCGCTCTCGAGTGCCAACAGTGGTCTATTTCAAGACTTGAAGTGTCATCGTGGTTGACCTGTCCAAGCAACCTTGGGAGCAGTGACACCTTAACGAGGCTAGCAGCAGTCAGATGGATCACTGTGTGTGTGTGTGTGTGTGTGTGTGTGTGTGTGTGTGTGTGTATTAAATGATGTCTACAAAGCTGCCAGGGAACAGTCCCGTCCTGCCATTCCTCTGCAGCGTGCCTTTGAACCAGCCATCTTCCCTCTTCCTGTGAACAAACACAATGTCGCCCTCCTTAAGTTCCAGCTCTGCTTCGCTCTGGGGAGGATATGATACAACCACCCTGTACCTGAAAGAGAATAGCCAGGCAGATGGTGAATGATACACACTGCAACAATGGCAGTGAGTGTGTCCTGGAAACAGATTTAAAAACAACAAACAACCTGTACACATGGAAAAATTTGAGTACCGCATGTATATATCCCACTCAAACTGAACTGAATTAGGAACAACATAACATGGACACAAAGTTCTAGTCTAAACAGGCCTTCGTGAATCTGGCTATTGATTGATCTAGTTGTACAGATAAACAATAATCTGAAACAGTCCAAAGAAATTGCGCATTTACCTCTCACATATGATGGGACGTGCGTCATGCTGTTGAGATAAAAGAGAGGAGCAGGGCTGGCGGGGAGGAGGAGCGATAGGAACACATCCATCAAGGGGACTGCTCTTCCGATGGGAGGACTCTGGGACTGAGGAGGAGGAGGATGACGAAGCAGAAGCAGCAGCAGGTTCAGGCTCCAGGCAGCCCGCTGGGCCAGAGGGAGGGGAGGTGTCAGGGCCCACAGCACCATGTAGCAGCTCTCCAGCAGCAGCGGCCTGCTCTGCCTCAAGGGTAGGAGAAGAGGGGGGCGAAGGGCGAGACTTCTTCTTATTGGAGGACAACAGCTTCAGAAGACTTTTCTTTTCTCTCTGCAAAATGAAGACAAGCATTTTTTTGCAGCAACCTCTGAGGCGATGAGAAGTAATTTTCAGAAGCCGCAGACAGACATAATCTAATGTCTGGACCTGTTCGTTTCTCCCTACGGAAACTAAAAACTGTGGTGGGGCAAATTCCAATTTTTTTTTTTTTTTGCAGGCAAGGTAGATGTGTAAAAACATGGCATCTATTTGTTAAGCAGACATTAAAAATATATATATATATATATAACAGCCCCCCTTGTTGCTACTACTGGTGAATCGTCCCTGCATGATTAACATTTAAATAAAAATTAAGTCTCCCAGGGCATTTCAATCATCTGCTACAAATGAAGACATTCTTTATTATGATGGGAAAAAACAAAACAGGTATCTATTAAAAATACAAACAGCAACAGACAATTGGAGACCATTTTAATTCAAATCCATTTTAAAACAAATCCAACCTTGATGTCTTTATCCAGTCTGCAGGCAGGAGCTGCATTGTTAGATGTGGGATTGAGAGCGGAGTTGCTCCCAGGGCCGACAGGCACAGCGAGGACAGGTACAGGTCTCAAAGCGTCACTATCCAAAGATGCGGCGCTGACATTGGGTGGGGTCAAGGAGGCAGCTGCGCAGCCCATTGCCACCCCTACTCGAGTGCAGCCTTGTGCAGGGCTTGACCCGGGCTGTGAGCACACTGTGAGGTGTGGGAGATACGTCACGGGTGTTGAAGACTGTATTGGTGTCACTGCTGCTGTGGGCCTGTCCTGACTGTGACATGCAGCTGCAAATTCAATATATGAAAATTAAAGGTTTAAATTTGTCTTCATACAAAAGGACAAAATCCACTTTTAAGCCAGTGAGTTTACCTGTCCTGACCGCGTTGCGAGCCTGATTCACGGTCATCTGGGAGGTGACGTGCAGCGAGACTTTTGGCTGTTGGCCTGTGGCTGTTTGAGCTGTGGTGACCACCGCTGCAGGCTGGGAGCTGGCAGGTGCAGCGGCGGGGCATACAGTGAGCGGTTTGTTAAAATCAGGCCCTGAAACAATGGCTCCAAGGGGAGCAGAAGAGGGGCTGACGATGGTGACACCTCTGCCTGCCTGAGTGCACAGACTCATGGGCACTTTGGGCTGAGAGCTCCCAGATGCTGTCCTGCAGATGGAGAGAGGAAGTAAAAAGGTGTAAGACACAGTACAGCTTTATATGATGAGATGCATCTTTAGTGTGAAGTGTGCCCGGCAGCTGTAGTGTGTGCACTAGCATCCAGAACACCAATATATTAGGGTTTCAGAAAAGATTAATCACAGCCTGGACAACTAAGATTTCAGTACATCAAATTTAAGATACTGACTTTATGATAACCAAATATTTCAGTAAAGCAGATTGTTCTCTCTGGTTTGGAGGACAGTTGTTGCCCCAAATAAGAAAGTTTAAATATTTCAGGATCTTTACAAGTGATGGTGAGGTGGAGCATAGAAAGTCCAGCAGGACAGAGCTGCATCCTCAGTAATGCTAGCAATATACCAGCATGTTGTGGTGAAGACAGCAGAACCACATGGTGTAGCTTTTGATTTATAATTAAATAATCTTCGATATCTTCCAACTGTCACCTGTGTTCAGTAGCTGTGGGCAGTGTCTGAAAATAACAAGACTGCGGGTACAAGCTAACATAATTAGCTAACCCACTGGGTGGCTGAGCTAAGCCTTAGACACAAGGTGAAGAGCTCAGAGTGGAGATGCTGCTCCGTTGTGTCAAAAAGGAGACCACTCATCCTTACAAGGATGCCATCTGGATGTCTCCCTTAGGAGGTTTACGAGCTGTACCCAACCGATAGACCCAGAACTCCCTGGGGATTACACAGCTCTCCTGGCTGGCTTGAGAACACCTCGAGATCCCCTAGGAGGAATTGGAAAACATTGCTGGGAAAAGTGAGGTCTGGAATACCCGGCTTAGCCAGCAGTCACTGTGACCTGACTTCAGATAAGCGGAAGATTATAAATGGACAAATAAAAATGCACAGCACCGTAGCTCTGTTTTTAGAAGGACCTCAGTCAGAACATGGAGCATCATTTCCAGATTTAAGTAGCTTACCACTACCCGATCCACCTCATAAACACTTTTCTGTCGATGATGCCTGGACAATATTTTTGATTTTAGCACCTGGAGGAGCAGTCGTACCAATCATTTTATTGACCCTGAAGGAATCTGGAAAGTTTTAAGTCTGAGTGTCTCTCTGTGGTTGTTTGGAACTGAAGCAGCATATAGTAAATTACATTAGCCATAAAAAGGTAAAGATTTCTGGTCTTAAACGGTGACTAATAAGAGTCACGATTATGGTTTAAATTGACCATAAACCAAAAACTTACTAAAACCTTAAATGAGGTCTACAATTTTGTCAGACTGAAAGCTGAATGCAGGAAAACAAAAAACTCACATGAGGAATTTGTGCAGCAAAATGTATTCTTTATGGGAATTATTCTTTGCTAAGCTGGTTCAATAACTCAGCAGAAAGCATTTGTACAGAATAAACATCAGGTGTGGCTTTATCAATAGAACACAGCATACTTTACACTATCAGCAAACTGGAGGAATTTTTATGCTATAGCTTTGCATCATACACAAAAGGATGTGAAAGCGAGTGCACCTGCGTGTGTGTGTGTGTGTGTGTGTGTATACAGTATGCTGATAAGAATAAATGCCTGACCTGCTGACGGGGCTCATGTAGTTCCCAGGAAACACTCCAATCTTGCCTGTGTGCATGGACGTGCCCTTGAACCAGCCATCCTGACAGCGTTCCAGCACCAGAAACATCTCTCCTTTCCTCAGCTCCAGTTCATCCTCCTTTCGAGGAGTGTAGGGAAACATTGCCACATAGCTGCATTAAAAACAAACAAAGATGAGACATTTACCAGACACATAGATGGCTTTCATGGCGGACTTTCTCCCCTCTGGAATAAAAGCATGCCATTTGCTTTGCGTTCATCCCATCATCCAGTACATCTGTCATCGGCTCCTCTGGGAGCCTCCAGCAAAGACAGTGCCCTCTGACCCAGAGAAAATCTGCACTGGAGGACAAAACAATTTGTGGGTCATGTCTCTACCGCAGCCAAAAAACAGGCCTCAGCTGGGATGTTTTCAGTCTGATTTCAGTGTTGTCTGCGAGGGAACATAAATGGATGAGTCTGACATGCATGCAATGGCAGGAAAACAGGCATGAATGGATCTAATTCTTATCAGGTGTGTGGTTTGTCTTCAGGGAGTAATGAGGGTAAAAGGTGAAAGGGTCAAAAGTCAGGGGTCACCGAGTGGATCGACCAATGGGACCCAGGAGATTGTCACTCCCAGACTTTGACCCCTTCACCTGAGCAGAAGCTCACACTCTGCAGACTCTCAACTGACAGATGAGGGGGAGGGAGGGAGAAAGAGGGGGCTGTGTGAGAGACAGACGAGGATTTCCTCCCTCTGATCCGAGCATGTGCATGGGCCATCAGTGCACAAACCGCTTGTGACATTTCACTGCACATTTCAGAAGACTGCATATTTTCATGTGGGACTGTTTTTATTACTCACACTGTGGGTCTTTGTCTCCCACTTTGGTCGCTTATGCTGGGGGAGGGTCTCTGTCCGGCAGCCAGCGAATATGCAGCTCCACCGACGGAGGACTGGGGGGGAGGCGGTGGGGGTGGTGGGAGAGCATCCTATAGAGGAAAGAAAAAAAAATCACATTATTTTTCACTATGTCACTTATTTCCTCTCAGTTTGAAATAGAAAGATCAGGAAAAAAAGCAAAATGGACCACAGGAAGAAGAAAAAAACAAAACAGACTGCACACTGCATAAGCACAGAAACCAGTTTGTTTATGAGAAACAAAGGAAGAAGAAGAATGAGAGATCATCTGTCATTTGGGTTATTCCCTCCAGCTGTCAACACCAGGGAGAGTGGTTTGGCAGCCTCCGTCGTCTCGTCCCCGACGTCCCATTGCAACGGAGAATCTCCTTTTCTGCTTGTTTGTTTGTTGCTAGGACACCGCATAGCTTGATGTTAAATCCATTGCAGTATTTAATTGGGAACATATGAAGTGAAAAGCATGTCTGTTGGCACACTTGAGAGCAACCCTCAAACCAGTCATGAGTAGATTCATCTTGACTCACTTGTTTTCCCTTGGTGAACGTCTTTAAGGTCAAAAGAGACTCAAGCTTTTGACTGGAGACCTTTAAGGGATTTTCTTTGTATGTCTTTTGTGCTTCTAGGATTACAGGATTAAAATATAAGTCACCAACCTCCTATGTCACCACACAAAGCAGAAGTACAATTTTAGGAAGAAGTTGTCAAAAAATTCACAAGATTAATTTTTCATGTTTGAAAATTATAAACTTGTTATCAGATGTCTGCCTTTGTCTGCTGCCCAGCCTCCATTGCACTCTACCTTAAAATCTGTTACAATGGGTGGGTAAACCAAAGGACAGCAAACACATATTTATTCAGGATATGCTCAGTTGAGCCATATGGATCACATCTACCAGATGCTTGACAACAGGCTTCCCTTCCAGGTCCAGAAGGAAACTGTTTTCTAGTGCTCGCCCGAGTTCTCCATCTCTTTGGTGGTCTCATTGGAGCATCTAAACAATATGTTTTCTGGCTGCTTTCCTGTGGAGATTTTTGGGCATGCTCAATTTGAAGGAGGTCCAGGATAGATCTAGAACCCACTTGAGAGATTATATATTTTATGTGGCTTGGGAATGCCTCAAGAGGAGGAGGAGGAACCAAAAAGTGTTACCCTGCTTAGCCTGCTACCAAGAAAACCCAACTTCACATAAGCAAAATTGAATGGAAGGATCTGTCTTTAACAGCTCTGTTTTTCTCTCTTAAAAAAATAAATGGAAAATGACATTCTTTTACAACAGTAAAAATGGCCCCTGAAGCTTTTCAAACAGATGTTTTTGTTATCTTTCAATATATACTATTCTTTTTAGTGGAAATTTGTTCTTCTGAATAAAGATCAAACAGATTTAATTTTGGGTCTAGTGAAACTTCATCTTATTTTTTTTCCTCTTCACATGGCTTTGAGCTCTTCCCAAACCCTTTTATTCTTTCTACACTCCAAAATGGTGACGAAAATGTCCTTTTACCCTGCGTATATTTAGTACTTATGGCTGCCATATTTTTTAATAACAATTTAACCTGGCAGGATACAAATATTGGCATTAACCGGTTATAATTTTGTGTTCAAACTTTGGTTATGAATCCTTTTGTTTTCTCTTTGCCATGAGTCGTAGTTTTGGAGTCAGTTAATCCGTGTTTATAAGTAACTTTGGAAATGAAACACAGTAAATAATCAAAAAAAGAGAAAACAATGCATCATTACAAAATCGTAAACTGTTAAAAAAACAAAAAACAAAACAAAAACAAAAACAGATAAAGGTCTCAGTGTGTTGGAATGATGCTGAAGAGGACTCTCCTATCCAGGAGCAAGATGAGTCTTCCCAAACCGAATGCTGGCAGTTCTGCACAGCAGAGTAATAGCTTCCATGACACACTGGGGGAGGAGAGTGGCACTCAGACATCCCTGCGGTGTGCGTACGGGCTGTGTGTATGTGTGAGTGTCGATGTGCGTTTCGGTTCGCTGCCGACGCTTGAGCTGAGATAATTAGGTTGCCTGCAGGCTGGAGAAATCATCTGTACAAAAACATCATGTTGGGTTCCCAAGTGAAGCGGAGAGCGCAACCTTTTGTGTACACATTCCTGCTCATTCAGAAACTCCACATGCCAGAGCATACACACAGACAGACAGGAAGTGTATGTGCTGCTTTGTGTGGGCTGCAGGGACTTCTTGACATTTTTAGCTGTACTCATTCTTTTTCCCTCTGCACATAGGTGTTGTTAAAAAGTTGTTTGCAAAGTGTAGAATTGTAAAACCATTATCGGCACAGAATACAGATGAACAAAACTTTATGTCTAAAAGACCCTGACATAAACGGAGGTCTGGCCAATCATCAGCAACATGTTTTAACGCTCTGAGGTTTAAGTCTTCATTGATGGCAACCGCAAACCTACATTTTAATCCTACAGGTGATAGAGACGATAACTTAGACCTCAGAAGATTACTGGATCAGTTAATCCAATCTTAATAGAATAACCGGTATAATGTATACCATTACCAGATGATGTTATGCTGTTTTTGAAAGTCTGGAGTGACATAAGAGGTGTACTAAATGTTGGGCTTCTACCACTTTTTACAAGCCCTGCAATACAGTCCATCTAAGCTCCGGTAGGCCTGAAGGTGCATTTACACTTTGACCTTCAGGTCAAGGCCACCGGCCACTGAAATCTTTACTACTAAAGATTTCAGTTAAGTTGTGAATGTGAAAATCCTGAGTGACTTCCTTCTCCAGTTATCACATTCAGAAGATAAAAAAAAAAAAAAAAGGACCTCTGACCTTGAGGTCAGGGTCACTGACATTCAAACTTGTCCAAGATTTTTAGTAGATGCACTTATGGCATCAATTTCAAATTCCTACGTTGCTTCGTTTTCTAGTTGTCGTATTCACAAACTTGGGTGTCCACGTTATGAACAGCAATGCCCTATCAGCCTTTTAAAGGATGAGGGGCAAAAAGAGGTTATGGTGGGTGGATGTCTTTTTACTAAATTAACCAACAACAAGAGAACCAATGATCATTATTAGACCACTCAAGTCCCCAGTAACAATCAACATTTACTTTAAAAAAAAATTGCTCAAGACAGCATTTGTATGAATTTTAAAGTCTTACCACAGGGATGGATGTGTAGCTCGTCTCTGAGGGAAATGTGAAGACGGTTGCTGTAGTAACAGGACTGCTAGGAGGCGGGGTCACAATTAGGCCAGTTGTGCAAATATGTACCTGTCAACAAAAGACAAATGTAGACCATTAAAAACACTGCAACGACTCCTCACACACAAAGAATAGAAATGAGCTCCAGCTATTCTGATTAATTACACCTACAGGATGAGGACATATGTGCATCACCGCTGATCCCAGCACAGCTTTGAGTGTTTATGGCACAGATTTGGATGTCAGTACAGCTAAATAACCGTGCAACAATTGTGGTCCGGGGGTTTTGGCCCTAGATTTTAGTTAGGTTTATTGCTGTATATTTACTTCTTATTTTGCCCTTTGTTTGTCTAACTCCTGTTATCTTTTCCAGGATTTTATTCTTTCCTGTCTCAGTTCTGTTTCCTTTTGTGATTCATAAATAGATATAGTTTAAATATAATAATTATATTATATTAAATAAAAAATGTAAGACGTTAATATAATAAGTAAAATAAGATAATTAGCTGAGCTTCAGTTTTTCAGCCTGTATTCACTGTCTCCCTTTCCGTGTTAGGTATTTAATTGTTTTATGACTTCCCATTTTATACTGGTAGTTCCTGTCACTGGGACCTCTTTTCTAGTTTCGCTTCCCCTGTCTCATCATCTTGGATTTGTTTCGGCTGTGTCTTGTAGCCCGATGTTTCCCATCTCCCTGAAACCATCAGTTTGCATTAGTCCTTTGTTGCATTGCACCATTTGTTCACAATTGTGTTCTGTTGGTTTAACTCTCTCTGCCATGAACACAACATTGGAAAACCTCCCCTGTACCCTTAATGATAAGTTTAAACACCTCAGTGTATATCAATAAACGGTTCGCTGACCACTGGAATGGTCTCCGGGTAGCTGCATTCATGACTTTGGACTGCAGCTGGTGGTTTTTCTTTTGTTGTGCAGCCTCTGTGAGGTCTGCGTAGAGCAACATGAAGCAGGTTTCCACCGCCTCCAGATTCATGTTAGAATTTCCATCTAGTTAGCAGCAGATATCCAGATCTGTTTCAGCTGTAGTCCAACACAGGAAAGAGAAGAGACTCACTGGAAAAAGTGAAAAGTTTACAGCGACTGAACTTTGAAAGAAGTGAGGGGACTATCGATAATAAGCCTTGTGACAGGACCCTACGACAGCAAGGATATCCTCCACCCTCCCGTGACCTTGAAGTGGACGGATGTATTGTCAACAATCAGGGTTTCTCGTGCACGCAATAATTTTGGTACTCTCCAAAAAGGTTTTGGTCTTACTAATGAAAATCACCAGGAAAATGATAAAAATATACTTTTAAGCAGTTTTCTTTCAGTGAGATCTCATTTAATAAATCATATGACACATTTTCTTCTTATCAAATGGCCAAAAATAACAGGAATGGGCAAACATTTGTGTTAATTAGGGTAAGAGAGACTCACTGTAGTAACTACACACAGCCCAATTGTGCCTATTAGCATAATCACCCCCACAAGGCCAGTTTTTATTCAGGCAATAACGTGCGCTAGTAAATCTAATGCAGATGCCGTAGTTCTAGCAGGCGGATTAAAAACTACAAAATTCTATAAGAACATGTCTATGGTCTATGTGGGGGGGAAACTGACATGAAAAATTACCCTGTGACTCGCCTGTCACATTGTGTGTAAATGACTCTCACTGAAACAGTGACGCACATGTGTGGCTTTTTATTCCAGTTATAACCACAAAGTTGGCCTCATGACCTTACAGGCCAACAAAAATCAGGTGACTGCACAGCAGGACATTTCATTGGACATGTAAAGAGAGGCGGCTTTCCCAGTCAGTCATCCACATGAGTCATGATGGTGTGCTGGCAACAAGGCCATACTGTTGGACACACAATATCTCCCTGTAGCCTGTGGTCTCTCTCCATGGATGACTGCCTAAGACAGAGCCGCCTCCTAAGGTGTATTTTTCAGAAAGGAGGGCAAGAAAAAGCTAAAGCTAACTCTGTACTCAAAAGTGGCACTGTTAGTGAAACGGCTGTCTGAAAAGAATAAATGCCAAAATACAAGGAGGGTGCACTATGTTAAATTAAATACGTTTCCCTTGGGGTTTGTAGTCAAGGCTTTCAAACACAGCCTGTTTTCTTTGGCTTACCTTTGTCTATTGTTTGGGAATTGGAAGAAGAGAAGATGAGAAAAGGTGAAGGGGAGACAGGAGACAAAATCTGTGCGTATAAAGCCTGGGGACTCTTTCTGTCGTGTTTTTATTAAACAAAGATCTATAAATCACACATATCATTAGCACTGTTGTCACTGGGAGGGATCACTTTACACAGACGTATACAGGTTCTTTTATTCCTGAAATATCTTGATAATGATTACTGGGATAAGGTCGTTATAAACCTGATTATGCCTT
Organism: Pelmatolapia mariae; assembly: GCF_036321145.2. Classification (NCBI taxonomy): domain Eukaryota; kingdom Metazoa; phylum Chordata; class Actinopteri; order Cichliformes; family Cichlidae; genus Pelmatolapia; species Pelmatolapia mariae. Next base: position 42,580,908 of record NC_086246.1, on the reverse strand, counting down.
CTGCACAGACAGACGGCTTTGATGATACGTGAATCATATTTACATGAAAAGCTTTTAGTTTTAAAAAAAAAAGAAGAAGAAAAAAGACAGGATGATCCTCAATATCCGCTTTACTGCAGACAAGCGCTCGCCTTGTCTCCCTCTCACAAAGCAGCACATAAACACTCACTGCAGATGAAAGATTAATGATTGAGCTTAATAGGGGGTTTTGGAACGTAGCATTTCTGAACGTCTGCAGCAACCAGACAATGAAGTAAGTACGTTAAAAAAAAAGAGGAGAGGAAAAAAAATACACAAAAATCAGAAAGTAACAGAAAAAATGTTTTAGCTGCAAGCTCCCAGACAACTCCCAGAAGTGGAACAACAAAATCTCTCTCAAAATAATAATAAACTACAAGCCTTATATTAACCTCCAACTCTACCATATTTTGATTAATGGATTCGACTAGACTGCATAAATTGTAGTTCAAAATAATCCTTACTTGTCTTACTGGGTCTTGATGAAGCCCCTCAGTTCATGTTCTGTCTGAAAGAAGCCACTATAGCTATGCAGTGTCTATAAAAAATGAATATTTCTTACAGGCCTGAAAAGCAAAGCCTTAAACCTACATGAATTCTCTCTGGCCAGCAGGAGGCGACTTCTCAGCTGCAAAAGCAAACTAGTTGTATAAAGTCTACAGGCAAACTAGCTCCCTTATCTGTGACTTTTGTAAACACTTTGCTGATATGTTTATGTCCTCAATCATTAGTTTTATGTGATACTAAATGGAACATGGCCATAAATTTTAAAATTATGGTCCTCGTTGCTATCAACTAGGGATAAAGCATGGTAGTCACTGTGTGACTGACAAGTCCCTAGCCAATAAGCATGAACCGTCCCAAGGTTTCACAGATACATCTGCTTGGATATGATTTCCAAAAACTAAGAATGAGATGGGAAAAACTGCTGCTTAAGACTCAGTAGCAGCTAAATGAGCAAGAGTGGGTGCTAATGACTAAAAATAAGAAAAGGCATAACAGGTCCCTTCCTATTATGCTCAGGAATTTAAACTACCAGTAAGTGTCAGGGAATCCACCTTCCCCTAATAAAACTAAGTGGATTAATTCAGCACCATTTATAAAATTACTTGAAATGAATTCATTACAATTTAACAGCCTTTACTTCCCTTTGATAAGCAACAACTATTTGAATTCTTTTCAAATACCATTTACTTATTATTAGATGCACAAACTTTAAGAAACGGACAGCTCCAGGCCAAGTTAAACCCACAAAACATTTGTCTTGCACAGCGCCAAGTCAGAGCTCAATCACAGCCGGCTGGCAACCACAAGGCAGCTGTGAGCTGCCGTCATGTCAGGGTTGGTGTGGAAACCTTTAGGGCTAAGCTGGAGTCATTTTTGTGGATGAGTGGAGTCACGCATCCATGATTTCAAACGCTCGGATGGAGCAATGGCCTGTTTGGTATGACGGGGGGAAAGGGAAGTCAGCCTAATTGCTGACAGAAGGAGAGTGAAGCCTCTGAAAAGCAATAAATATCTTGTGGAAAAAAGGGCTGAAGCTGGTTTCTGTTTTTCCTTCTTTTTCTTTTTTTTAAGTTATGCAATTACAGACCAGGGAACAGGATATTTACAAGTCAGCTGGTTAAATGACTCATCTCAACCAGAATCATGGAGTGAAGAGGAATGTACATTTTTCAACTCTGTGTGTTTAAAGCAGACCCATTATTCTCATTCCTAACTGCAAATCCTTATTCTTGAACTCTGTTAGAGAAGCTTTGCATGACTTATGGCTCAAAATAATCCTTGTTTATCTTATGCTGGGTTTTGCTCCAGCTCTGACTATCTGAAACATCCTTGATCCTCCTTTCTTGTGAATGGCTGCCCATCACAGGTTAAAGCAGCTTCTGTGTGTGGAGATGACCGTATTTAGGATGTCCTCTTGGTCGGACATCAGACAGATGCAGGAGTACAAAATAACCCTGTTCTACAGTGATTACTTTTACACACACATTGACCTCATTATTTAAACTCTGGCCATGTTTACTATGAGCTTATATATATGTGACAGAAATATATATGTTATATATATGTGAAAGAAAGGAAGAAACAATATATTTTCTTTAAAACCACAAATAGTGTGTAACATATGTTTGGGCACGTACAACCCATCTAAAAAATTTTGTATAGCATCATTCAGAGGCAACAGCACTCCCCAATGGCAGCAGGCTCCCCTGGCAGATTAGTGTGCCTAGGGCTGTGCGATATGACCAAAATCTCATATCCCGATATAAGACATTTATCGTCCTGACAACGATATAAATCACAAAAATGTAATATTTTCTGTAAATTCTGTGAATCTCGGGCAACTCGACTTGCGTGAAGTTTTTCCAGCTGGGCGTCCTTTACCTGGATTCGAGTGTTTTAACCGATGCATGAAACTATACATTTTTAGACATAAGTTGTAACGGCTGCCGTTTTCTTTCAAAGTTTGAGTCTAAGGTTTATGTTTTAGCACCTGACGGCTCTTTTTTTGCTTCTCATCCGTAAACTCTCTGCATACTCTTTCACGTGATTCAGTTTATTTTGAAAAGTCTCAACAGGATCTTGAGCTTTATTGTGAAAGGTTTACGTGGAAAACAAACAAGCGGGCTGTGGAGCCACGCGATGGATTTACCATCATTGTTGCTAACGACAACACGTAAAAACAGGCGCTTGTACGTCCATAGAGTGGTTATATTAAATATAAGAGAAAGAGAGAACTTTAAGAAATTAATATAGCCACTACAGTGACCATCAAAACGATGAAAAAATATTGCTGTAAACAGTTTATTTTACGACACTACGAAACAAACGATAGCGTAATAGGAAACGATAGATGTTTTTATATCGTCATCCGATGTATCGAACAGCCCTAAGTGTGCCTCATCATAAATTTTAAAAATGCTCATGAACACAACAAACAGCCTGAGTAAACATTCAAACCCAAAGAAATGTGTCCTGATTGAACAATAGTTTCTCCCGTAAAATGGAGTGACAACAGCCTTTCATGAACTTTTGCTGTAGTTTCACTAACGAGAAGCGCAGTGTCTATAAACACCTGGCACTAAAACGGCAATGCAAACAATGATGAATGAATTATAACATGTGCGACACAAAAATAGCATAACAAGCTCTTCAACGTTTCCATTTAAAAAAGAAAAAAAAATCTTTTAAACAGAAAATAAAGAAAACAAGGTTCCTTTTAAAACCCACATCCTTCTGCGTATCACAGTAACAATATGTATAATACTGCACTCTTTTGCAAATAACCTTTCTGTTTTCAGTTAGCGCATCGACTTCAAGAAAGCACCCTGCCTTGCATTGGCAGCTCCCTGTCACTGTGTGTGTTCCTGCACAGAATCATACCTGTGAAGGTGCGCTGCAGGAGAGGCCCCCGCTGATCTCTCCGATTCGAGCTGCTGCCGTGGGGTTGCTGGAGCTGATGAGGACCGGCCCACTAATCTCCATGGAGTGGCGCTGGGGGGGAGGCGCTAGCATGGGTTTGTGCGACATGGTGAGAGAGGTGAAAGAATGTCGTTTCTTGCTGTTCTTCTTCTCCCCTGCCCGCTGGGCACCATTTGTCTGAGGCCCTGAGGAGGCCCCTTCCCCGGAGTCTCCACTGGAGTCGGACGGCTTGTCCAACTCTATAAGCTGACGAGCTGCCGAATTGAACTACAAGAGAGAAAGAGAGCCAGCAGGGTTATGAAGAGAGGAGTTGGAAGTAAGAAAAATGAAGGACTGATGGTGGAAGAAGCATTAAAATGATCACGAAAACTGTCACTCTCTATAATTAATCTTATTGTCATGGGAAGTCTTTCTTAATGTATTCAGTGGAGAGGGTGAGGAAAAGAACGTGCCCAAGTTGGACATACAGTGTCACATTTTCAGTCCTCTGTCTCACATTTGTCTAACATACATATGTCTACACAGTTCAATTTAAGTCAAATTATTCACCCATAAACACAAGAAGTGAATTTTATACCAATATAGAGATTCTGTATCAGCCTCCAAGAGCTTTGAAAACATGAATAAGCTCCAACGTCAGCACTGTCACCTTTACAGACACAAATGAGGTTGCTGCTTGTCAAGCTTATAATTAACTAAGACAAAAAAGCTTTTATGTACTTAAAATTCTTTACAAACTTCCTAAAAGCACATTTTTACATATTTGCTTTCATGCGATATTTGGTAGTCCTATCGTCTCACCTTCATCATTTATGAATAGCTGTTCAGCTTTGTGTTAAAAATGCTTTTACATTGTTATTAGTATTATAATCTGTGTTGACTTTTTTCTCCGTCATGTTTTCCTCAGTTTTAACTTCTGTATGTTTTTGATCCTGATGTCTGCCCATCTGAATTTAGTATTCTGGTTTTGCTTTTTTGTAAAAGGACTTTGTGAAGATGCCATATAAATAAAATTAAGATAACTATTATTTTTTTCTATATAAAACCAAAACAAGCTCTTAGTTAAAGCCTCGGCCACAAAGGCCTAGAGACCAGTTGGCAACTCCATGGCAACCTTTGATCACTAGTTTAAAAAAAAAAAAAAAGCGGATCCCCTGACCAGTTAGTGAGTAGCTGTTTGGGGCTGCTTCCTGTCACGGGATGAAAGCTTGTGCCAACACATTTTAAAGGGTGCAATTTTTACTTTGAAGAAGACAGTTCTCTGGTTCTGGTTTAAATTGCACTTTTAGTTTTACTATCAGTCAGGGAGTAGTTAGCCTGTATTTGTGACAAATCAGTATATTCCATACAAACTATGACCGACCACAGCAATCAAAGTGATCAGCGATCAAAGGAATCACAAGGACTTTGGCGCAGCACCTTCTTTGTGACTGATTTTACTCAGTGACAGAAATCATCCCCCACAAACCTCTCGCCAACCAGTAGGCAAACAATAAGCATTTTTCCCCCAGTGACTGGGGGTTACGGGGCAGGGGTCACTGAATGTCTTCCTGGCCTGTGTGACTGTGGTCTAACCAAACTAAAAATAATAAAAAGCAACAATTTTGACAATTTTTCCCTTACAAAACACACTTAAAGTACACCACAATATGAAGATGGCCTCTTTACCTTTAGTCAAATTTGTTGACACAATTAGCATTAGGTTTGTGCACACATTTTTTAGACTAATATGTCTAGGATGACTTTTAATACATTAAAATAAACTGAATTGAGCAAACAAATACTAAATTATAATATTTCTGCTGTTCATGCTACATCTTCTGTGCAGGGGGCTTTAGTCTGAAAGAGTTGGTGGTTCAAAGCCAGTTATGAAACCACAGGCTTTGTAACCCTTTCAGGGACCATAATGTATGACTGACAGTGAGGTATAAATCAAAGAAGCAACACTAAAAAGGGTTCAGTTAATCACAGGGTGTGCTTACTTGCTGTCACAGGTTGCCCCAAGCAGCTCTGTCTACTTAGGACATAAAAGCTATGCATTACACTCAGATCCTGTGCAGGTTCATCACTGACATGTCAGCACATTAAGACATATACATGCAGGATTAAGAGCAAAGCACCAGGTGAGAGCCCTTCATCTCATTAAATTATAAGGCCAACTTTATAGATTAATTCATATGCACAACTGAAGACGCAACAAAAGCCCCTGAGGCGATGAAAAAAAAAAAACTATGACCTAGATATTCACCGGTTATGCAGAGACAAAGAACATTTTAGGTCGCTATACATTTGCTATGATTCTGCCACTGTTTATGAAACCAGAAAAACGACTGCCTAGCATCGAGGGGAGAAGACAACAAAATGTTCTATTCTGCAGTTTCAGTTGTTAAGATACAAAATGATTTATAGCCTTGGAAACACTGCATTCTGCTTCTGCAAAACCCCCACTCAGTGTAGAAAAATACGAGTATAAAAGGACAGAAAACATACAACAGCAATAAAAAAAATGCCAAAACAAAAACAAAAAAACAACTGTCACAGCTTTGAAAAACTAACCTCAAGACTATTCTGCAATCCAACTGATGGACACCATGTCTCCACCAAATGCATTTAAAAACATTTATTCTACAATGTTTCTATAATAATTTATATAAATTATTTTGGTGAGTTGCCCAGTTTTGAAGATATACTGACTACAGAGGTGCATGCTTTCTAATTAAACCACAAAACGTGACTTGAGGCGGTCAAATTTCAAAAAACAAAAAATGTCAGCAGCTGTAGACATCATCATCCAATTACCCAAAAATGTGAACAGTTTCATTTAGGAAACTTTTGTTTTTTGCTTCCTATGGTTTACATCTGCTATCAAAAGAAGGTTGAAGAGGGCTAACATTACAGCTCAGCCAAGGACGCCATTAACGTTTGCATCCTCTCCTGTTGTCACATGCCTCAGTTTCACTTAATGGGTAGATGGATGGGTGCAGTGTGATTAAAAATGAATATGATCCCTACAAGAAACTGTTCACAAGGTCTGTGGATATTTCTCAACGCATGATTTCCGGAAAGAGACTAATGATAATTTTTCTTTGTTTTTTTTGGTGCTCATAACACCCCCCCCCCTCCCCCAAAACAATTATACTCCATTATAAACTCACCAGACACTTTCTTAGGTACACTTTGTCAGAGTTGGACCCCTTTTGCCTTTAAAACTGCATTAAATCTTTACATATATTGTCACACGGTGTGTAATCCTGGAAGCAACCATCATAAAGGAATGGACAGTGCTCAGTAGGTATTAACTAATCCAAAATGTACCAATGAAACATCTTGAACACTTAACACTACCACCGCCCGAACATCTGACACTAAGCAGGATGGATCCACGATTTACATTTCGTATTATATATTTGGGAAACTGATCATTCTCTGCAAACTCTACAGAACCCAGTGTGTGGAAATCCCAGCTGCACATAATAAAGTGGTCAATGAGTGTATATTTAAGAGGAGGCAGACATTTGCAGAGCGAGTCGCACCTATTTGATCTTCACGTGAACAGTTTCTTCAAGTGAAAATGAAATGATCTTTCAAGGGCAAAGATTTGCTTAATTCAGTCTAAATTATTCCTAAAGCTTTTACACGAGACTGTCAGTGAGACCGCGACTGTCTAAATCTTCAAAGACGCTTTTAATGGTTCAATGAAACATAAGCATTTCAAAAGGATGAGGAGTATCATACATATTTTGTGAGATATATAAGGAAGGTGTTCAAAGGAAGTGATCTTAGTGAGACACCTGCTCCTGGAGCGATTGGTGACACTGTAGAGTCCCGTTAGTCGTCTTACCTCAACATACGAGATGGGGAAAATTCCAATTTTATCTCCCAGCATTCCCTCTGCCCAGTTTTCATCTACTCTGCGGATCACAGTCAGGATATCGTCCTGAAATTCCAGACAGACAGGAAAACACTCATTAAGCATACTGCTAACTAAGAGAGTTGCTCATCCTTGAGGAACAAACACTGAACAGAAATAATTAGGTGAGTGCAAAGTTTTATTAAACGGTACATGCCCACGAGTAAAAACACAGGGGTCATTGTGTTTGGAAAAATACTTAGTAAGCTTATTTAGGTTTTTGCTCATGTGGCACAAACTGATGAAAGAATAAACAGCAGACCATGACCCAACAGCTGGACAGACATAACTGCTTAATTATTGTAGTTAAGACGTTCCTAATTACAGCTGTTCATCAAGAAGTCTGGCTGAAAATCTAAACCATTTCTCTGGGCGTCAACAACCCTGACATTCCAACATACACACAAAACCTGAGTAAATGAATGCTTAGAAGAAAGAGTGTCACTGTAATGAGAGGTATTTTTGTTTTACTACACTGACCATGTGGCAGAAGTGTGGGTTTGCAGTGCTGCTGCGCCTCACCTTTGAGAAGGGCAGACAGTCCTTGTCGGCCTCTTTATCTTTGAGCTCAAAGTCATAGAGAGCTTTGCACTGAGGTGGCGGCTGTGGCAGCGGCTTAATAACTTGGACAAAGTTGGTGGGGAAAAAGCCGTGGACTCCACCCATCTCACCGTGGTACCAGTTCTCATCCACTTGTCGACGCAGGATGATAATGTCACCCTTGCTGAACTTGAGGTCTCCTTGTTCCTTGCCATCGTAGTTGTAGAGTGCCTTGGCACACGGGAGCTGGGGTACGCCCTGAAAACCGAGGGGGAGAGAAAAGATTGAAAAACTTAGTTGTGGACAGCTGCATATAAAGCTCAATCATTTTGTGCCTGAAGCATGTGTAAGAGAAAATATAACACACTTATATGATGCAAAGATGCAGAGTGACAGGGTTTTCATGAGTCAATACCAACATGAAAGCAAACAGCCAACAAACACAAGTCAGTGTACTGATGACAATGGCCAATTTCTCAGGACTTCCACAGCAGCCAGCAGATATCTAGAGAAGTCATTATTTATTAATGCAAAAAATAAATAATAAAAAACATGATAAAACGCTAAATGACATGTATATATGATGAATAACGTGGCAGAAGGACTATCCACAGTTTAAATTTATAATGGCTTGTGTGAATTTTTAACTGACTCTTAAGTAGATGCTAGAAGCATCTTGAATTTATAAGACAGAACACTTTAAATCTTGTTTTCTTACCAAAAATGTGCATGACAGCAACCACAATAGTTGTAAAACATAACATTTTAAATGATTATTATAATTCCAAGCAGCTTTTTTAAATATCCTGGTGTGAAAACTGAGAGAAGTCATGTAAATAAAATGCCTGTCCAATCCTGCCAAAGTCTGACTTGAAATCAGACGAGTTGTTTAGTCTCTTCTGCCCAGTGCTGGAGCCAGTGGGACTGCTACTTATCTTTAGGACTACTTATCTTTTTCAGCTGTTTAAGCATGAAATGGATAGATGGATGGATGTTATTTGTACAATATTGTGAAATTCCATATATGCTCCAAAACATTTTCTGTTGTGTAGTTTTAACATTTCTTTAGTTGGAACAACAAAGAAGGGTAGAGAAAAATTATAAAGTCTGACATTTTAAATGGAAATTGGACAGAATCCACACCAGGACCGTAGCAGTGGCGAACATGTAGCTCACAAGCATGTATTCAGCCCCTACATGAATGTATTCAGGGCTGTAACAAGTTCAAAATAAGGTTGAAGGTTGAATTTTGACAAACTTACTCTCCTAAAGGACCATTAATCTGCATGCAATCAAAGCCTAATCAAACAGAACTTGTGGACTACACATATATTCACATGTAGACACCCGTTTATCGAGATTAGGAAAAGCTCAAGTGCTTTTCACACTTATAGTGTGGCCGTGGCTGGTTGTGAGGAGAGAGCGTCTTCAGAAGGCTCAGGGCCCTGCTCGCTTTATCTTGCAGAGGAACTTTTTTTTTTAATCGCAGCCTGCTAGATCAGAGTCCTGAAAGGCTCATTCAGGCAATGACAATCCAAGTAAAGAGGGACAGCAAGTAAGGGGGAGAAGCAGGATAGAGGACAGAGAAGCATCAATGTTCTCTATTCAGGATGGGTGTCCATGAGGAAGGCTTCAGTCCAGACAACCCCCACCATTTATCATGCTGCTCCCTTTGGAGTGATCAGAATCACAAATGCTATGTAACAGACTGGAAAAAACTGAGTGTAAAATACACAGAGTAGAGCCTGCAATGAAGACTCAAGTAGATACAAGAGAGTGAGGGGTTAAAAAAGCAGAGTTTGGAGCTCTGCAGTCTTGTTAAAAACTAATGAACTGTTTAAAGCCTCAGTGGAGAGTAAAAGTACAGAGTGAACCATGATGGTGAGCCAGGGTGACATTGCCCTGCTGCAGAGAATCACCCAGCCTGAAGCACAGAGCCAATCGCTCTCCGACTCTGCTGGTCTAGCCTGTGGGAGACAGAGAAAGGGGAGGAGCGGTGCTGCAGCCCCCTGCACACTGCACTGGAACTGGGCCTCCTTTCAGGGGAAAACAGGGCTTTTGAGCCCACCCAGGCCTGGCAGGGATTTTCGTGATGAAAATGCAAATGAAAGTGCAAACTCTGCCATTTTTGTTTTAAATGACAGAACAGGTTCAAGCCATACAAAAACAAGTGGATATAATTACATTGTAAATATAAAATGCTTGTCCCCCTCAAACTGGGACAATTGTAACCACTTGTTTGTACACTGAGGCCAGGACTCAATAAAAACCCTTCAGCAGTAGCGCAGTGTCCAAAATCAGCATTCTTATGCAATCGCTTCTGTACACACTAAAAATCATTCAACATGCTAATAAAGTACAAAAACTGTACTGGAAAGAGGCTCATTGAAAGCCATGTAAATTTCAGATTTTCCAAATAATTCCATCAGTCTGGTCCATTTTCTTTAAAAATGCATAGATAAATTAATAATATGGTCAACGGACCTTAGCAATGGATGCTTTGTCAGCTTTCTTTCCTTTTTTTCTTTTTTTCATGGAGTTTTTCACTGAATATGACAATAAACTTCATTCATTTGTCCACTAGAGCTGATCGTGCCCACTCAGGATAACATTCGTGATTTGAGCAAACACAGAAGCAGCTCTCAGTTCTGAAGAGAGTTTTAAAAACAACTTAAAGAAGATTTAAAGAAGACAAGGCCGAGAGGAAGACAAACGCAGGAGAGGCGTGCAGTCAACTTTCAAAATAAAGGACCTGATGCAGACGAAACGCAGTACTTCTGAAGCAATCCCGGCATGATTTTAAAGCAGAAAACAAACCCGCGACACACATCAGGGGTACTTCCTTTACCACCAATTTGTGATTTCAATCTCCCCCTCATGCCTGGTGAAAGGAGGCACTCTTATTCCAATTTCTACTTCCATATTTGTATTTTTTTTTTTTTTTATTCTACTAGAGTAGCGTTAAATGATTTCAAGTATAGAAAAATGTTCATTTATTTTATAATGCACCCACTTAGATCATCATCTGCCAGAAACAAGTGTTGGAAGCTAGATGCAAGAGTGTGCATAAGACTGTCTTAAACTGGGGGTGGGGGCTAATATCCGGTGTGAATCCATGGAGACAGTGCTGTTGTTTCTGCAGGAGACTTTCATAAAGAAGCACCATCAACCCTGACCAAACATCACCCTGGAGAGCACAAGAAGCTTCTAACAGGAACATATGGAAGCGAGCTAAAGAGCTTCAACCACATGAATGCTATAAAAAAAAGTCCCAAACACACACATTACATAAACACACACACACACATTACATAAACACACAAGTGCACACAAATCGTTCTCATCTTTATTGCTTTTAACCCCTCCCTGGGGGCAGGATGGGAAGTGTACATCTCTGGATGAATGCTGCCGTGGAAAAAGCGCTGTCCTGATTTCAAGCTCAACTGCCAGACAGCCAAGAGAACAGCTATCTACAATACAGGATTTATTTTGGTCAAATCAAGTCGTCTTTTCTTCATTACACGCCTTCAATTGTTCAACATCTGCAGTGAAAGTTTATAGAAGTGATTATACAGCAACAGCAGCCACTGTCATGTTGCTGTAACACAAGGTCGCTACTCTAGGAATACGCAGACGGCTAATGACTTTTAGCCTCTTTAAACATTTATAATCCATGATTACCAACAGCAGCAAAATCCCACTTCAGCCCCCAAAAAGCAAAAGCGATAGTTTGCAGGCCACAAGACATTTGAGGGACATTAATTTTTCAACACCAAAAGCACTAAGAGTGTTACTTAGAGACAATTTAATACCACCCAGCTGCTAAATTTCAGCTAAAATAGTAGATAAGTGGTGTGGTGAAAGAAATATTTAGGTTTGCAGACACCGTATAAATAATTACAGTATGAGCACTGAGAAAGCACAAGTTACACCAGGCAGCTGTTTCATAACCCCATTAGACCACATTAGGTTGTTAATACTTGTAGTAGTTGTTATTGCTACCCCAAAACAAAACTTAAATAATAATTTCTGGTGAACAAAGCACCACTGCAGATTACATTTTTTTATTATTATTTATAAAGGCCAGTATTACAGAGGACATCTCTTGGAACTGAGGCTACAAGCTCACAGGCTAGCTTTCAATGTCAATCCCACAGTAAAGCCTACTCTACTTTATTATCGTTTTTGAGTCTAGTGGGATCATAATTTACAAAATAACATTATGTTATATTCAATATGACTTGAAATTACCAAATGAAACCATACATTTTTGTAACTATATTTTTTTTAAACAACTCGAGTGCTCGCCACCTGCTGGTCAGTATAAGAAATAAAGGCTTGAGGCACTTTTTCCATTGGTTTCACTTTTCAAACCCAGAAGCTGTCCTCTTGTGCTGCTGAATTTTAGGCATTTTATGGGTATTTTTACAATGACTGACTAACTAGAGTCACGGTTTGCACCAGTCCACTGCTGTTTTATGAATTCAGATTTTCTTCCATTACACTTTTTTTTTTTTTTTTTATCTGAACTGGAAGGCATGCAAACAGGCACAGGCTACTAGCTAAATCAACTGATGTGGGAACTGCTCCAAGAAAAAAGTCAAAGTCAAAGGAAAAGGAAAAGAGCAAAGGAAAAAGGAAAAAGGGTGTCCCAGTGAAAAGAAACTCAACTTGAATCCTCAGGATCCAGGTAACAGCAACATTACTAACGTGAAACAAGACTCAACTGAACTGGAACGTAAAATTCGCTGCTCGATTTGTAAAATATATGGTGCTGAAGTGACAGATATATGGAGAGCAGCAATGGAGATATGGGGGTAAGATGCTAATGCAGCTCAATGAGATTAACATTAAGCAGGGAAACGGATAAGAAATTGTCATAGTTAAAAGCAATTGCCAAAAGAACAATCAGACACAAAAGTAGGACCTGTGGTTCCTCCCCAGTTTTCAAACATGAATGTTAACGTGTGATTATAAGCAGTAACAAGTGGGGAAAAAATTGCACTAGAGGCTGTGAACACTAACCTGTGTTTATACACTGGAAAGCGGTACAGACAGATCAGAGAACGCAAGAGAGCCAAGCCCAAATGTGCAGAGCATCAGCTGGTGTGAGCAATAACTCTTGTATTGCAGATAATGCAATTAGACCTGTGCACTAAAGGGATTTAGCTGTTATAGTGTTCCCTTCCACAACACTGGATTATAACTGAATTACTCGAGTTTTACTCTACAGCACACCAACACTTCAACAACCAGCGAGTAGGCAGGCATAAAATGCATGCAATGTCATGGAGGAAAGACTAGGTCATATGGGGATAATTGTACTAACAGCTTGCCTTTACACATGTCATGTTTGCAAGAGACGTTTTAAAGAAAATATAGCAGACCTTTCTGTGAGACTGTTGCACATGGTTCCAGCACACCGTTAAACTGTTATGACGAAAAGGTTCATGCAATCAACCACCTCTCCAAAATAAAAATAAACTCTGAACATGATCAAACGTACTGCAGGGTTTTTCCTGGCTCAGAATCGCTGTTTGGAGGGTGACTACCCACAGCTGTGAGAATAATTGTCCACATACACTACAGGCAGTGAGTTCAGCATTTCCCACAGAATTAGGACTGTATTCGAGGAGGTAACGGGGGGCACAGGGCACTCATGCATTAGCACGTGTGAGCACTTGAGAAAGGTTTTACATCTGTGCTTTTGTAAAGCAGTTAATAAAGAATACACTTTGTGACAATAAATAATAGAGAACCAAATAACTGCCTCTTCACTGAGTTTTCTCAGACTCAGACTCCACCATCTTGAGCTGTAGACGGTGACGGCACTCTTTGTTCTACTCCTTAGCCTTGATGAGTGGCATATGAATGAACCAGTTCTCCACCTGCTGCAGGTTCTGGTTAGATTGGTCCACCAGCTTACAGTAGAGAGAGGAGGGACTATGGATGCCAGCTGCAGTTCATTAGAGCTGAAGATCATCCAACCGCAGACAGACAGATGACGAGAAACACCTCAACAAGGACCTGGCCAGCCAGGTAGTAGGATTTAAAACAAGAGATGGGAAGCTAGATGGTTAGCAGTGCCAAGACTTTCAAAATAAGAGCAAGGGGTTTGCCTACCCAAGTAAGGTCTATATGTGGGAAACGTACTTGACAAAAATAAACAAAAAAACAAAACAGTTACTTTTGAACATTTCATAAACAATAATGTCTATCATGCTTTAGTAAATGCAAAATGTAACAAAACTTATTGATAAATGATTAATATTAACCAAAAAAATCCTTTATTTTGGTTAATACTGATTATTTTGTAAAAGAGTTTTGTTTTGTTTTTTTCAACACAAGCTACACTCGTTTATCGAGCATGTACGTATAAACAGAAACAGACAAAAATAGTTTGTACAATTAAAAAAAACTTTAAAAATAAGGACAAAACATGAATCAGACAAATACAAACTGTTACGGCACTATAGTTGTTCAGTTAATATCCTCCACCTAGGTTTACTTATTACACTAGTCTACATCATTCACCACTTTATCACTCTGTAATCATACCGAGAGTGACGTGACTGAAGTTCAAACGAGTGGGAACTTCACCTCGGCCTCCGATACACAGATGTTCTGACACACACAGTATGTGATATTTCACATAGCCGTCAATAATTCCCCAACTATAAATCAATCTTTGAATTGTGTGCAGCTTGGGAGCCAGGGAACTACTGTTGTTAGTTCTGATCTCATAATCGATTAATCTTCTAACTTTTTAACATTTGATTATATAATCAAGTTCAGCATAATAAGTGAAGGCCTAATTCCAAAAATAATTTTATTACATCACTGAAGTAGAACGAAGGATTTCCCCTTTGGTTTTCTTCTTGTAACTACATTTTGGGGTTTCCGGGAATTTCTTTTTGCAGGAAAAATTCTACACTGCGTAATAACTGCTTCTGTTGTACACAGTCTGTGTGTACAGCTGCAACATCAGGGATACAGGTAACTTTTGCTCTGTCAGCAGTCCAAGGGTTGTGTGTAACCACAGCAGACAGAAACCTTTACCCCCTATGTGCAAGTGCCAGACATTACTCCACTCCCATATGGGCACCTCCAGATTCTCAGCAGGAGGTGAAGAATGAGCAGAGGGGTACTACTGCCAAAACTGTGTGTGTGTGTGAGGGGAGGGGTGTGGGGAGGCGTGTGGGGGTGTCTGTCCGTCTGGTTTGCCCAACAAATATTTCAAGGCCAAGACATGTCAAGCGTTCTACAAGAGGAGCACAGGCTCCATCTGCCAAGCTGACCAGGTGGTCATAGGACATTTGTTGTTCATTACAAAGTTGCTGTTAAGTGAAGATCTTGCCACCAACGCTGCAGCACAAGCACTGACACATGATGGGAGTGAAAAATTCTCAGGCCATCTTGTTTCCATTAGTTTAAATTGATTCCTAAAGGTCTTTTTAATGACCATTGCAGAGTGGGCTTTTATCACCGCTTCCGCATAATGTCTAAAAGGCTAAGAGTTCCTTGGCATGAAATGCAGAAACAGAAAAAGAGGGGCATACAAAGGGCAGTGATGTCAAGCTTATGAAAGCCAGGAACGAGAGATGTTAAAGAGCCAAGATGTTAAACAAAATGTGCCAAACACACGAGTGAGCAATCTGATCCAGAAAATCTGAAGCTGTTAGTGTTATAAACTTTTTGTCCTAAGATTTATTTTACTGCACATTTCCTTTCAGTGTTTCCATGGACTGTGCGTTTTAAAGGTTTCTTCCAAATATTAAATGCTTATTGGTGGCACCAGTGGGTCTGTTTTCATCCTAAAAAAAGATCTTGCGCTTACAGCTCTTCTGAAATTGCCAAGATCAGCTGACTGCTATCAAAGTAACTTACACTTACACTACAGATTAAGTTAATGGCACACACATTGCTTTTCACACTCCAAGCTAGAAAAAGTACCTGACTTTAGTAACCTGTAGAGCCTCCCTGAGCAAAGAGCTCCATTAGATGTGTCCTGTAGCTTCTTATGGTTAACAGCGATCATTCCTCAGATGCAGTTGTTTCAGTTTAATATTTCTGATATCCTGATGAACAGCTCTCTTTACGTCATGTGGCATAATTATTTTAATCCAGGTCAGGACTCTGACTTAATTTCTTCTTTTTTAACCACTAGTTGCTGATTTACTCAGGTGCTTTGAGTCCATGTCTTATTATTAACCACTCCTAATTTTCCAATCATAGACAGCTGTCCTGACATTATCCTGTCAAATGTATTACATAAATTCAATTTAATTGTTCTCTTGGTAACAAAAAGGCAATCATGCACCGAGGTAAGAAAGACACTCGAAATCTTGATGCTCCCTCTACCTGGTGTGAGAAGGGAACACTGTCACAGAAGAGTTGTTAAATAACCTGGTAATCTTCTACAAACATGAAATGTACTCCAATGTTTTATACTCAATGTTCAATGCTTTCTTCATGGTATCCTTACATTAATACTACTTCCATTCAAATCTTTCTTATACTAGACACAAGTTGCAGAGACTCCTGCAGGTGTCTTGCTGTTATTCATGAGTTCTTTTTCAATTCTTACAGGATGGCACATTTTGTTCTATGTGAGATCTTTGTAGGACGCCCACTATAAGTGAGAGTCCTGAAATTCTTCCATCTGTAGTCAATTTGTCTCCTTGTGTATGGATGAATTGATGCGTATCCATGCTCAGCTTTCTGCGTCTCTAAAACACTTCATTTAAGCTCCATTGAAAGTTGTCATTTAGGCATGGTTCACACCAAGCACTTCCTTTCAAGCTTTATTGAAGTTATTTGTCAGTAACTTCAATTTGTATGTCTTTATTTATAGGGAGGGACATGTCTACAAACCTAAGTCTGCACCGATGCACAATGACACACCTATCAGAACCATTGCGACACCGATTGCCACATCTTGTGTATAGATGAGCCTGACCGATTCACATTTTTCTCTAACAACTATAACTGCTATACCTGACATGATGCAAATGATTTTTCAGACAATACAACACTGACAATTTAAGTTTATTCCATCTTCTGACATTTTTTTTTACATGTCTAATCACAATGAGTGTATCAAGTTTGTCACAGGCCCCATCTTATCTTAATGACCTTGTAGTACTATATCACCCTATTAGAGCACTTCGCTCTCACACTGCAGGCTTACTTGTTGTTCCTAGAGTATTTAAAAGTAGAATGGGAGGGAGAGCCTTTAGTTTTCAGGTCCCTCTTCTGTGGAACCAGCTTCCAGTTTGGATTCGAGAGACAGACACTATCTCTACTTTGAAGATTAGGCTTAAAACTTTCCTTTTTGATAAAGCATATAGTTAGGGCTGGAGCAGGTGACCCTGAATCCTCTCTTAGTTATGCTGCAATAGCCGTAGGCTGCCAGGGGATGCCCATGATGCATTGAGTTTTTCCTTTACAGCCACCTTTCTCACTCACAATGTGTTAATAGACCTCTCTGCATTGAATCGTACCTGCTATTAATCTCTGTCTTTCTTCCACAGCATGTCTTTATCCTGTCTTCCTTCTCCCACCCCAACCGGTCGCAGCAGATGGCCCCGCCCCTCCCTGAGCCTGGGTCTGCTGGAGGTTTTTTCCAGTTAAAAGGGAGTTTTTCCTTCCCACTGTCGCCAAAGTGCTTGCTCATAAGGGGGTCATATGATTGTTGGGTTTTGCTCTGTATCTATTATTGTACAATCTATTGTGCAATATAAAGTGCCTTGAGGCGACTGTTGTTGTGATTTGGTGCTATATAAATAAAATTGAATTGAATTGAAAAAATATTGGAACCTGAGAGGTTAGATGACTACACTGAAGCTACCCATCGAGATACATCCACTAATTATGATAGTCTAAATTTCTGTGTCTCCTCGTACAGCGTTTCTTAAATTCAAAACAGAAACACAGGCTTATGAAGAGCATGCCATTACCCTCCAGCAGTGCTAGGTCTTTAGCTTTACTTATGGGAATAGTCGCATTCTGTGCCACTGGTAGCGCTAATGCGACCCCCCCGGTCACAAATTAGTTTCAATTTTTTTTTATAATATTCAATTACATAATATTGAAATGTAGAAAATTCACTTGGCAGGTCAACCTCTAAAAGAAAATGAAGACTGGGAAGTAACAAGTAGGACATGCCAAAGTTTTACTTTCTGACATTAGAATAATGGCGTCACACAGGGACCTTGAGATGAGTTCTTGTCACACCAGAGCCTCATGACAGAGCTTACTCATCTGGAGTTGTTGTCTCACTCTCACTCTGAGACAAAAGGAAAACTTCCATTCTCGAGTTTCTATGGAAACGCCACACAGGAGGACTTTTTTTTAAAGCTATTTATGGGTCTCTTGACAGTGCAGTGAATCTTATGAAAGAGAGTCATTCAAACTCCAGACAGTATCCTACTCTGGGAGAGGGCGAAGATGGGGGCCCAGCATAGTGGCAAAGTAATGGAAGTAACCACCTTAAAGAAATACTTTGAGAGTTTTGGGAAAATGCAGTTTGTTTTCTTGCCAAGGTTTAGATGAAAAGATCAATGTCACCCTCATGTCTTGGCTCATTGCACAAGACTACAGCCAATGGCCGGTTCTCATTGCTTTGCATAGAGACAGAACACAGGAAAGAAGCTAATCTAAGTAATAAGTCCTTGCTTTACAGTGGGTGTTTAAAAAAAAAAAAAACTTAGGCTGGAAACTTCAACTAGCCTAGAAAAATAGTCTGTTTCCTTCCCACCCCCTTTAAAGCTCATGTTTTTGAACTGCACCAAAGAGTCAATTTTTTCACTTTCTTTTTCAGAGTAACTACAGTATTCAGCATTGCAGAAAGTGTGACACTCAACAAGATTATCACCCTTTGTGGGAGTAAAGTTTAGGTAGCTGCTCTGCAAACAGCTGCAATTTTGAAAAATTTTAACATTTGTGACTAAATAAGATAAACTGTGTGTACTAATTACACTGGATTAGCCAGAAACAATTGTTCATATCTGGCTAAAAACTGTGCCAGAATCAACATGCAGAAATCAGAATTCATAAAGTTCAAGTGATATTTAGCGCTGGTGTGGCAGAAATCCTATATCTAAATGGCTGAATTTTGTATAGAGGGAAACGAGCAATAATCCATTCAAGCTTTCCAACAACTACAACAACTCACTGAGCTTGTTTGTTTCCCTCGCTACATACCAAATTGCTTCCCACACATTTGTCTACAGGCAAGAAAACACTCGGCAGTCTGGAGGCCAGATGGAGGCCTGGATCACATGTGAGAAGAACAGGAAGTTTTCAGAAGCCCTTGAAACTCTCCTCCTGTTCCTCCTCATGTTCTTCTCTGTTCCTAGGTCAGCAAAAGCGTCTGTGGGTTTTTCTGAAATTTATTTACAGACACAATGTCTTTCATTCCATTACTAAACACATCTATAGAGTAACCACTCGCTGACCCTAAACAAAATACCGTTTACTGCCAGTTCCTGGCCCTCCTGTGTACATTTAGGGTTGGTGGGAATCTGGACACTAGAATATAATAATCTTTTTTAGAGTTGAGGTACAAACTCCATAAGGATACCATGTGCAGCTCTAGGAACTATATCTCTGTATAAAGGTGGTGGTGATCACAGTGAGGTTGTAAAAACATTCAAAAATATGTTTCTGGCCCAAGTACCCTTTGTAAGCTACAGATTAGTCATCAGAGAGAAAGCATTTCTGCAGTAAAGGGGTACGGATTTATAGTACGGTATATACACACAATGCACATCTGCCACACATACGGTTTTCATGAAGCTCTTACGCATGCGGGTAAAAGTGCTGGCTTTAAACAAAACAACTTGCACATGAACTGGCATGTCTCTCTGTGCAGCCTTTTGCATATGGGCTGATTTCTTTACCTGGCTGGCCTCATATGAGGGGTAGAGCCTGGTTCTGGGTGGCCCCGGGATCACCCAGTCTGCTTGTCTGATTTGAAACTGAAAGATCAGAACTCTTTAAGTCTGTGCCAGTTCATACACTGTGCTTAACACTGGCTCTCACAGGAACCCACTCAAATTTCAGAGCAGACAGAGTGAGAAAGCAAAATGTAAGCTAAAAAGAAACAGAGCGAGATCAAAGACTGAAAAGAAAATGAGGCAAAGAGAGGAAGAAACGCTTGCCCTCCTGAACCTATAATATAGCTTTGTGGCACAGACACACTGACATTTGGTTAGCAGGCTAATTTAGCAACGCAAAAACAACTGGGGCAAGAAATCACTGGGGCGCACAACTGACGTGCCAAAAACAATAATCTGATAATGATTAGAACTGCTCAATGCAGCATTTTTCATGTTTTAAACACCTTTTAATTGCCAGCAGACCGCAACTTAAAAGCTAAAGACTTTCCGAACCTCTGCTGCCTATAACAGCCTTGCCTCTGTTTGAAGGACTTAGGCTGGACTTTCTATGCACTCCTGTGTTCTCTGCTGCTGCTATTTTCAGGTCCCAGCCTGAACAGTGAGCAATACTAACTAACATTAACTCTAAAACTGAGTCCACTAATCATAAACATCAAAAAATAACCGTCTTTCTAAGTAAAGACAAGCATGTTTGTACACAACGCAAAGCCTGCAGACATTACAATACCAATATGAACAGAGTCGTAGGTACTCCTGTAGGTCTTCATCTGGCTTGTGGGATCAACTAAAACCCTTAAATGCCATTCTTCTGGGGAATGTTTTTTAAAAATTTCTTTTTAAAATTACTTCCCCAGCCAAGTTTATGAATTAGAAATCATCAGATGATCCAGTGTAGCTAAAATACAGATTAAAGCTTGCAGGCAGAGCGTCACTTCCTCGCCCACTAACATTACCTCAAGCAAAACCTTCTCTGAATGAAAATGCTAGTGGACTAGCTTGAAAAATTATGTCACCTGCATACATGATCCTAACTTATCCACAATATCAGTACTGATTTTAGTAAACAGTAAAACATATAATGGCACAAACAAAAGCTCTGATTTCCAGATTAAAGCTAAGAGCAGCGTTGGTCAACTAGCTATCGGTAAATAGTTTTACATCATATTTGTAGCTTTGGTAGCTTTTTTACATGTAGCCACTGTGAAGTCACCCATTCAGGTCATACATGCTTTGGTGTGTATTTTGTGGGGTGGGGGGGGGGGGGCATTTTTATGCCTTTACTGGATATTTGAGCAGTCAAGATAGACAGGAAAGTGGGGAGAAAGAGAGGGGGACGGCATGCCGCAAGGAGCTGCAGGTCGGACTCAAACCTGCTTCGCTGCACTCTGGCCATGTGGAATATGGTCACCCGCTCACCCACTGAGCTAAACTGGCACCCCGGCATGCCCTTTCTGACTCTACCAAATGCCAAAAATGTATAAAATAAAAAAACTGTTCTATTCAATATGAAACTAAACTAACAATCGAGCCCATATAGTTGTAAAGAACATGTTTACTGAGGTCACAGGAAACTGAGGGACTTCTTTACTTCTATACACAGGAAAGATTTTTGTAACCACATGTTTCACCCCCTGTTGGCCATTGAGAAAAATGCAGCTTTAAGACATTTCACTACTTAAACTATTAAGATAAATCAATCTTCTATACCAACTATGGTCACATGTAAGTCTACTTTGTATACCTGAGAGCCAGTATAATAACAACAGTATGTATGATGGTCTCCCAGTCACTGTAGTGTTTTGTTAGCATAAACAAACCAACTGCAGTTTGCTTCACGGCCACAGGTGTTTTTAATTACAATGGTTTACTGGAAGTCTTGTATAGCTCTTTACAGTCTTGTAGACCAGATCAAGCTGTCTGTCAAACAGTAACTAAATTTATGCACGTTAGGAAAGTCCACGTAAGTTAATTACAGTATTACACAACCTCTGATTATACTGTAAAACTATTTAAACATTTTGTACTGAAACAGATTACAAGTCATCTCCTGTAGATGTAATGATAACATTTTCTGAGTAAGCAACTCATTAATCAGTACATTAACTAGATTAAAATGAATCAACTCAATCAATAGTGAGATTTTGAGCTCACAGGCTTCTTTTGTCACGTATAATAATAATTAATAGCCTGGATTAGCACAGAGGAAGTCAACTTGTATCCAAGCTACAGCGGGATTAGTTCGCAAATGTCACAGTATCTGTGTATTGAGTACTAGTCAATATGAGCTGAATACTAAGCATTTCCTCACATTACTCTCCACTGTGTTGGTGAAAGCATGCAGTGTCTGTAGCCTTTTGTTCTCTCAGTCATTCAGGGTGAGCCACCTGCTCTGCTCTGCTTCAGCTGACTTTAATTTACTCAGGGTGTTGCAAGGCAAAGGGAAATTTGACAAGAAGCTGGGCAACTACCTTTCCTACTATAACCACTACTATCATGTGTTCCAGTAATCTTTGTTAAATGTGTGCATGTTTCTCATATACCTGCTTATCTTTCAATTGCTCTGTTGTATGTCAGAGCAGTGGGCAACTGAAGAACATTTGCTTGCACTGGCTGGTATTTGTACGCCTCTACAGTGGACAAACAAGGCCAGGATATTGACACAGTCCTGGAAAAAGGCCAAGGCACAAACACTGCATCTGTTCTCTGAGTCAAGGAGCAGCACAGCAGTGACCATTTTTTGCTTTCTTAGCAAAGTGTGTGAGTGTATTTGGCCAGTCCACCCTAATTCAGTGCAGATGTAACATGTAACTGCTAGCCTTCCTTCATGTGTCTGGCATCCCAAACTGAAGTACCAAAGAGCAAATCTGGGAAAAAATTGTATACAGTTCAGCATCCTCACTAGCATAAGCTGAAAGTGTAGTCCTGTGTATTCTACAACCCAGTTTACCTGCATGAGAAGCCCATTTCTGAATTTTAGATTTCTCCTCTTCTTCTTATCTGTGGACAATCCCTTAGCTCTTATAAAAGTTCAGTCTCTGCTAACTGGTTAGCCCTTCCTGTGATTCCCTGCCAGGAGGTTGACCAGGAACTGCTGTGGTGATCCTCAAGGTATTTCATACAGAATTTTATATCTCTGCTCTCCAGGGAGTCTCTCCTGGACTCCAATTCAACTAACAGTGACTACAATTGCTTTATGCACTTCAAGACGATAAAGTTGGGGTTCATCCATGGAATAAAGAACTAACTATAGAGGCAGCAGATTTTGGCGCACCCATTTCATCCCCTACTGCAACAAATCAGTTCAAGTGTGTGGGAAACAGTATTGCTTGACAAGGTCATTGCACTCATTATTTAATAAGCTTGTGTCAGTCCTGAAGCTGTAGACCTCTGCTTTAATGAAGCACAAACTTAGTTTTAGTGATCAGCCACAACATTAAAACCACAGACAGGTAAAGCCTGTAACACCGATTACCTCATTACAATGAAAGTTTGATTCTGGAAACTCTGAGTCCCAACATTTTAAAAGGCACTGCAGACGAAGCAGACCCCCTTCAAGCAATGGCACGCCCTGAAAGCAGCAGTCTCTCCTACCAGGACAAAAATGCTCACGATGGAGAGCTCGTAGACTCAGTTTTCCAGCCCCAGATTCACTGCCAGGCACCACCAGACCCCGAACATGTATTGCGTAGTGTATCGAAGCAGTTTTGACAGCTCAAAGCAGAGCTGCATAGTTGGAGGCAAGTGGCGATAAATACATATCTTTGTTTTAAATATATAATAAAATAAGCATTAACAAGAAATCTTTCTTTCATAAGCATCTCGGTGACATTTCCTGCCCACATTTGCCATTAAGGGCAGACACATGGGCAGAGCTCATTAGACATTTGACGAGATTCACATTTCAAAAATCCCAGGTTGCTTTGGTTAATCATCTCACAGCAATACCATTAAGACAGATGCTGGCTCTTCTGAAACTAATCAGGATGCCCAGATTCATAGCTAATTGGCCTCTCGACATCATCAGCGTGAATTTCAGGGCCTCTCAGAAAGAAGAACAGAAAAGCAGACTGCTCGGCTCAAACTCGCACCAACATTTCAACATAGCCGTCACATGTCTGTTTGTGTACTGCCTGCACACCTGTGTTTTTGTGGGTGTGTACCGTATAATGGGCCCTCATGGATCTAAATTCAGTCTGTGACTCATTAAAACAAACATTGCTCAGGTTGTGTCAGACCAGTCATAGAGTACTGGGTGTGTGTGTGTGTGTGTGTGTGTGTGTGTGGGGTTGGGCTCAATGTACATTTGTCTCCAATCAGAAGAGTTATGATGGGGTGCAAGTTGAAAGCAATTCTCAAGTCAGTGCTTGTGGTGGGATGTGAGTGCAGAAAGCATATAATGGATGAGTCTTGGTCAGATCTCTCTTCTATTCAAGTCCCTTTCAATAATTAATCACGTGCTGTCAGCAAGTGAGACCTCACACATGTGGAGTTACTGAAAACACAGCCATCCAGTAGCCTAGTTTTGAATATTATGGCGAATCTTCTTGCAAAATAAGTCACATAAGACTCCTTTTAATCATCTGAACCAGAAAAGAGACGCAAGAGCTCAAAGAATGTATTCAATAAACAAATGATTAACCACAATGAGTTTTTTTAACCGTCGTCTTTTCCGTTATAAGTCACTGGAAACTTTTTTTTCACATTACAGCAAAGATCTATAGAAGCTAGTCTTGTCAGGTGGTTAGTAATTCCACGACATGGTTATTTCATCTAACATGACCAAACTTCTATTGAAATGAATACAGAGCCATAACTTAAATATTATAAATTATATGAAACATAAAAGTTACATTTATAGAGTCAAATAAGTAAAAATAAGGAAATGAGGATTGTAAGTAAACCCCCTCCACAGGTTTCACTACTACTAAACATGGGCAGTGTTGCACAACAGTAACCTGGATTTCACTTTTTCTGATTTAAGAAAAGAGCATCAACTATTAGATTAACAAATATATCTTATTAGCCTGCTGCTCCTAATGACCATGATTTTAAATGCAACAACAACAAAAAAAACCACAATTTTTTTTTGTGTTAAACTGACATCTGTCCACTTTTGTGCATCACTTTAGGTAAGCCAAATTATTCATTCCTGTATGTAAACAAGCTTAAAGAAGATTCATTTCACCCTGGCTGATACATTTACACACTCACTACTTTCTCTTCATGCTGGAAATTTAAAAATAACCTCCCTCATTTTCTCAGTCTCCATCTTCTCTTCCCCTGTTTGCAGAGGTGCACACAACCAGTTATCTTTCGTCTGTGCCCAAACAAAGCCAGAGTTATGGAAAGTGGCAAGTGCTACATGAATTACGTGTAGCAAGAGACATAATAAGCAAAGAACTTTAGTGGAACAATGAAATTGCCCAAATCCATCCTAAAAGGAGGTGGAACAATGATGCGGTGGTTAGCAATGCCGCTTGGGTTCCTGAATTCAAATGCAGCTGCCGGATGGGGATGTGTGGAGTTTGTGCCTGTGCCTGTCAAGGATCTCTCTGGGTAGCCTGGCTTCCTCCTTAAGTGGTTAGGTTACGTTCATTGCTGATTCTGAATTGGTTGTAGCTGTGAACATTAGTGCAAAATGCTGATAGACTGACCACCTATGAGAGCTGGGATAGGCTCCAGTTCCCTCCCCCGTGAGTTGGATGAGCAGTTGGCAACACTGATGGCTGAATATCCTACCCAGGTGTTCCTAGTTGAAACCCTGTTCTTCCCTACAATTTTACTATGATAAAATATGCCTGTAATAACACAGCTGAACATCTACTGAAGTTCAGCTTCTACTGAAGTTCAACCACACCATGACTGGCTCGGATCTTTCTCAGTTTGGCTATAGACTGGCTCTTTGTGGAAAGGTAGGCAAACACTATCGTTCCACAAAAAAGAATGATATTCTTGAAACGTTGTCTTTTATGATATGCGGTTCGGGCTGTTTGTCAAATCCAACAAATCTGAAAACATCACCTGAGCCACTTATCACATTTCCATAGATTTTATGACTATTCAATTAGCTGTCACTGAAAATGTGTTAGATGCAGATCGTTTGTTAAATTGAAAAGGCATTTTCATAAATCAAGATTTTATGCCCAGAGCTCTTAAAGTGATTAACATGTAATTTCATTTTTCAAGACATACACAATCCTGCAGTTCACTTTCCCTCAACATTTTAGTTTTACTTTGTGATCTAAATAACTTGTGACAAACTCAACTATAATCTTGTGCTTCGGGGAGTAGACTGTACTTTCCAAGCCTCTTCCGATTGCGATTACTGTTCACACTGCAAGTAAATGTGTTATGGCATCCAGTGGTGAAAAAGATGTGGCTGGACAGTTACATTTATCATTAACACTTCATCGTCTGGATACCCAGTCCCCTCTCACTGCTGAGACATCTCTCAGGGACAAATGCAGATTAACTGCACCGCTGGGCCTTGAAGAATAAACAGGAAACATTTCAGCACATACTAGAACACTAACATAGAAAATCAAGACCAGAAATCCTAAGCAGACATTTCAAATATTTTATGTACTTCCCCCCCACCCACCCACCCCCCTTAGGAAATAAGCAAGGTGAGTCAGAGGCTGCTGCAGCTGCTTAAAAGGTGGGTTAAGAGCAAGCAATGGCCCCAGGGTCAGAGGTCAAACAACTGAAAATGAAACTGAGCGAATCATGATTCTGCCTGAGGGATGGGAACTGAACACTTAACATGCCAGCAGTCAAACGGTCCATGGATGACCAATCCTGGCCCACCAAACACAACACAGGGTGAGAGGTGAAACTGTTATGTTAAGGTCAGCCAGGTATTAGAGGTACCTCGGGAATACTTTGTGGTTAGGGGGGGGACTCCTGCCCTCAACCAGCTGACAAAACATCAAAAGGATAAATTATACTGAAAACAACTGTAAAACAATTTAGTGTTACTTCATCACGCACAAGACAGACTAGATGACATTTTTATTTTGCTGACATAACCTGAATTATTGTGTGACAAGCACAACTGAGAGGATTGTAAAACAAAAAGCTGACAAGTTGTTGGTCCCCAAAACATTTTTCTAAGAGCCTTTACCTAGGTGGCTACTCGACCACACACAGACTCACACACAAAACACAGGATCTAAAGAAAGGCTTTTGTTAGCTTCCACAGGTGTGACTGGGACTGAGGTAAAGAAGGTCGTGGATGCTTGTCTTAGTATCTTCATGCTGACAGACATGCCAGGAGATGTGACAGACAAAAAAAAACAGAAAAAAAAAAAAGAGGGCCACTGGCAACTGTGGCATTTTATGTTTGGAGGACCACCCAGAATCCAGTGTCAAAACAACATAAAAGAAAAACATCAACACACACTGTTTACAAAACCTACACAATGAAATTAACCCTGTGAGGTCTGATGCTTCTTTTATCGCACTAATCTAAGAACATAAAAATGTAACTACATGACATAGCAAAGCAGACCTCTGACTCTGACTGGTCTGTTTCTGAGCAATTTTAAGTGTAAACACATTATTGACTTGTCGAAGCACACTGATGGACATGCTGTTTTTCCTCATTTTTTAGCTGTGACACTATATAGACTCTGGGTCCTTCCTGTGATTTAATAAACGTGACTTCTTCAAAATGTGTTTGCTTCAAGTACAACATGAACAGCTTAGTTTTACTTACACGGGCGCACACACAGCAGGGATTCAACACATTAAGGCTTAAGGCATTGTCGATGCTTGGTACTCTGACCTCATGCTATAAGGAAAAAAAACTTCTGTATTTTGAAAATTGTTTTTGTAATTCTTGATAATCTTGAGGGTGATATGTGTTTTAACATAAGATTTACCACAACATGGCTGTGCAGTCTAGTCTGTAAGTGCTACGTAAGGCTTTAATCAGTTGTTTTTTCCATGTAATAGAAAAATAAATTTGCTATTAAATTTGTTTCTCATCTGCACTTTTTTCTTCATTTGTTTTTTTTCCCTCTTTGAAGTGAACTCACTGTCACCTCATTTTCATTATCAAGGTTATTATAAAGCAAGCATTCAAGCAATCAATACACAGTCAGTGACATAAAAATCTTGTTGAAGGTTTTTTGCTTAGCTTAGATTTCCACAGTCGCTCTGAACCAAATCTCTATCAAGGTTTTTTTCTGCATAGAAAAGATTCTGATGACCCCACTATTTAAAAAGGTCATCCAGAGCCAGAGGTGGGAAATCAGCAGCACTCAAGTAAATGAAGACCCCGTAAATAAAGTTGGCCAAAGGAAAATATTTAACAAAGCATAAAAGACATTTCAAAATTGTTAAATAAGGCCAGAGTCTCATTATCTTTACTGTAAGATCCCCTAAAGATGCACTGCGATTCAGGAAAAACCCTGCCTTTGCAAATGGATGCCAGCACAGGCGATATATTCCACACAACACACATCAAAAACTATTTAAATCTTTTTCAAAATATGTATTTTGTTTTTCTTCAAAATTTAGGGTTTGGGTAGTTCGGGTAATCAGATCTCACAAGATGAAATGTAATAAGCAATTTATAAAAGGTAGCCCAAAGAAAATGATGGACACATCTTCTGCATGTGGTATAAATCTGACAGTGCCTTGGAACAAAATATTACCACTTAAATAAAGTCTGCCTGGAGGCTTTCAGGTGCAGAAGCACATCACTGCACGCTTGATTATCAACAGAACTACACACCTTAGTTACTGTGAAAGACGCAGACTTGTAACCACAATCACCACATAAACCTTAAAGAGGTGATGTCTCACAACGCAAACACGCAGACGATGCACATAAAATGCATGTTGATACTTTAAGGTGTACTGAAAAGGGTAAATGTGAGCTGGCAAGCAGGACGAGACCCAACAAGCCCAATGTTTAGAGGAGAAACAGTGACCTACAAGTGCTCATGACATTCCTCAGAGACACACCAACACAAAACATCCCCGCCTGTCTGGGAAAATACTCGGAACAAAAGTCTCTTCCTCTAATCGTCTCGACTAAAAATCTTGATGAACTAAAAACCACAAAAGGCAGGCGTACACCTTCGTCTCATTGTCGTCTTGGAAGCGGTAAAACCCTACAATGAAGATGCTTCAGATGCACCTTAATCTCACTTGATTCCGTCTTTTTTGCTTCTCCCTGCATATTATACAACCCCACGCATTCTTATTCACTGCATGTGTTCCAAAACATAGGTAGGAATCTGAAAATTGCCAAAAATGATGATTACGGTTATTATTATGAGCATGTTTGCCTATGACATCAGTAATGTGACAAACTGGCAAGCTGCCCAGGTTCCCGTCTTTATGCCAAAGGCATGATAGGATAGCCTTCATTCCTCTGTGAGACTGTGGATTAGTGTATTTACTATCCATCTACTACTAGGATTTAAAATTTACAAACTGGCAAAATTTTTACTTTGAGGAGGACTCATTCTGCTCACTTACAGTTCCATCTTTATATTTGTGGACTTTACTAGACTAGCTTTGCAGTCTAAACACAACGCTTAATATTATGATTTTTTTTTAATTGTGCATCTGCTCATCTTCAGAGAAAAGAAAACAGATATCTTTTGACATTTCTTACAAGGTATCTGTGAAATATTTTTCCCCAAAGAACCCTCCCCCCAGCAACTGTGGCATTTTATGTTTGATGGACCACCCAAAACCTAGTGTTAAAACAACATAAAAGAAACACATTAACACACTTCTTACAAAACCTACACAATGAAACTAACCCTCTGAGACCAGTGTTAAATCTAAGAACATAAAAATGGAACTACATGTCGTAGCAAAGCAGACCTCCATGAGAGCGATCGGTCTGTTTGACAGCAATATTAAGTGTTAACGAACAAGGATGTCTAGGGCTGGTTAGAAGGTTTAGCGTAGTGGTACAATTTAATGTCACAGTGGATTCATGTAGCGCTACATGCTATAACAATAACTGCTAAATATGTGGTGGTACAGACATGAAAGTGGAGCATCATATGTGCAATTATGTAAAAAGGAGGTGAGGAGGACAGACAGAGACAGCAGGGAGTATATTTTCCCCTTCCAGCAACAAGACACAGTAACATGTAGGGAAAGCCAGTGGACAACCCTCAGCTGAGCAGGAGCAACAGTGTTAGTTCCTAAAATTTTCCTGGTTATGACTACTCAGTATTGAAACCACAATTTTCAAACGCAAAAAACTTGACTTTTGAAAAACGAGTATCTGTTAAACTTGTAATTTTGTTTCTCATGAGGCTTCTTGAACTGAAAGTTTTGAGAAAATATATAATACAAGAACAGGTCCATTTACCATAGTTATCTGGAGTGTTTTTCTATATGGTAAAGTTAACAGGAACAGTAGGTTTATAAAGGTTAACAAAATACATTAGCTGAAGGGTTGTAGCTTTTGTATGTTAAAAAATGTCCATAGCCTTCTTGGGTCTTTCAATACATCATAAAAATTATAATAAACTGAACACTGAGAGCAAGCTGAATCCTGAACAAACACTAAGCTCTGTGTAATATGAGCATCCATCTCCGTAGCAGTGCAAAAGTCAAAAAAAGGACAAGTATAAAAACTATAAAAAATATGAAGTGCATTAGATGAGTATTAAAAGATACACAGTGGGAACCAGAGATGAAGACACACTGATTACTTCACTAGATAGCAACTGTTTGTTTGTTTCCTCAGAATGAAAGTCAGCAGTCAAAAGTAATTCAATTCAATTTATATAACGCCAAATCCCAAAGTCCTAACAGAGCACTTTACATAGGAAGGCCAAGGCCTTAAAACATCATAAACAGACCCAAAAATTCCCTTTCAGAAAGCACTTTGAGACAGGGAGTAAAAGAACGGGGAGCAGAGCCGACTCAGTGTCTAATAAACTCTAATCTCATTAGACCTTTAACAGGCTTCAGCACAGATTTAGACAGTGAGGAGGGAGGAGGTACATGGAAGAAATATGGCAAAAAAAAACCTCAGCTGGTGTCAGTGGCTCATAAGAGAAAATTACAGGTGGCTCTAAAATCCCGGCATGCACTGTCCTGAAGGTTGCAACTACTTGTAGACCTGCGTGGGAAATATAGAGGAGGCGAGAGAAAAGTGTGAGCGTGTTGAGAGAGCTGGAATGAACAGACCAAAGCCCTCTTGAAAAATTCCCAGTGGAAAGCAGTAAGTATGTGTTTGCAGTATGTGGGTAGCGTGAGGGTGTAATGAAGGGGTTCAGCCGCGCAGGCAGAGGTCAGCCAGCCGGCCAAGAGGAAAGGCCTCAACAACAATATGATGTCATCAAAGACCGCCAGCGTGACTCATCGACCTCAGACGAGGGAGGTGCACAGGAATTTTAATGACATCTCTCTACATAAGGAACCCATAAACAGCATTCTTTTTCTCTGAAGAAATAAATCCACTACAAAAGAGACAGAACACGCCACAACTTTATTACAAAAATAACTGAGGAACAAAAATGCTTTCCAATGTCCTGCGGGTACCTAGATATTAGACAACTTCCTTCAATCAGCTGAAAATAATACTAAATTAGAAGGCTGCGCTTTGCTTCCTGTGTGTTTAGAATTAATCCTTGAGGACAATGTGAGATAACGCCAGGAAGAAAAGGCTATCAAACACACCAGGCCTATAAAAAGGAAAAAGCAGCCCTCATTACCAAAGAAGAGACAACGACCTAATTACATCCCAAAAAGGTCAGGAAAGTATATTGTTTCACTTCACATCAGCTAATCATATAATGACACGCACACACACACACTCATAAAGACAAACACTCAAATCCTTCATAGCGTACAAAAGATACAAGCATCATTTGTACGTATTTTCCTCCTAAATGTAGCCTCCAAACTGTAGTTAATGCAGAGTGGAGGATTGAATTAAAAATTAACTCTGACAGTTTTATGACAAAGGCAGAAATTATCATGAAAGACAGTCTATTTTTATACTCTCAGTGCAGGCTCAACTCTCCAGAGAGAGACAATGATAGCTGAAGATATTCACTAAAAGCTCTCTCCAGTTCTTCCCCTCTCTCCTTCCTTTGCTCTGACCCAACTGCTATGACACCTGAACCCTGACCTTCGACTTCCAGACAGATCCAATAGCTTTACTCGCTCTCATGCATAAAACAAAACAAAACAAAAACATAGGAGTTATCTGTTCTCAATCCGCATGAACAAAATACTATGTTATACGAGTCAACAAGCGAGAAAGGCAGACAAAACACTCATGTAACGGAGCACCACGGAGGTGAGTCATCAACCTGACTGCGAGGGCCCAGACAACCACAGAGCTACATTCAAGACAAGCCTTTTCAATCCTCTCATCAAAGAAATGCCAGGGTGCCGTGTCAAACAACTGCTGCAACCCCGGAGATGATAAGAGGAGGGGCAGAAAGCTGAAACATTTGTCCCATTTGGTCCTAACGCCTTCACTTAACACTCATCAGTTTCTGTTACTGGTGGCCTTTCCGTTCATGCGCGCGCGCACACACACACACACACACACACACACACACACACACACACACACACACACACTCTCTACATGTGTCGGTCAGTCACTAGGATCAGACGCGACCCGAAACAAAACCCTGTTGTGCATCTGTCAGGCAGTCCCCAGTCAGAGCCATTCTCTGGCCATATAAGAATTGGAGGTGGAGCTCTCCCTCAACAGAGGAATGGCACAAGAGCCGCATCAAGCCTTGAAAGATCCCCCCCCCCCAAAAAAAAAAAAAAATCCAGGGGAACAAAAAAAAAAGAAAAAAAAAAAGAAGTGGGACTGAGGGTGTCACCCGGGGGCAGTGAGGCAGCTCAGTCCCCAAGGAGCACTGGCCAGAGATCAGTGAGAGCTTTGATCTCTGGCTTTTATGTTGTGAAAATGTTACACCTGCACTGCCATGTCTTTTCTTGTTCTCTGTTATCAGCACAGAGCCTTAGGAGAGCAGACTTGAGAGAGATCATTAGTCAATAGTATGACACTGTGAAAAATCTATAGAAGTGCTCGGAAAATAGAAAACCGTATTCATAGATGACATGGGCAGCATACCCTCAAAGGGGAATCAGTGTATTAGTTTCGAATGACCATCTCTCTCTCTCCCCCTTTTTTTTTGGTAACAAACAGGCTTTTCAGCACTGAGGGGAAATTCCAAAAAGCACAAACAGCTTTGAAATGAGCACAAAAGCTCTGAAGTGATACTTTGGCAAATGAGGCGGGTCCCCCAGTAGCAATTTACAGCAAGGCCTCTGATCTTCATACCTGCATGGCTCGGCAGCTACATTATCAGAGCTTTGACATTCCAGTGATTCTACACAAGACCCTGACATCTTTTCATCTACCCAATCCTCCCTTCGTGGAGACCAGAGCTGTTCAAAGAGGGGCCCACGGGTCTGTCATGGGTGTATTTACAGCATGAAATGTAAAGAATCTAAAGAGAATTTGTTAATTAAAACATATTTTAAAACACACATCACATGTCATTTTATGGTAAATAGGCCTGAGCAGCTTGGAGAAAATCATAAATAGCATAAATCACAACACATCATGAAGAAAAATTGCATTTCTTTATTTCCCGCTGGATTCTACGAGTGTTCGTGTGAAGGAAAGGGCTGCCCAACCATGTTAAGGAGGCACAGTTATGCTGTTTTACGTTAATTGATAAATAAATACCATGTGCCCACTGTGACAGTGAATAGGGATGTGCTGATCTGATATTGCATATCAGTGACAACAGTGACAACACACCAGATCTGTTTTTTATGACACTTTGAGTCAGCAGAAGCAGAGGCATTACAGCTTGCAGGAAGTTTACAACAAAGGATAAAACGTTTGGAGGTATATTCCAGTATATATTCTTACACCGACAGACTTTCTGGTGGCTCTTTCTCACTCTCTTTAGGTTTAGTGTAACTCTTGCTGGGAAGCTTTTGCTGAACTTACAATGACATAATACACTGTTGTCAACTCTGTCATTTAATTTCACCTGTCTTTTGACAGCTCTGCTCCACAGATGTGTGTTTGTGTGTGAGGAGCAGCAAGGATGACCACTTAGACTGAGAGTGAGTAAAGGAGAAACTAGCACAACTATGAATGACAGCAGTATGAAGCAGCTTAATGACTCTTAACACTAGGGATGGGTATCGTTTAGGTTTTATCCGATACCGGTGCCAAACCGGTACTTTTGAAACGGTGCCGGTGCTTAAACGGTGCTCAAACCGGTGCTTAAAGAATGGAGAACACAAAATTGGTCCAAAAACCTCTCATGTTCAGCTGTTTGTTTGTTTTTTTTGTAAAAAGATAACAATGTTAGCCTTTTCTGCAGCTATAGGGCATATAAATATATGGTATCACTCTTGGCTGGAAGCAGTGCTTAAACAATGGAAAAAAAACACAAACTTTGTCCAAAAACCTCTCATGTTTAACTGTTTTCCACTTTTTCTTTGGTCATTTTAGCCTTTTTGGCCAGGGTGAAGGGAGTATCTACCATCAAACAAGAAGACAGCCGCATGTAGCTATGATGATGTTTGCTAGTTCACCTTACATGCATTAATTTAATAACGTGGTTAGCCTACTCAACGTAAATTACACATGAACAACATTAAGTCACTCACGCAGAGAAGAACGGCTGCTGCTGCCATCATCATCCTCATCATTTCTGCTACACTGGCAGGGCTAGGGGCCAGGACTCTCTTCTTCGGGTTTTTGGGGGATATTGCTAATTCCGGGTCTGATAACAGGCACCACACCGGTGGCATGTGCCGGTGTGAGGTCTCACAGCAAGCTTTTAAACATGGCGCATTTCTCGGCTTTAAAAAAAAAAAACCGCTATGCGTCGCCAGGTGTTTCATCAGATTCAAGGTGTTACCTCCTTTGACAGTATCACAGTATCAGCTTAAAGCACTTGTTGCAGGCTGCTGAGTTTGCATCTTTTGCTGCGAAGTACAGCCAGACTCTTGACCACTTCGCCTTGGGCATTTCTAATCTGTAGCTCTGCTCTAAAAGAACATACGTACCTGGGCCCGCATACTATCCTCGGAAACGTAAAATGATTGGCTAGAATTGGCTCAGGAAAAAAAAGCACCGAAATGTGCGCTGCTTTTCGGTCTGGTTACTACCGTTTATGACAGCACCGGTGCCATCATGGCACCGGACACCGGTACCCATCCCTACTTAACACTGACCTTAAATGTGACCAGTGAAAATAAATTAGGTCAATAACGTGACCATATTTATAAAAAAATGTATTTATCTTGGTCCTGTTCTCATTTATCATTTTACTAATCAATACCAATACTTTTACAAGGTTATACAAAGTAATGTGTAAGTCAAGCTAATGCTCCCTTACAGGTAAAAGATTAATTTCCACCATCTTCCTCAGAGTGAGAACTTTAGCTGATTAAATTAACACAGGTATCTGATCATTACCTGATGCAGATACCTCAGCATTGTATCGGAACTGAAATGAGTTAAATGTGCACTTGCTTTAAAATAAACAGTCTGCAGTCATCAGACATAGTTTAAGAAGGTGGTGGTGAAAGTCTGCTCAACTGTAGGCAGATCGTTTTGCTGACTGGTGAATGACATTGAGGACTTCACAACAGCAACCAGACTGCACTGCCAAAATGAGGGCGAGGGGATTGTCTGAGAGTAAACTGATTGCACTGCTGTCTGGGGCAGTCAAATAAATAAAATAATTTTTAAAATATACTTGGATATCCATCCATAGACCTGGGCAGCCCACCCAAATAAAGTCTATGAGCCAGTTTCCTCGTCATAGATAATCCCAGTCCTAGACTAAAAGGAAAAATTCAATGAAGATCCCCGTAGGGTAAAGAATTTAGTCTAGGATTAGGCATAATCCATGTCTGGGAATCTGCATGTCAAACACTGAATATGACATGACACAACAACACATGCCATCTTAGGTTGAACAGCTTATTTTGCCCTTAAAAATTAAACCATCATTAAACTCGTGTTTTCTTAGGCTTAGACATTGAGAAACAAATGTTGTGTGTTGTTTTCACTCTTTCACCGTCATCTGTGTCTCATCAGTGGTATCTAAATAAAACTACT
This sequence comes from Pelmatolapia mariae, assembly GCF_036321145.2. Taxonomy (NCBI): domain Eukaryota; kingdom Metazoa; phylum Chordata; class Actinopteri; order Cichliformes; family Cichlidae; genus Pelmatolapia; species Pelmatolapia mariae. Next base: position 42,545,000 of record NC_086246.1, on the reverse strand, counting down.
GAAACACAGACTCCAAGTCTTTCACAATTTTCTTTCTGCTCTAAATACACTTTACAAGTCCCCTCAGTGTTGCAGATAAAACAACCACCCTGCAGATCCACCCTGAATTTCACAAGCAACACTGCAGCAGGGATCGCAAGAGCAAGGCTGTCTGTGGGATATGACAATGTCAGCAACTAAGAAAGGCCTGCGAGCTCTTCTTACGGGAGTAAGTCCATCTACTGTTGGCATAGAGTGCAGGATCATTTGGTGGCTTAACTATTAACTGCTCTCAATCACTGCCTTCAGTAATGTTGGGCTGCTAGTCAACGGGCTGGCTTTGGGATCACCATGATAACCGTTAATCCGCAGCAAGGATTAGAGAGCCAGTAATGCAACATGCTGTTTTTAATCCACACAGATTTTCTCTGTTTTGTTTCAGCTTGACCATAACAATGGGAAACACAGATGTGTACTCACTGAGCCATGTTCAGGTAGTTAATATACTAACCCGGACGAGGGTGCTCTTAGCCTGAGCTCGCTGGGGTTGTGCTCCCGGGGTGCCCTGGTCCCGGGATCCACTTCCATGTGCCCTGGCCATGGCTCCAGATGTACCATTTGTGCAGACTGCCGCCCCAGGGCCAACCCTCCGTGGCCTCTGCTTGATTCCATCTAAGAGCCGCACAAGTAGGATGTTGCTGGGAAGTTCATCCACGGCACACTCCACCAACGTCCGGCACTCTGGGCAGCGCAACTCCCCGCGTGAGCCAAGGATACCTTGGAGGCAACGCCGGCAGAAGGTGTGCTGACAAGGAAGAACCTTTGCCGAGGCATCTAGCCGCTCGAGACAAACGGGGCACTCGAGCAAATCCAACAACACGGACTCGTCCATTCTCTGTGTGTTCTGCCTCTAATTCAGCAGAAAAACATGATGCTGATAAGGTTTTTGTTTGGAAGCACATCAAGTACTGTCACGTCACTCCCATGCCTCGGCTATTGCCATGGCACCTGCATCAGCTTAAAAAAAAACACAATAATAATAAAAAAAGAAAAAAGAAAAAGGTCAAGACATTCATATTTATCAACTGTATACACAAGAAATAGGTCATGGCATACGTATTTAACAGACATCGCAGATGGCTGTAACAACTGTAACAATTACAAGATAATGACTAAAATTTTAGCACAAACATCCACAAAGTTTGTCACGTAGTTCTCAGTGAATATTGCTTCAAGGTACTTTTTACTGGCAATGCAAACTCGTACTATGAACTGAACTGTGGTTTTGGAAACCCCTTACATGCTTACATATGGCTGAAGCTGTATTGTGTTGCTTCATAATTTGAGCATCAAGCCATCATGAACCAAAACCAGTTCCAAAAAAGTTCAGTCCACTAGTATTGCATTCATCCAAGCTTATCACTTCTGACAGCTGCACACTGCAGAGCAGTGAAGTCAAACTCAGGGCAGCAGAGCTTCTGCACACCTGAGAATTTCAAGTCCTTTTTCTACTTTCTATAAACAATGTGTTCAGATTTGGAAAAGATAAAGCAGCTGGAAATTTGTGTAAGCTTACTTTGTTTCTGCACACAGAAAAGTGATCATGGACCAATAAGGATCAATAAGAAGAATGGATTACAGCACTGATTCCAATAAAATGCCATCCATCTCACAGGACTGGTCTCCAGCAGCTCATGTCTCTTATATTGAGAATTATATCATGTCTATAACAGTGTTCTTAGTAAAGCCAAATAGGACAACTGTATCAAATTCCCGTTTCTTCTGATAAGAACCTTAGTGTCTCTAATAGCAACTGCAAATCAAACGACCTATTTTAAAGGCTATTTATACGCAATGCAAGTTTACCAAGGTTACTGCATGTAAGGATGAAGATGTCTCCATTTAGAGCATACTAAACACTTCTGTTTACTGCACACTTGAAGGCAAAGTATCGAAAAACAAGCCTACGGAGACTTCAAATGGATTATAATGAGATTATTACGGAGGAGACCTCGATTTTTTCAGAGCAACAGAAATGTTTGTGGCTCCAGGAGTCAATACTTTTAAAGCTGTTTTAAGAAACCTCATGCATAAATTTATCGGCGAGCTTAATGCCTCTGAAAATGAAATCATGGTGGGCTTATAAAGTCTAAGATTTAGTACCAATCCAAGGCATGGAGACACTGCTGCATGTGTCTTTCTATAAGACATCTACACCCTATTTTTTCCGTGCTTTTAAAATGGGGTTTCTTCGTTTTGTTTTATATCTGCACTGTAATGCAGAATGAATTGCCGCACTAAAACCTAACATACATAGGAGAATTGTTGCTAAATCTCGCAAAAACATTAAAAGGAAAAAAGAACAGTTTTAAGGTCTATCATTAGATTACCTAGCGGGGGACAGGAGGCCAAGTTAATCTCATTTACTCGACAGCGGATAATTACACCTGGCAACTGTGATCTTGGATCCTCGGACCCTTTAAACTGACTGTACGGTTAACACCGCCGAGCCAGACACAAAAAAAGAGAAACCTGCAGCAGCGGTGAAGCACTGAAGTGCAGTGATTTGTGTTTAAAGAGCGGAATCATGCAGGAGGATTCACACACGACTAAGTAAACCTGGTAAAAAAAAAAAAAAAAAAACAAATCCTAATAACACAACAAACTTTAATTATTAATCCTCATTTTTTTCCTTTTTTTTTTTAAATGACAAAATCTTACGCTTATACCGCAACATTGTAACAAAAAACGAAAACATTACATAACGACGCTAAACAGTAACTAATTATTCTTATGCTACTTTCTTTTGAGGTGGATTATTCTCGAACTGAACTACAAAAAAGCAAATTAAACTAAGTTTGTTAGCAAGTATCGCTTCATAACAAGGAGGCTGCTTTAATGTCGTCCCCCCTTAAAAAAATACCCAACAGTTAAGTTTGCGCACTTGGAAAATAAAGAGTTTTAACAACTTTAAGACACAAACAAATATATTTATACCACTCCTAAGTACTTCAACTACTATTATTATGTAATTCAGCTTACCTCTTCCAGAACAGGACTCCTCCTCTTGTTGCTCTGTATCTCCCGTAATTTTTTTTTTTGCCTCCTTGCTAGTTAGCAAGCCTTCTCAGATATCTACAAACCACTTCTCTGTGAGTATCCAGCAGGCAAATGCTGCCGTTTTTACCCAGACAGGTTTTGTTTAGAGGCGCACACCGCACAGGAATCGCAGACCTCTATCAGATAGTGGAGTAAAACCTGACATGAGAAACACAATACAAGAGAGACAACGGAACTCCAGCCTCACCGAGCGCCATGCTGGTACTTCTGCTCTGCGGGACTGCTGCTGGAACAAGCCGAGAGGGGGAGGGAGTGAAGTGGCCTTCCGGTGCTGTCGGAAATGGGAACATTATGGAGGCTCAATGCACAATAAAAGTAGATGGAAGTAGGAAAATACACATCTTAAAGGTGATATAGCTGATATATAACTGGGAAAAAGTATTCCCATTAAGGTGAGCAGATTCCAACAAAATTTAAAACCAGGGGCTTTTGCAGGATTTCTTTTTCCACTGAAGGGACCAATAACAAGGCAGGGGCGGTGATAATTCTACAAACTGTCAGGGCAAAAATTCCCAGGGGGCCCCTTCATCCAGCCTTCACTGCCATTACTTTATAAATATTCTGAAAACAGCAAAAAACGAAACAAAAAAAAACAGTTTGTGAATGTAACTCTCTGTTACGGCACAGCTGCCAGAGTCAGACAGCAAAGCAAGGTAAGATTTAGGCAGCATTTAGGTGCTAGATTTCTCCACTCTCTCTTTTTCTTTTTTCTTTTTCACTTTCAAAACAACAACTTCTTTTCATTTTCACTTAGTGATTGTCATTGCTTTCATAAGGTTTGTTTAAACAGAATTGTTATTGCCACTTACAGTGGGAGTAAGGGGACTCAGGTGTGCCCCCTCAGGGAGGTTAGAAATCTCAGACTATCACTACAAACTTTTCACTACTGGCCTGGTGCCCCAAACAACAAGCAAGCCTTGCATTGCTTGGTTGCCTTTGAGCACATCCTGAGTTATCCTCCTTCATGAAACTTAAACTTACAAAATTTTACAACATTAATTTAATGTTTTATTTAATGTTTTTATGGAACAGACTACACTACTGTGTGAGTGAGGAAATTTGACTTTTACCAAAAATACCTTGAGTTAGAGTAGAAAAGCACTATATAGCTACCAGTGTTTTTGTAGAAAGCATGGGTAGATTATCTGGCTAAAATAAATAAATAAACTTAAAATAATTAGATTAATGCAGTATGCATGATCAAAAATTATGATTCTTTAAAATGTACATCACTCCAGCGTTGCAGCTGGATTCAAAAGATTCAGCAAAAAAAAAAAAAGATAACTAAAGCTTTAAAACAATTGTAATGAAGTGTAATGAAGAACACCATTTACATCACGAGTAGAAGCAGAAGTAGATAGTGATGTAAACTGCCTCATATAACTAATTTTATACCGCTATTTGTGTTTTAATACCACGTTTCTAATAATCATCAGCTACTTCAGGATTACTACAACGTAAGCGGTAGATTTCCGAGGTGCACCAGAAGGCAGCACCAGTCGTTATCAAAAGGGCGTGAACTGAATCGTATAATGAGCTGTAATGATGTGTCAAAAAGCAGCATCTTTTCCCAGACAGAGTGCATAATAGCTCCTTTTTTCATTTCACTATTCGGTCACCCCTGTGGGCCTGTTTGGCTGAAAGTCGAGTTTAATCACATAGCATCTTAAATTATACCAAAATATGTTGTTGTTTTTCTGTTCAGTTACAATTTTCCAACATTAGGAACCTCTGTTCTGTCATGCAGCAATAACGGGTGACACACTTTTACCTTTGTTTTGGCTAAGGGATGTCTGGAGAGTTATACAGGGACATCTACTGGTCGCGTTTTCACTATTTTCAAGTAGATCCAATCAGATTTATCCAACTCCTTTTACTTCAGGAGCACATACAATCCAATTTGATCTCAATTGGTCAGCATAAATATGAAAAGCCCTGCTCCTCTGAATGTCTAATATCTTTAAAAATGTGAAGAAATATTCTGAAAATCTCACATTCAGTGCGCCAACAACAGACGGATAAAAGCTTTCACTCGTTTGTTTTAGTTCTCAGCAAGTCTCACAAACATCTCGTTGGAGAATCTCCTCCAGATTTGATGGTCGTCTGGTATGGACCTCAGTTGTAAGTGGGATTCAGTATCTAATGTTCATTTTGGTCTTCTGAAGGTGGTTCTTTACCAAGATGTGCGATGTGTGTTTTGGATTGTTGTCTTGTTGGAAGATAAACTGATGACCAAGACCCAGTTTTGTTGCTGACTATTTGACGTTTTCTTTCAGAATCTTAACATATCCTTCTTTCTTCATGATTCCTTCCACCTTGACAAGATTCACAGTTCCAGACACATTGAAGCATCCACACAATGAAACGCTCCCACCACCTTGTTTCACCATGGGTGTTCTTTCTCCCTTCCTTCCCCAAACATAAGCAGCGTTTCTGTGGCCAAAGAGCTTGAGTTTTGTCTTGTATGACCAAAGGATGTGCTTGCAGTATTCATAATCTTTCTCTAGATTGTCCTTAGCATACTTCAGAGTGGCTTGAAGTGGATTTCTCCAGTCCTCACAGTTCTTCCTGTGCAGGGTCATTGTCTTGTTTGAGGCTATAATTCCTGACTTAACTAATTAACTCTTATGTGTCTTGGCAGTCATTGTGGGATCTTTAGACACGTCTCACTACTTTCCTTTCTACAGTCTTAGAAATCTTTTGTCTCCTATCTCTGCCAGGCTTGTCAGTGTGAATAAAGGCACAAACCCTTCACATGCAGAGTTTTCGTAAACAACAACAGTAATTTATATCTTTATAATTCAAACAAATTGCCTAAATGTAAAAATACTTTAAACTTTTTACTGTAATGCTGGCACTTCATCCCGACATGGGGTAGAGCAATTTAACTCAAAAACATTGAATAATTAATTTCTTTATTGCATTTTTCACACTTTACAAAGCTATCTAATGGGCCGAATTGGAGCCCCCGGTGGGCTGGTTTTGTCCCCCGGGCTGCATGTTTGACGCCTATGTTTTAACTTTTATGTAAAATACTTTTTAGTCCTGAGCTGAAGTTCTGATGCTTCTGTAGTTTCATGACACTGGGATGATATTATCCTATCTTTTCTTGAGGCAAAGGCAAACTGAGTCATATAAAAGAAAAAAGGCGAAAGGGAGATGGAGGACATATCTCCAGAGGTGCTGCTTTAACCATTTATTATAAGATGTACATTTGAAATGGACCTTTGACTCGTGATAACCTTTTCTGCAAACATAGAACTACTTGAGGGAGAGAAGAGCAAGCGAGACACAGCCAGACAATAAACATGTGATTTATTTTTATCTTTTGGAGGACACTGTATATTGAGCAAGAGGGAGAGATGAAGGCGAGGGAGAAAAAAGGCAATAAAGAAAAGAGATTTATTCAGAGGTGGCGCTCCTCTGTCACATGCAATCCCACGGGAGCTGGTAGAAGCCCGCAGGTCATATTTCCTTGCCGTTAGGAGGCTGCACTCCGCCCCTCCACCTCCACCCAGACAATAGCCCCTGCCCCTCCTTTTCAGCTTGACCCCTGTGCATTACCACACACTCGCATTCAAAGACATTAAATAATGTTATTCGGAAAGACAACGGGAATGATTTGTACACCCGGAAAGGCAATAATCCTTCATAATGACTGCACCTGAGGGCAAAAAAACCCCCATCACTGCACACACACATGCAGAGCTGCACACGATGAAGGGGACAGCTGTGCTTATACTTACTGCTTACTGCTTATAAATGGAAACGAGGAAAGCAGCAGAGGACATGACAAGACATATGTCCCAATTTCCACGAAAGGATGGGCCCTGACAGAAATATTGCTCTCTCTTGTACAGTCCATTACTGTAAATAGATGTGCGAGACACAAAGTATTGAAATACAGCCAATACCAGAGAGGAAAGCCATTTTTTATTGGCAAGCACAGATTATAGAGCTATTATATGTAGTGTTGCTCACCAGTTGACATTTCACTGTGTCTTAATTGAAAGCAGCCCAAACGCTTTAAGCCTAATGTGCTCCTAAGATCAGGACTCTCACATCCAGTGATATTCATTTGTATTACTTTGATGAGGCTTTCAAACTTACTAACTCAGCCTGAGGCAACCTGCTTTCAAATTAGATTAGGCACCGTAAACTCAATGTCAATGAACGCTGCATGATAATGCTTGAGCGCATACATTTCTCTGTGGGGTGATTTTTCCTCTTTTCATGCTTGGATCAAGGAGGCCCTATGGAAAATTCCGAGAAGAATTAAATTCATTACATCCTCACTATAATGTCAGGGGCTTTGCGTGGGAGGGACTGAAACTATATAGCTCATTTATTTAACTCTGTTCATGTTTTTATCCAGTGTGGGGTGGTGGGGAGACGGGAGAGGCAGGGCACACCTTGGATAGGTCACGAGTCAAACTCAGAAAGACAGACCGTCACCTACGGACAATTAGGAATCACCAGTTACCTTAACATGGACATATTTTGGAGTATGAGAGGAAGCTGAAGAGAACCCATGTAGACACAGGGAGAACATGCAAATTTCAATGCAGGAACTCCAGGGTCTGACCCCGATGAAGGCCACAAGCCGAAACGCGTTGGTCAATTATTCAAGTTGTTCATCTTCCCTCAAGTGTTGCTGGAGTTTGTGATTTCTTTCATCCTCTCCATGCACCTTGGAAGTAGGTGAAGTTGTGCCAGAAATTTTTGCTGCGAGAACATGCAAATTTCACAGACAAAACCCCAGCAAGCCGGTGGCTTCATGCTGTGATGACAGTGTTAGCCACCACACCACTGTGCCACCCACCAATTCAGGTTAAACATGACTAGATGTGACCTTACGGTGACACTGAAGGTATTGATATTTGTAAGAGAGTGCCTTGGAGTTGATATCATTGATATCATTGTGAAATCACAAATACAAAATGCCTCAAACAGAACCTCATTTAGACAAACAAAACCCTCTGAAAACACAATAAAAAATGCAATAAGGTTTCAGAAAACACAATTTTATTTTGTTTCCTTGCTGTTGTTCCACTTTCTGAAATTTTGTGTTCTCTGTTTTGATGAGGTTTTTGTAACATTGTGTTTTTCTGTTATGTTTCAGTTGTTTTCTGTGTTTTGGGTAGTTTTGTGGTGTTTTCTGTGTTTTGGGTAGTTTTGTGGTGTTTTCTGTTATGTTGTATTTCCTGAAATGTGTTTTTTTTCTTCTGTGGGTGGCCCAGTGGTGTGGTCAGTACTGTCGCCTCATAGCAAGAAAGTTGTGGGTTTGAACCCACCAGCTGGCTGGGGCCCTTCTGAGTGGAGTTTTCCTTGGATTCTCTCTAGGTTCTCTGGCTCTCTCCCACTGTCCAAAGACATGCACTTAGTAGGGTTAGGTTAACTGTTAACTCTTAATTGCCCATAAGTGTGAAAGGTTGTCTGTCTCTCTGTGTTAGCCCTGCGTCAGCTTGGTGACTTGTCTAGGTTGTACCCCGCTTTTCGCTCCACAGTGGCTGGGATAAGGTCCAGCACCTCTGCGACCCTGTTAAGGATAAGTGAAAGAGAATGGATGGATGGTTCATTTTAGGTTAACTGGTTCTAAATCGTCTGCAGGTGTGAATCTGAGCGTGAATGATTGTCTGTCTTTGGATTCGCCCTATGGCGAGCTACGACCTGTCCAGGGTGTACCAGCCTTTTGCACTTTAACAGCTTGGATGGCTCCCACACCCGCCGTCCCTGTAACACCAAATTCAATTTTGCAATAAAGAAATTGGATGTTGCATTTTGGCATCACTGGGCCACCATACATTTTATTGCAGCTGTGATACTTAACAGAACTCATAACCACAAACCTGAAGAGATAAAGGCAAAACTTCAAAGTGACTTTCTGACAATTCTATGTTTGCAAGACCTAAAATTAGATTTGCTGTACCAAGACTCCACACTGAGCCTATAATGCACTTATATCTAAAAGAAAGCCATAAGTGCTGTTTCAAAGTCCCTCATGCTCTGATTATACTGACAGTTGCTTGCCTTCATGTACTATATATGTCCCTCTTAACAAGTAAAAATGCTAATCACTACAGAAATAAAACAACCACCCATGCATAATACAAGCCACATGGTGGGAGTTAAAACAGAATAACTAAATCAGATATGGAACAACAAACAAGCACAATGCCACCAAGCAGTATAAATAGTGAATGAAGGCATTTAAGGGCGTTAAGAGCTGCTCCTGTCGGGCCCTTGACTAAAGGTCTAAATATATTTAGAGGCTTAAACCCACATATAAGTACATGTATTTATGTGCAAAGACTCAAACTTCAGATTAATTTCAGTTAAAAAAAAAAAGCAAAATAAAAAAGGAATAAAAGCATGCAAAGAGAATTTAATCCACTGGATATCTGTGTATTATTTGACATGAAATCCAATGTGTAACCCTCTTTGCACGCCTCAGCTTTGAAACATATGCAGGGCAATGACATATTGCAGTTTAAGAAGTGTCATATTTATATTAGGGCTGGTGTCAGAAATCAGTGTTCAGTCCTTCATCACCGACTAGGAAAGATTTAATTTATAAAAGCAACATCTTGTAGAGATGTGAAGATTCTCACCTCAGTTTCTGGCCTAATCCCCAGGCTGACTTTTACTTCAATACTAGTGGCACTAATCAAAATATAATTCATTGCTTTGCCCTGACAGGACTGACGAGTTCAAACCTGAGATATGTTAACTACAGACAAATAAAAACAGAGGGACCTAGAACTACTGGGGAACTCGTATGAGGCCATTTTTTCTTAATGAAAGGATGGTACTGTAGGTCAGCTACTCAAGTATACTCCAACCCATACTGTACACATACCGATGTCTCCTGTCATGGTAAATGAGATGTGGTCTTAGAACACTGCCTCGTGTTATATTATTCCACAGGGATCACGACTTCAAATAAATCTTGCTAGCTGACAGGAAGGGTTAGTGGTCCGTTGAAACAGGCTGTAGCTGAAAATAGCCTTGTGTCCTCACCAGTGGCACAGTCATCCAATGACCCGTGAAAAGTAGAATGATTCTCTTTCCATAACCACATTTCTAATCTAAAGATTGTTTTAGGAATAAATAAATAAACACGCATTAAATTTAAAAAAAATAATGTAAAATTTTGGGGGTTGAGTTACTTATTGTACACTGATTTGTTTAAAACCTAAATGTACTAAGTCTCACAAAACATCCATGTACTGCACTGAAGAGAAACTAACTTAAATGAAGCCAGGGTCAGGCTGTACTTTCATGCAATACCAATCTGTACCAGGAGATGGTGCAGTGAGTCAGCCATTTTTATTTACAACTGCAACCTAGCAAAAGGCAAAGGCTTACCTGCACAACATAATTACAAAAACTGCCTTTAGGAATATTTTGAAAGCTGTTTACAGCTGTTTCAATTAATTAAAACTACTAACAAAATATAAAGAAACAAAAGCTATGATGTTACATCCAAGATGTATATTTTGTAGCAGAGATAACAACTGAAGTTAAAATAAGGTCAGGTAACATTTTATAGCCATAGTTAGCTAACTTAGTTTGTGGAAAGCATACACAAGCAATAGATGAATTAAAAGTTGTCTTTTGGGGTAGCAATAGATAATTTCTAACAAAGAATCTAATCTATGTTGGTTGGGTGGAACCTTTTGCTAAAATGCTGCCACGTTGTGGTCAAAGATGTCACCAAATTTCGAAGAACTCATTTTTACCAGATTTCAAAAATTAATTTGTTAATGCTTTAAAACAACCTAACTCAACTGTTAAAATAAATAAATAAATTGTAAGGTAGTTAAATCACAAGCCTTGATGTCTGCTGTCTAAACCCTTCTTTGTGGAAAGAAATAGAATAACTCTTCAACTTCTTAAAAAAGGTTTTTATTTCATATAAAGTTTTGAAGTATTTAAATTTAGAAACAAACATGATTTACTGTTAGCGTCGATATGACAAGTTATATCATCAGTACAACTCTGACCTGCTCCACTCGTCACACCAACCACAGTCTTGCTACAGTTCCTTGGCAACATATACAACAGTCTCACTCACAAAAATGTTTAACTTTGCTTAATTTAATCAAAGCAGTACGAAACATGGAAAATGCCTTAGATATTATTTAACTTCTTATTTGGTGACAACAATCACAAGAAAAAGAGGCTGAACTGGTTTTGAATAAAATCCTGACCTGGTTAAAGTTCTGAAGCTGTGGTTGAGGATGGGACAGAAAGAGAGCACCTGAGAGGACCAGATCTTCACCCACCAAAGAGTCCAACTGAACCAACAACAATGTTAAACACAACAAAGTCTATGCTTTTAATCGTGACAACCCATGTGCGTCTTTCACTCACAGATGTGGACGAAACATTTACTTAATTTTGCAGTAAACTTTGGTTAACAACAACACATGTCTTTTTCCATAAAGCACTTTTGAAAGAACACTGGTTAGAAAAGAGTGTCAGGTGCTGATAGTCAAAGTATGAAGTACAGTCTTGAGTGTAGTAGTTATACATCATGCAAGTGTGCCTGAAACACTGTTAGATGTGAGGCTGGGACACTTCATGCATAGATCCTTCTGCCGATCGTGTGCGTCACAGGAAGACATCAGATTGCTAGCAGATTGTCAAAGCTGCCAGCAGCTCCATTGCACAAAACATTACTCATCGTTATCTAAAAGAAAGACAACAAAGAAAATCACGACAATTCAACAAAGCAGTTGGACCATTACTCCTAAAAGTAAACGACAGAGGAGGCGAGAGACAATGACAGCATTGTTATAATGAACAACAGAACCAAACATTTAACCTCACCAGGTCACTGGCAGCCATGGAGAGGTATGGTTTTATAAACTTTTACAGAATTTCTGCCAATGTGAGACCTCTTATACTGATTTTTGCTTCAAAGTTTCATTCTATAAATTTATTAAATTATCCTTGCATGATTCACAGTTCAAAATAATCTGTATTGGTCTCATATTTGGATCTGTTGCAGCTCATCAGTTTATCTACTGTCAAAAACAAGCTTATTAAGCTTCTCTCTTTTTAAATTGTTTTTATATGCTGCCCCTCCCAAAGTTTGAAACTCAGTATGAGATGACAATAGTAAGAATATTTGCCCTTTTTGGCAAGAAGAAGAGCCAAAGGGAGGGGGGAAAAAAAGAAGAACTTGAAATTTTGGCACAATTAATAGACTATGCTGCCTTACAACAGTTTGCTCTCTGATTGCTGCTTCAAAAATATATAATTATATCCACCACTGCGTGGATGTAAGCCATAAGATAACAGATCTTGAGACGAGCCCTCAGGGGAGATATCTGACATTTGCATCATCCATCTCTACTTCAGAAGACAGTAAAAATAGAAAACGAACGAACTATCAAACAAAGATGTTCAATTAGAAAATATATCTGAAGCCTGCTCCCATCCTGAGGGATTAACTGCTTTCTATTTCTGCTGTGGCCCCCCAAGTCCGACGACATGCTCAGCACAGAGCACGACAAAGAAAACAGAGTTAAGGGTGTCTTTCACATCTGCTCAGTCTCTTCACGACTTGGTGAAGCTGCAACAATGTGAGAAAAGAGGACAGAATTTTGACACGACGCTGATGCTGTCGCTGACTAGAACAATGAAAAGAAACCTGCTCGGATGTTTGTGGCTCAGGAGGAAAACGGTGTGAAAATTAAAAATTATATAAAAGAAAAAATAAATAAATAAAATGAACCAGGTCCAAGTGAAAAACTAATTTGAACTCTTTTATTGTGTGTCATGTAAAAACATTAAAGAATATCATTTTAAATGTTATTTATTTAAATCAGAGACACTGAAAATGATAATACGATAAAACTGTCACTCACCTTCTTGATAAGCGCCATCTGCCATCACTAGATGAAGGATGTTGGGATACAGATGCTGGTGCTCAGTTCCCAGAATGCTTAGGACCAAACTGGAGCCCAGGTCAATATTCTCGTCCTCATCTTCATGTATGGCCTTGAGCATCAAAACAACAAGTCTCTTCAATCAGTCGTGTGATGTAACACTTAAAAAGGACAGCACAGATGTATATGTTTTACATATGACTGCATTATTTTGGAGAATCAGTTAATGCAGAGAGAGACTAAACCACCACCCTTGACTGCAGTCCAATCCACCAATGGTTCCTCCAGTGGATGCTGGGCCCATGCGGATCACTTGGGCTGAACCTTATCCCATAGAGTCTGGCCTCCTTGTATAAAGGAGCATATTCCCCTTGGCTGGCTCCAGGGTGGGGCCTCAAAGCCCCTGATTTAGATGAGGTTTCTTGAATCGTGAAGTTTTTGAATATTACTTATTGTGGCCATACCCAGGAACAATTTTTCCTTGGGAGACACTACCAGCTATGTTCTATAGTTATATTATTGGGGCAAATTTCTCCCAACAACAAAGCTCCTTGGATCACTCAGGCATGCAAAATGAGAACAAAATGAGACTATGTCTGGTCTTTCACTTGGATGCAGGAAAAGTAGAGCCAAAATGAGTCTCCTGAAAAGGTTTGAGTATCTCGCTCCTCTTAGGTGAGGTGTTTTTCAAACTGGGAGACCTTGGGCAGACCAGGGCATGCTATAGATATGTAATATACGCACCTCCCCCAACTCCCCACAAGAGTAGCTGTTTAGACGGCTGTCCACACTGGAGAAGATGCACTTTGTCATGAACATAATCTTCAAATCTTGCTCTAAGCGGTTTCACTCACAAGCCATTTTCCTTCTAAAGAACTACACATGCCAACAGCATCACTAAAAGATACAAACCTTAATTACATCCCCTATAAGCTGAGCTGCAGTATTAAAGCAGACAGCTAAAATCTCCTAAACTGGGCAGCTCATACAAAAACACTCCAGATATAGCACAGCGTCCCAGAAGAAAAAAAAATATGCAAATTTTTGGCTTGTATTGTCACTTTAACTGTGAAGTTATATGAACAAACTCCAGATTTCAAAGAGAAATAATGAATATTTCATACCTTAATCTTATTGTAGGCCTCAATGAACTTCTCAAAACCCATCTGCTGCTCCAGGTTGAACCGAAGCTCTTCCAGACGGCTGAAGATGCTGTCATGATGCTCCATCTCTCCGCCCTGCTCCTCTCCGCTGCCATCTGTTGTGGAGCAGAACCAATCACTTCATATAAAAATCTCAAACTTTTGGTCTCGAAAACTATGAAGGTGCTGAAGGAATTAGAATATTAATTAAAGATTATATTTAAGGTCTTAAGTAGTTTCAAACATAAAACAAGCTAAATGTAAAAACTAGAGTTGGGTAATGTTTTAAAGCAACCTGAGTAAAATAGACCGAAAAGTCTGAGTCTCTGTGATGTTCTGTCCTTACCCGAATGCCATTCTTCATTGAGCTGCCTGTTATTACTGTGGTTCTCCTCTCCCACACCATTGGTAAGCAATTCCCCTGCCTCCTCATCAGCAGGACTTCCATTTGAGCATTCCTCCTCCTCCTCCTCATCGCCTTCATCATCTTCCTCTTCTTCATCCTCATCTTCATCGTCATCATCGTCTACCGCCATCTGATTGTTGTCCTGATCGATTTCAGCTGCGATCCTGTTGAAAAGCTCCTGGTCTCCGCTCTCAGGAGGGTTTCCATTAAAGTCGCCAGCTCCAACCTCCTCTTGCAGCAGTCTCTCCATGGATGCCCTGATGTCACGCAGATCTTCATCTTCATAAGCACTAAGAAACAGAAAGAGGTTTCTTAGAAAACAATAGTTTTCTCTCTAATATTATAGGGTCATTACCTTAAATATAAAGCTGCTTGCAATAGTTGTCATTATAACAACTACCTGTCTTTATATAGTTTACAGATACAGGTCGTTGTTATCTCTGATTATGCCTATGGAAAAATTAGAACCTAACCTAACTTTGTCTTAAAAATACTACTCATGATCATGAACAGCTGGGCCAGAAAATGTCTTAGGATGTTTTTAGATTTCATGCTTTTCTTACTCCTCTGTCTCAGACTGGTCATCATCTTTTCCTGCCTCATCCAGGTCCTCAATTTCCAAGTTGTTGTCTGGAGCAACGTTAGCCTCGCCAGTCACTGTAACGTCCTGCTGAGAGCTGAAGAGTCGACTCAGGTCTGGTAGAGAGCATGTCCGCAGCATCTGCGGGCACAAACCAAACACAGTGACAGAATATTCTGAGTGTTTGACTAAGACAACTGCAAGTGGAATTCATATGACACAATAAACAAGGGCTTAATATGCAAAGAAGGGGCCAGAATAGGACATGACTCTGTGACAAGATCCTATTCTATGTAGCCATTTTTATATGCATATTAAAAACGTTGAGCTCTGCAGATCTCATTGTCCCTGATGAAGGTCGTGAAAGATAATGGTTGATGGATGCTCGTCCTGTAATATAAGACTCAGCGCAGGTTCAGATTGGGAGATTAATGGATTCATTTCAGCCTTCTCATTAATAAAGAAGACTGAAATCCTACCCAAAATACTGCACAAGCCTCTACATCACACCAGGGAGAAGAGATAAATGTCCTGAAACACCTGATCACTCTTACAGCTAACAATGTCCTGGGTTTAATACTTAAGATAATTAACTTTAGAGCTTCCCTTTATTATGTAACACAATGTCCGCACACACACAAAAAAGTGTAATATTCTGCCAGTAATCACCTTGGGGTTGTTGGCATCAAACATGCCTGTAGAGAGACCAATGAGGAGTGCATTCTGGTGTTTGGAGCGTAGAGGTGAGACAGAGCGTGAGCGAGAGGCCAGAGAGGAGGATGATTCATCCATGGAGGACTGGGCTGAGAGGATAGCGAGGGCGGCAGTGCGTCGGTGGGCCGGGGAACACAGTTTCATAAATAGGGGCTCCTCATGCTGAGCTAAACCAGTAGAGAGGGAAAATGGGGGCAGGTTTAATTCAGATAATAATTACCCTGAAAAAAGTCATCTTGGCTCACTACACATTGATCTCACCTGATGGCTCAGGAGCTTTGTCTGCACTCTGCTCAGCCTCTTTGTTGCCTGTTGGTCTTATATCGCCCTCTGCTGGCCTGTAGAAGAAATCCAGCTTAGCTTCACAGACATGCATGTTGCCTTTGTACATTTATTTATTTAAAGGAGTTTTAAATCATAATAAAAAAAAGCTCAATTTTCATTTTGGTATGAAAAATGCAAATTTTTGATTTCATTTAACGCTCACATTTGCTGTTGGCATTCCTGCTCCCAAGCCTGCTGCACACTGTTTGGAGGACGTGAGGCCTGTTTAGGGGTTTCCTCTAAAAACACCGACTCCAAGTCTGCTGGATCTAAAGGAATTTAAGCATCACTGGACTTAGCTGGGAAAAATAACAAAAATAAAAATTTAAATAAACAGCAAAAGATCGGATCAATATCAGGTACTAACCCTGAGTCTCAGTAACGCTGGTTGGCAGTGTTGGGCTCTCTATTGCAGCAGCCATGGAGATTTCTTGATGTGAGGCCACATCTGTAGCTGCAGGACTCTCAGCCACTACAGGCGGTAACACTTCTTTAGGTATCTTCACAATGCCAGCTTCTGCTGTCATCTGGTTTAATTTGACTGAAAGAAACCAAGAGACAATAATAATAGTACATGACAAGCGCATATTATTTAAAGCAGGACCAAATAAGAAAAATGTAAACATTAAAGGATTCTTCATCTCTCCATGTGTTGAAGTAAATTCAGACATGCTCTTGCAGTACTTTTCTACCTTAACTCACTATTTATGTAGTTTCTCATAAATAAATAAATCTGCAACTTTGGGACAAATACAGGGAAATATTCTCTAAATTTCACATCAAAACTATTCCTGCAGTACCAAGCGAAGTTTTTGGCCTAATTTAGTCAAATTGTTAGAAATATAAAAAAAAAAAAATAATAATAATACCATGCCTTTTAATAGTGTAACATGACCTGTTGCTGTTCCTGTGATCACATTAACGCCGAGTCAGGAGAGAAAAAAATCCCAAAGACAAGACATGAGCCCAGAAGCTAACTGAATTTGTTTCATGTTGAGACTCACATAAAAAAAATATAAAAATCATCATGAGGTGAGAAACTGTAAGTAAGACTAACCAGGACTAGAAGACTCGTCCTCACATATGGTGAGAGTCTCCAGTGGCTGGGTGAGTGGCTGAAGTTCTGCCTCCTTAAGTACCTTCAGCACCTGAGAGTCTGGACTTGCTCCCCACATCTTCCTGGGAGCATCTTCCTGTAGCACAGCCATCTGTATAACTTCGCCCGCTGTTTGCTCTGAGACAAAAAAACAAAAACAAAACAACAAACAAACAAACCAAAAACAGAAATAGAGAGAGACAGAGAGAGAGTGTAATACTCAGAGCAGTTATATGGAAAGCTGTGCGCTTGTTCTGACTCTGGGGGAAAGGACTTACCAATGGTCATGAGGGATGTATCCTCTAGAGTTTGCTGAGCTGCAGAGAGGACAAGTGGAACTCCTGCCTCCCACTTCTTCCTGTCACCACCAGAGGATGGCCTACCATCTGGAGATGCTGAAGTGGCTAATGAGATAACAGAAGGGGAAATTTGGCAAACCTGCCCTTTAGTAGAAACCAACAGATCCTGAATAGAAATCAACTGAAGAGTTATAAGGTCAAAACAAATATATTTCAATTGATCTGTTTAGATACAAGGCACTTCTTTGCAGAAATAAACTATATGAAAAACACAACATGATGATAATGGGAAATGCAGCAAGGAGCATAATCTCAAACAAACAAAAGATGAGATTAAAGCAAATCAAAGGTTAGGAGGTTACAGATGTGATTTTATTGGTAGGCCCCTCAAACAGTAAAGTTTAGCACCAACTTAAATGGAGCAGCAGTTTTAGCTGACATCAAGGGTTCAAGACATTTGCTCTAGAACTGAGGAGCTGAAACACTGAAAGCTGCATTTGTTTTTTTTGTTGTGATTCCAGCAATAGAGAGTAAACCTGGTCCTAATTGCCTTAAAAGTCTGGATGTTTCATGAAGTATGAATAAATGTGAAATCTAAGTAGCACCCATTTGGTGCTTTGTAAAGCAGTACAAGGATTTTAAAGTAATCCAATTTTTTTAATGTTAGCATGTTGCATGAGCTGTAGCTGTCTCATTGAATTTTTGACTTATGAAGTCACTGTTATAGTCATCTAACCTGCTGGTTTGCTCTAGACAGAAATCCTTCATTTTGATTTTAAATGTGGTTGTAGGCCAACTGTAACTTGCTGAGTGTTCCCGTCAAAATTTAGGTCAGAGTATGTTTATGCCACGATTTCTAGCTTGACATCATGGTTTCAGACAGGTATTAACTTTTATTCATACAGGCTAAAAAGGCCAATTTCATTTTTTAATTTGGTTAAAATTTAAAAAATGAAATGGTAAACACACTCACTAAATGGCAACGATGACAGATGGTGGTCAGAGGTCCACCACAATTTCAACTATGTGCATTTACTGCTTTTTTTAAGAAGACTGAGCCTTTAATGAAGCTTTAGAGTCATGTAACTTTGTATATGTGTATTAGACGTTCCCAGACATAAAGAGTTTTATAAACTTTATTTTTGGGAGGAAAACAAACCTTTTTTGGCAGTTAATCACATTTGGCTGATGATTCTATACATGCAGTTTTTAAGCTTTGGCTCTGTTACCCTATGTCCAAATCGGGGCTTTCAAAAAATTACCCAGTCGTGTTATGAAGTTAGCTGCAAGTTGTGAGACTTCTCTCTGTTTGGTAGGGCACACACACAAAACAACATACTGTAATCTTCTTAATCCATCTCTAGTTAGACTCAACTCACTGCTTGCTGTGGCACACATTTCCTCTAAAGTTTGCTGAGCCACGGGAAGTACAGGTAGCTCTGCTGCTTCCCACTTCTTCCGGTCTCCATTGGAAGAGGGGCGCTTATCTGTATCAGACTGGTTTTGGGTTGAAGCAGGACTTGATTCTGCTGGGGCCGAAGGAGACTCCTCCACCTCCTCCACTGGGCTTTGAGCTTTAAGGTTCTGGTTAAGTCTGCGCAGAATCTGCTTCTTCTCACTCTGTTACACAGAAGTGATTCCATAACAGTATTTTTTTCATTAGAACGAATAGCCTTGTTATTTGATTTCATAAATTTTAAAACCTAATCACCTCACCTGGATCATGGTTGCAGACTCTGGTTCAGGCAAGCTCTCCTTTAGTGGCGTGGTCTGTAAAACAAAATGCCAAATTCATGCAGCGAATGAATAAATATCCCAAAGTACTGTGAGAGATAGTGTTATACATCAATTATATACTGACTGCTCCAACGTTCTTTAGGGCAGCAGTCATGGATATAGCTGGGGTGGAGGGTTTGGGTGTAGGCAGGGCTGGAGTTTTGGCAGCTGGTTCTGGCTGAGAGGGGCCTGGCTGTGGAAGAGGACTATCAGAGGTAGACGATACTGCTTCTGAGGCCACTATATTTGCTCCCGCCATGCCACCTTTGACCCCTCGAGCTGCAAGCTTCCATAACAGTCAATATGCAAAGTTAGCTTATACTTTAACTAATGCACCAGTAAGGTCACACTAAGACAAGACAGGGATGAACCAAAAACAAATGCTTACATGGTCCTCCCATGCCCTTTTTTCTCTCTCATGTGCTTCTCTCCTCTTCTTCTCTAGCTGCTCTTTCAGAAGAGCTGCACGGGCATTAGCTTGTGCCTGCAAAACGGAACAAAACAATGACACGCTTTGATAAATGTTACACATTATTTCTGTCTATTATTTTTTTATTATATTAACCTCTGTCCTCCCTTTTTCCTCCAGTTACAATTGGCTGGGAAGGCTAAACTGCATGCACACTAATCGAGAGTCATCTCTCCTCCACCAGTACAGACCTTTGTCTTTTGCAGTTTTGTTTATTATAAGTTGACTTGGGAATTACCGATGGTCGCATTTTCATATTTTGCTTGAAGTAGTTTTGTTTCTAAACATTAGTTCAGGAGAAAACATTGATACCGGTGACCCACTGGGTGGTTGTTTCGAGGTTTAGGGTTGGTCACTATTTTTGCTTAATAAAGCATGTTTTGATCTGTGGAAGTTTTGTGAAATCTCACGTGTTTGGTTACTCTGAGCCATGGATTTTAGGGGCTGTAGCAATGATCAAAATATGATTACTAAAAATAGGGCTGTACAAAATCCAATGTCTTCTCTGATGACAGTGTTTTTTTTTATATTTTCCTGTGCTGTTTCAGGACAAAACAACAGCCATGACTTTTTAAGCCTCTTTACAGCAACAAGTCACAGGCAGAGCAGAAAAGGAAGAGGACTTACATCATCTTCCTCTTGCTGTCAATTTAATCATTGTTAACGTCTCTGCAAATAAGGTTATCAAATAAACATCGGATATTGGAAAATGCAATTGTTTTTTGCTTCTTCTAGACTCACTTTTAAAGCCTCTATCTTCTTTCTCCTGAGCTCGGCCTCCTCACTGGACTCCTGGCTGTCAGAACCATCGCTATCATACTGAAATACACAGGAAGCAACATCAACACCCAGGAGACAAAAATGTCAGCAAAAACTGAAAACCACCTTCATTATTGGCACCCTGTGAGCAGTGGAGTAATGTACCTTCTCTCCTCTGAGTCGAGCTTTGATCTGCTGGCGCTCATTGAAGTTCTGCAAGCGGATCTGTCTGAGCCTTGCCAAGTACTCCTGAGAACAAATACAGAAATGTTACATAGTGAATGAACACACACAAACACACACGGCAGAGAGTACAGTACTGATATTAGCAGACATACAAACAAAATAAAACTACAACAAAAAAAGAACATGCTTTGTTGGGACTTGTACATAAAAAAAAAATGTTATACAGAAAGGCATCAGCCATTTAGATAAAATAACAAAAAAAAAAAAAAACCCAAAACAAAAGACAACACAAATTTACAATCAGCAATGAAGATGTATTCCATTCAGAGCAAAACATTTATGACCAAACTCAAAACTCAAGTGGTTATTTGAAATGAGACAGCAGCCATAACTGGGACAATGGAACACCACACATTGCACAAGGAGTGGCAATGAGTTTGAGCTGCTGGGTTGAACTGTGGGCGGGTCAAAGGGAGCTTTGTGCGGACGTGTGAAACGTGCCAAGCCAGACGTGCTGTGAGTAAGGTGAAGTGTGAGGCTGGGCGTTCAGGCCTTGGCCTCCTACCTCCTCCTCTTTGTTGGGTTTAGACCTCCCGCACCGAACACCACCAGCCCGGCCTCCATAGATTGCTGCCAGGTTTTGCCGAGTACCCTGTTTACCATTTAATTTAACCACACTTTAGGACACGGGCCCTAACAGCTAGCTGCCACAAGATTATGTGTAAGACAAAAATAATAGAAAAGGATAAAAACATTCGCAGGCAGTCGTTTGATTCTCAGTGTGATTTGCAGTCACAGGTCTATAATTGATTCAATATAGAGACCGGAAATAGAGCTTAATTAAGCTGTTAGATTGAAAACGTTTCTTACTAAATATCAATATCAGTTTTTATTTCTGTTCATATAAATTTCACCAGTATAGTAACGGGTTATCATGCAGTATTTTCATGATGGGGGCTATATACTTATTAGTAGTTATAATATGTACCAGCTGTCCTTCAGCACGGGCTTTGTTGAGCATAGCTTCCCTCCTCCGCTGCAAAAACTCCTCAACTTGAAAGGCTCGCCCAGCTGCCATTTGACCGCGCTGCCTGTGGAAAGAACACAGTAATAAATATTCGTACTCAACTTTCACACCGTTGAGAACAACAACACAGCTATGTGACTAGCTGACCTGCTAATATGGGCTTGTTTGGAAACATGCTGCAGCCTGTGGAGTTCTCTCTTTATTACATCAGGGTCTAGCCGTCGAGCAGGGCCGTTAGGAAGCACTGTGCCTGCAGCAGCTGGTACACTAGTCGGTACAGAAATAGGCAATGTCATTACAAATACTACTTAACACACATAAACAGCCAAAAAAAAATAAATAAAATAACCTTACCGAATGGGGCTGCATGGTCCAGCTGAGGAGCTCTCCCTGCTGACATCTTTAGGCGTCGGTTTAGTCATTTGGTCAAGGATTGCATGGTAGTGTTCATAAGGGCTTTTACCTGGGAGAGGAGCTGGAGTAGAACCCTGAACAGCAGCAACATGTGCACCTCTCTTTCCACCTCCTACAAAACACTGAGTACGGAGAACAAAACAATGTCACATCCCTCGCTGAGGGCATCCTGACATAACTCTTTATCTGCCAAAAACAAAAAAAAATATACACATTACCTTTCTCTCTGGGCTGCTACCTCCACTAGAACTCAAGACATGCTTCCAGCCTTGTTCTCTCGCTTGGTTTATTCGATTGATCTGTAAGAGATCAAAGGTTCAGATTTTGGTTTAGCTGTACAGAGTGTGTGAACTACGAATGCACTGTGGAGCTCAGATCAATCCTAGCAGAAGATAAAGAAAATATCCAGACTAAATCCTCCCTCTACTGCTGCCACTGACCTGCAGGCTGTGCTTTGAGAACTCATGTGTTAGTTTATCATTTCCTTCATATAAAAATGTTGCCAACAGCTAGGAAGCTTAAAACTATAGTACACAAAAAGTTGGGGTCATGGTGGCCATAGCCATAAATTTCTATACATTCAGTGTTCTCAAACTGTGTTCTAGGCCATGGGACGAATATAGAGTGAAACTGAAGTCAATTAATAGACTTTTTGTAAGAATTTTACTTGACTAAAATTTATATTTAATACCTTTTTTTTTTTTAACTTTGTCCTAAAAAGGATCCCCTTTCCTTCACTAATGAAATACAAAATAAATTAAAACCACACACCCAAGCTCAGTTAATCACCCACCTTTTCCTTTTCATATCTCTTCATCTGCTCCGCTTTCAACATGAACATCTGAAAGAAACAGATCAGAAGACTTTAGTTTGAAAGGAATAAAAACATTTTGCATGGAGATATAGAAACTAAACAGTATGCTCACCTGCTCTCTCTGTTTCCTTTCTTTCTCAATCATCTCCATCCTCTTCTTTCTGATGCCATCCTATAGAATGAGACAAAACCATTCAAACCCCAAAATAGACATCTTAAAGAAACCCGCCTCGAGGGAAAGAGCCAGCAGGACTGCTCTGTCAGAGGTCAGGTGGGCGAGGAGGAAAAGTTTGGTTAAAAGAGAGAGCTATATCAGGCAGAGCACTCCGAATGGGCCGGGAGCGGACAATGGGTGAAGATGGGGAGCAAGCGCAATGAGAGGGAGCAAAACTGAAAATGCTAATAAGAAGGGACCCTCACGTGTAAGTAAATGGCGAGAGAAAAAAAAAAAAAAAAAAAAAAAAAAAAAAAGGAGCCTATTAGAGAATATAATATGGGGCTCTCAGTGTACCTCGTGTTTTTTCCTCTCTTCTTCCACTTGACTCACTCTTCTCTGGGGGGTTGCTGGGAGAAGGGCCTGAGCAACATATGACACTGGGCTTCAGAGGTAGCCAACATAACATGATGTACCAATACACACTTACTCACACACACATACACACAAATGGGAGAAGCACTGACAACAAATACAGCTTCTGGCATAAGAAGGCAAACCCACCCACCCCCAAAAACAAAACAAACGTCATGACTAAAGATCGGTCATACCAGCTTGTCATCAACAATAACAGCCTACTAACCGGTTTGAGTTTTCCAGCTGGTTTCTTGTCTGCAGGCTTTCTGGCTCCATCTGGGACCTTCCTCACAGTTAAAGGCACTCCGTATTTGGCGGCTGGTTTTGTAATCTTCTGGGCTGAGGCTGATATTATGAGATATCCAGAAGTAATTTAGAAGAAAAACTCAAAAACTAACAAAATTTGTATTTTAGTCAGCCAATGTGCGCACCCACACACACAAAAAATAAACAGTGTATTTTCACAACATAATAAAAATCCAAAAGAAATGAGCAGATTATTGTACAAAAGATGCAAAAGTCCAGCATCCTTCATTTATCAGTTTTGATTTAAGGTGTTTAGGTCCTCCATAATGCCATCGATATGTGCCTGACTTGGTGGCCGATTAGTTCTAGAATCTACAAACCAGCTGTAGAAGACAGACCCCTTGTAGTCTTCTTCATGACGAGTTTGCTCACCTGATGGCACCTGTGCCACACCCGATTTAGGCTGCTTGTGAAGAAAAGTATGGCGAAATTCCTGAGCAATGATCTGAAATGAGTAAGAAATTTAATGAGCAATCTACTTTTTGCAAAAAACAAACAAACAAACAAACAAAAAACAATTAACAATCAGCTGCAGAGTCTACCTGTGGTGTGAGAAACTTCTCAATCCTGCAGGAGAGGAAAGGTTTGTCCAGTATGCTGTTGACTGAGGGTCGCTCGCGAGGGTTGCGTTTAAACAGCTGTGCAAGGAGAAATCGCAGTTCTTGGGAGTAGTGACAAGACACAGGAGGGTACGACCCGCGGATTATCTTAAGAACCAAGTTCTTCATGTTGCCAGCCTCAAACTGAGAATAAACAAATGCAAAGGCACACACAGCTGTAACCACTGCATAGAAATTACTGAAGACAATTGAACTATATAGGAATTCTTAATGTGGGGACTGTACTGGATTACAGATTTAATTAGGAATTAATATACTGGAAATTAATTTCAGTCTATTATCTAACAGTACATTATCTAACTACGGTTATACAGGGAAGAGATCAAAATTAGTATGTGAGAGAGGAGTAAATGCTGCATAAAACAATATAAAATACTGTACAATAATAATTAAACAGCTCACACAGAATACTTACTGCATGCTTAAGAGTGCACATTTCATACAGAACACACCCTAGGGCCCAAATATCACTGCAGCAGGAAGGAAAAGCAAGGAAAATGAGAGGCGAGAACATACATATGGGTGGGCAGGGATAAGTTCTGGGTTAAGTTTATCATTCATTCAATAAGGTATCAACAGTCAAGTGCATGCCCTTTACTTTCCTTTTATAAACTGAGATGAAAACAAGACTTTACTGACAAGAAAACTCCAGATCATTTAGACTGTGCTAAATTTACTTCACTCATTGTAACTAAAGTGGGTTAAATTGCATGTACACTTAAAATAGTTAAGGAGAAAAATCAATACCAGCTTCCTGCTGTAGATGTAAGCGAGCAAGTTTACTCAATAAAAAGGAGAAGTGATATCCTTACATTACACTGTAGCCACCACCTAATCCTGCAGACTCAAGATTCAGTGGGGAGACACCTTGTCCCATTGATTACTATTGAATTTGCTTGACAACTAGACACCAATGTACGATATTCCAGAAGTCCAAGTACCTTTTGTTATTGTATGGTTTATTTTCACAGATCTCTGGTGACAGGTAATATGGTGTTCCTATGCATGTTCTTGCCAGTTCTACAGTGCTGAAAAACAGAATAATAGCACATTTTAATATTAAAGCTTCAATATTTCAAATAAGCACTGTCTAATGTGCAAAAATACAAACAATGACATAAAATCAAAGCAAAAACAGCTGTAAAAAAGGGAAAAATCAACATCAATAATAAATGCACCTAAGACCCTCAGAATATAATGTATAAATACATAAAACATGTAATACAATATAAGATCAGACATATTTGATTTAACCAAAAGATATTTCTGTGTAACAACAGTTAAAAATTGGATAAAATAAGGGCAGTGTACAGATAACAAACTTCAATAAAATAAACTACAATATTTTTTAAATGTAGTAAAACAGAATGTCTTATTACCAGAAATGCAAAGTGTTCTTCAACCTTTAGTCTGAAATCTATGCTTAATGAAAAACTGCAGGGCTATTTAGACAACAGTGTGCATACCTGTTCAGCACCCTTGCAATTCCAAAGTCTCCAAGCTGAACTGTTCCATCTTTTGTCAAAAAGATGTTCTACACAAGCATTATGAGAACACATGTAAATAAACCAATACATGCAAACAAACAACTTATCACTTAAAGGGAGGTCTCGTGATTTATGAAACAATACCTGTGATTTTATGTCTCTGTGGAGAATTTTTCGATCGTGTACATGCTTGAGCGCTAGGCAGATCTGCACAAACCAATCTAGGATCTCAAAAAGGGAGACTACAGTAAACCATACTTATTGTGATCAGTTTAACCCAATATGTGTATACTGTTTGCACAGTGACTGCCTCGAGTAGTTGCTGGCTTACTTGCTCTTCTGAGAACAGTACCCCTTTCTGAGAGTTGATCTTTTTGAATAGGTCTCCACCCTCGCAGTAGTCCATCACAATATACAGACAGCCACCCTCTGGGAAAAAAATACAAATAAAATAAAAAACTTATAGTATGTAATTATCACACAGTGCACATTTGATAATATTTTCTTCACATAAACAGATGAGCTATTTGGATGGCATTAGTACCTTCAAAAGATTCCTTATACTGGACGATGTTTGGATGACTCATGTTGGCAAGAACAGCAACTTCCTTTCGAGATTCCCGCCTCTCTTTGCTGGACATCTGTCAAAGTAATGAAGAGGGTAACGAGATGAAGCGCAGGCTGAAAACAACATGCGAAGCTTGTGTAATATATGCACAGACGCTTACTCCAGATATGCCAATCTCCTTGATGACATATTGGTGTCCATCATCTTTGGATTTGACCAGGATAGCCTTTCCGAATGAACCTTCCCCAATTTTCTTCACCTTTTCGTACTTGTCCATGTTATTGGAATGACTGGCTCCACATGCTGGATCTGCAAAGACATCAAGAACATGCTAATGCTATTGCTCGGTGTAACTAGGCTTTAATCGAGGGTTCCGTGACAGAAGCTTTATAAAAGGCAAACATTTGGTAGTCAATGACAATGACAATTGTGCGTCGTCCTGGAAATGTAATGTTAGCTCCATTGTGGACCGCTGTCAGACAGAAAATGAGACGGACTGTGATGCTGAGATGCAAGACACAACACAGCTGGTAGCAAAACAGCTAGCGTTCCCGTTACTTAGAAGCTAGAAGAAGATGGGAGCTTCATAAAATATTTACCTTGTGAATGTACAAAACTCTGGCTGATATAATATCACCGGCTCACTGTGTAGCCGTATACGTTTCTGTGTGCCTTACCATTAGTCTTTTCTCGCTGCCTTTCTCATAAAGGTTTGGGTACTTGATACTGTCCTCGCACTCTCTATCTAACTACGGCTACATTTTTTGTACGTTTTCATTGGTCAGATGTACCAAGACCGAACATTAATTGGTGGACACGACTGTCCATCATCATTTATTGTGGATGACGCTTACCAGTCTCCGCCCCCAATGACACCGTTGCTGTGGACATTTTCCATAGCAACCGCAAACCAACTGAGAAGCATGGAGAACGTGTAACGTTTGGCGATTAGTTTAGTTAAAATGTATTTATTTTTTAGTTACTTCATCTAGTATTTTCGTATTATGTATCTAAACCACAGAGCTTCGCTAAATTTAGTAACACACTATCCTCGTAGTACCTGTATGGAGTACCGTAACTGTCAAACTGAAAGACCACAGTATTGATTCAAATTATAAATTATAAATCATATTTATTATATAAAAGCTGCTTCTGTATTTATTATCTAATTGTCTATTTATTTATTTATAAAATATTTATAAAAATCTCCATTTTTTTTATTTACTGTTAAAAGTGTTCAGTATGGATAGGCTTCAAGGTTTATTGATTCCATTGGTATTGACTTCAAATATATCTTAAATCAATTATTACAGTTTGGTAATGAAAAACATAAACACCCACCATGGTGGATAAGTTATTGCAGTGTGAACTTAATTTAATTATTTGGTAAACAGTAGTTTAGTGCTCCTACAGCAATTGCAGTAGTCGTTCTCTTTGGATGGTGGGTCAGACATTTAATGAAATAATTTCCCCAATTTATTCTTATTTTCACAGCATTTAGTAACATTCTTTATTTAGTGATTAATTTATTTCAGTCTTATTTTAGGTTTAGGTCTTCCGTACTTTATGTGGGCTCTGCCACATAAAAACCTGACAAAAACCTGAAAGTCATATATAAAGTATACTGTATATTTAAATAGGTATGGCATACTGTATTTATATATTTAGGAATTTGGCTGTTTATACGCAGCAAAATGAAATTCACAAAGGTATTCGTCTTTTAAAAAAATGTAATATCGCAAACGATTAAGCAACAAAAAATACATATCTCAGTGTAAAATTCTGCTTTATTTAATTTAATTTAATTTTTTTTTAATTTAGACTAAATTCCTAAACACATTTGCTGGATTTACAAGCCGCGGTGACGTGGGCGGCTCGCTCACGCCTCCTTGTTTGATTGTATCGAAGGCTGTGAGCAGATGACGCAGTGAGGTCCAGTGAAGATGGCTCCTTTTCCGGACGAGGTGGATGTTTTTACTGGCCCACACTGGCGAATGAAGCAGCTGGTGGGCCTGTACTGCGAAAAGGTGTGTACAACTAACTGTCGTTCCTTAATTTTGCAGATTTACGAACAATTTTTTCTGGAGGTTGGTGTCTGAAGGTGAAGCGAACGCCTGCTACCATGCTAGCTAGCTAGCTAGCTTAATAGCAGCAAGAATTGAGTCAGTCGAAGGAGATGAACTGTCGGATGACTGTCTGACGACTACACTGAGACCCTTTGGTTGATCTGTGGTCAGCGTTACGTGGTAGTGTTCACGTTTCCAGCAGTGTGGAACCCTATCCGACTAAACCTAATAAAGTTTTTATAGCCACTCCTCTCCGCAGCTAAAAGCCTTTTCTGTTTACTAGCCTAACTAACTTGCAAGATAGCTTATATAACGTGCTTTAAGTGCCACATAAGAGTTTCTAATGTTCTCACAAAGGGTGGTGCATATGTTAATAAGAAGTGTCTTAACAAGACAAGCCAGATAAGCTCATTTAGCTGCAACAGCTAATGCACGAAGGGTGTGCTTCACTAACCTCAGCTCGGTTACAACACTGATGATTTGACACTCTGGCATACAGCCACTATGTTTACATATACGTATCAGTTACTGTGTCTAATCCTACCAACTGAAACGCTAAAATAGATCACATGGATCTTATGTGATGATTTATTTTGTAATAAATAACGCAAAGATCTTATTTGATAATTCTTCTTCCACAGCTGTCCAACACCAACTTCTCCAACAACAATGATTTCCGCTCCTTTCTTCAGTCCCTGTGCGCCACATTTAAGGAGTTCAAGATGCATGAGCAAATTGAGAACGAGTACATTATCGGGCTGCTGCAGCAGCGCTGCTGCACAGTGTACAATGTACACTCTGACAACAAACTTTCAGAGATGTTGTCCCTCTTTGAGAAAGGGCTTCATAGTATTAAGGTAACGATCGACTGGCATTTTAAAATACACATTTTATTGTCATGCAATGATCCTATATTTCACTTGATGCAACTTTAAAAATAGCTAACCAGAAAAACATTGGCTTTAGGTAAGGGGAAAAACATATAGTACAGTGCTCAATTGTTGGGTACCACTCAGTCATTAGAATAAGCATCGTGTCAGCAACGCAAAGATTATAGTACATACAAAGACATCAAGGGTTGTTATTTTTCATGTACACATGTAATTTCCGGCACCTCTTCAAAGCGATTTTCTCACATGGAAAGCAAAACTACCGGCGTTATAATAAATGATAATTAGTTTTAGCTAACTTACACACTTGGACAGTCAGTCCCTAAAGGCCCATTGTGCCATGAGAAATCTGGATGTTAATTATACTACACTTCCTTTAAGTGTGGAATAATAGTCATTTGTTATATCCACTTTTGTCACAGTTCTCTAGTGCTATAGTTTCATATTTAAAAGAAGAGAAAGGATGAGTGAAGTTATTAAGCATGAAGTTAGTAAGTTGAACTACTTGGAACAGAGGGAGGATTATTTTTGTGATCTGCTTATCGAGAGACAAGAGTTATTGTTCTGTCAAGCCATGGGCAAACCTCCACCCCAAGAAATAAGAGACAAAAATAAAGGCCTTTTTAGAATTATGCAATTGTGTAAACCCGAACTTCCGCTGCCAGTTTGCAAATCAGAAAACACTTTCTATTTTTGCTTTCAGGATAAATCCTGCTTTCTGTCCCAAGGAAAACTGTCTCCTGGGAAAAACAATACTGTCCTAAATATTTAGATTATATTGAATTCCTGTCATTTGTGTTAAAAAAAAACAGTTCATGATATTTACCCTGAGAAATTACCCTGAGTAAATCAACTCCTGTAGTAATGACATTAAAATATTTTTGAATAGAAAATAATACTTTAATGTACAACAATTATTGCACAACACAGCCATTAATGATGATGCAAAATCAAAATGTACTTCTCAATGTAGGGAGTAGTGATTGAGTATGGGTGATTTGGACACAGACCATGAATTAATCATTGTTGTGTGTTTTTAGAGTGAATATGAGCAGCTTAACTATGCCCAGCAGCTGAAGGAGAGACTAGAAGCTTTTACACAGGACTTTCTGCCCCACATGAAGGAGGAAGAGGAGGTATAAGATGCTCAAATTTCTTTTCCTTTCTTTTTTTTTTTTTTTAATATAAACATATTTTAATTACCCATTGTGTGGGACACCAATTAAGACTAATTTATGTTGAACAACAAAAGGTAAAAACATACACTGAAAGTTATCATAAAAACGTGTCTGTTCGTGTCCAGGTAAATTAAACTGTTGCAAGCTGTTTGTAAACTGAGGAGATTCGTTGCAGGTGTTTCAGCCTATGCTTATGCAGTACTTCAGCTATGAGGAGCTCAAGGACATCAAGAAACAAGTGATAGCGCAGCACTGCAACCAACAGCAATTGGACAGTGCCGCGGAGGTGCTAAAAGGCTTCAGTTTGTGGAGCCAGGCGGAGGAGCTGCAGAAAGCCTTCAAATACGCTGATCATGAGAAGACAGATTATGGTGAGTGAGTATATATTTAAGCTGGTGCTTCGTACTTAAGCACATTATAACTGGTCAAGTAACCCCACTGTTCAATATATGACATGTTTAGATAAGCATATCAATCATTTGTCTTTTAGATCTAATGCAATGTGGTAACTCATGTCCAGCAGACATTTTGACTGTCCATTAAGGCATTTCTTATGATTTGATCAGTTTAGGCATGACTAACTTGTTTATACCTGCGTGTATCTTGCTGGAAAAAGTTAAAAATGTCTCCTTGATAACGGATCTCTGTACTACCAGGACAATGTTTTAACTGTTAAAGTCACCAGCTTCATGAAAGAACACTCTGTCTTAGAAAGTGGTTGACATTTCTAAAAGGTACACTTCATCATTTTGGTATTTGAGAACACTTACGAGCAAAGCTATTCCATACTCTTCCTCAGAACTGGAAAAAAACAGGAATTCCTCCACCCACATCTCCCAGCTCCCCACGGAAATTATGCTGAGGCTGTTCCATTATTTAGGCCCTGAAGATCTGTGTCGCTGCAGTCAAGTGTGCAGCTCCTGGTCAGAGCTAGCTAAGACCGGCTCTTTGTGGAGGCACCTTTATCCTGTGCGCTGGGCCAGAGGTACGCTCGGTTTTATGTACTGGTGAAGAATTAATCCACTCAAGTGTGTAGCGGTGCACAACTAATGAATATTTTTGTCTCTGTTATGTAGGTGATTATTATAATGGCCCCCCTGGGGAGCTTGACCAGGAGCCAGATGAGGAGTGGGTGAAGAGTCGGCAGAACGAGGGTCGTGCCTATCAGGAATGGGATGAGGACGCTGATGTCGATGAGTCTGGTGAGGTTTTGTCTTAGTAAAGGGCTTGTGTCTCATAGCGATTCAAGTGGTATTTAAAGCACAAGCAACTATTACTAATGTAATGTTTCAGACACAAGCTGCCAGAAAGGCATCATTTGGGATGTACTGTTGTATTATAGCTTCCTACTCAGTCATTCCTATCCATTCAGCCCACATTTAGCAAGATATGTGTGACAAAAACAAACAAACAAATCCCCCACTTTTATAAAAGCTTGGTAATGTTAAGCCCTGTTCCCATTGAACACACCGTTTAAGTAAAATAGCTGGTAAATAAACTACTGCAATCTGTGGGTGTCTTGTCATTCTCTTTCAAAGCGTTGACAATTCACTGGCTTTCAATAACACCATCAAATTAGCCAGCCAAAACTGACTACTGATGTTGGAAAAACACAGTGAATGGAAAAGAACAAATTGAAAATGAGGAAAACTGCTCATAAAAATCAACTCTGAATGCTCCAAAGCTATAGCTGGTCTGCTGTTCAGCAGCCAGTGCTAAAAATGTGATTGTTTCCACTACTGCAAACTGTGTTTGTTTGCGAGCAAATCAATGCCCTACGTGGACACGGCGGCAGCAAAGCTTCTAGTAAATACATGAACAGTGTGTCGTTTTACAGAAGTTACTCACTCAGGTCGAGCAGTTTTTGTGCACTGGTTCTACGTGACACGTTCAGTGTGAACAGGGCTGTAAAACAGGTTTATGGTTATATGCAGCCTGTGTAAAAGGCAAGTCTTCATTAAATATGATACCTAAAGACATTTAGTGTCTATTTTTGACCTCTACTTTTGTAGTTCCTGACTGGTTGTCCTGTTGATATTGGGTAATAAAACTAGCTTGATTAAAAATGTAAACGTGTCTGTTTAAGAGTTTTAAACAAGGCGTCACACATTCGTTCACATCCTCCTGTGGTGAAGCCAGTCATCTCTATTTACTTTTCAAGTATTTTGCTGTCTTTTCTCCCAGACTATGCTTTATGTGTCATCATGGTATGATACACCTCTAGTGTTGCCTAAAGATGTGTCATACCACCTCCAGTTTAAGCTCTGTAATGTGTCACCCGTGTTGTTCAATGTTTCATCAGATGTGTCAGGTCAAATTGAGGGCTCCCTTGCAATCAGCACTGCTAAGCGGGAGAAGAGGCTCCTGAATGGGATTATCCAGAATCTTCTTCCAGCTGTCGGTCCTTCTGTCAAGTCCATTGTTCTGGCATATAGCTCTACAGTCTCAAGTAAAATGGTAGGCAGAGCACAAACCTTTATTTTGCTGTTGTACTAGCACAATGTCAAAGCACAAAAAGCTCGTTGGTTGAGCTGTTGTAAGATAAATGTTTTTGCTTTCCAGGTACGTCAAATCCTCAGTTTCTGCCCCAATATTACTCATCTAGACCTGACGCAGACTGACGTTACAGACTTTGCATTTGACAGGTTTGTATTAAAAATGAATACTGAAATGCTAACTGTTTATGACAAAGCGGATATACATAAAACTTAGATAACTTATGTTGAGTCTATCCTTTCCCTTTTAGCTGGTCATCTCTCGGAGCTTGTCACTCTCTGGAGCACCTGGATTTTTCGGGGTGTGAGAAAATCACTGATCACACCTTGAAGAAACTGTCTTTTGGGCTGGGTGACCTCATGTCTTCCACCTGCATTGACAAACGCTCAGAGAAGCGAGCCAAGCTTCTTAAGAGTTCCCCAGGTCCCATCACGCTTGTTGATGAGAGAAACCTGCATCCAGTGGGACGAAAGCAGGCCATAATTTTCAAGCAGGGGACTGGCCGCTGGGGCGCCGCCTGCACGCCCACACAAGTATGGGTCCTGGATCCTTTGGACCTTGCTGATATTGAGGACGCAGCAGAGTGGAGTCGTCGTGGTGGGATGCCGCTCACTGACGCGGAAAGCTTCGTTGAGACGCAACTTATGGGAAGTTCGTGCTGTTGCAGGAGGAGCAGGAGGCGGGGGCACAGGACTGGCTCAGATGCCTCATATTTGCATCAGCAGTACGCCTTGTCTGCAGAAGTGCTCTGCGGTCACTCCACCTGCTGCACAAGCGACATGGCCCTCAGGACTTTTACTGGGTCTGAGTCAGGCATGACCAGAAATGGCACTGCAGAATTTCGGACTAAATGCTCCTCGATGGGGAGCCTGCAGTGTCTCCAGCCTGAAAACAGGACTGATCAATCAGAAACGAAACGCTCACTGAGGTTTCTCAGCCTCTCTGGATGTTATCAAGTCACTGACTTGGGCCTGAGGTAAAGTTAATGCATCGATCTCTTTCAAACAAACTAAAAACACATCATATATATTTTATGTTTTAGTATCTGTACAGAGGACAGAAACGGCAAAACTTAGAAAATGTATACACAACCACTGACTTCATACCGCAGGACTCAGGTCTCCAGTAATCCCCTGACTGTTCACACATAGGCAAATTAGATCAACCAATAGGCGCAAATCTGACATCATCACGTGACTATAAATGATGGGCCCCTTATTTCCTTAACTAGGTGCAAATGAGGAAATGTAAAGATTGAATACAGGTGTAAAAACAAATTCCTGTTTGTTTCCAGTAAATAAACAGGCTGTTGTATACAAAGAAAAGCTGATACATTAAATTAAAAAAGGTCAACTTTAATGAAAGATAAGTTATTTTAAATATAAGTTTCAATACAAAGTCAAATACAGAAGTGACTTATGTCACATTTTAGGAGTTAATTAATGCCTAAATTTGTTTTATTTTATTTTATTAATTTAATACTATATACGTTTAGTTTGGCAGTTATGGCCCTCTATAAAAATGACTTGTGTTTAGGTAGGTTTTTTGAAGATTGGTAGCAAACTAATATGACGCAGTGGAATGAATGAGTTACTGTGAACAACTGTAAATACCACATTTCATCAAATTGCGCTGATGAAATTTTAAACTGGAGACCAGCCACAGTGGCCCTTCAAACCTTGGTTGTTGAAATATAAACGCCTGCCAGCGTACCCAAAAAATGCCTTGTGGTCATTTCCTCATTTGTCATTGTCCAGGGATAAACACTCTCACAGACTCACAAGGTAAAAACATTCAGCGCCATCTGAAAAGTAAACTGCTACTTGCTAGTAGTTCAAATGTAGTCATTTTAAAGCATTAGACAGATTAACTTTAATATCAGTGGTCAAGAGGACATAAAATCACTAGTCATAAAAAACCTTTATGACTTTGCTCCAGACTAAGTTTTTAGGTTTTTCCTCCTGGAAGCTATACTTCTACTGCTATTTTTGCTCTTGAATTCCGCCATAGATTTCAGTGTACTGCCATTTCATCACTATACTGAATTAAGACAAAGACATAGGTGCTTTTCAAAATGCATATCAACATTTCTATCAGCTAATTCAGATTATACAGTGCAGCTCTTATTAGGGTAAGACTGGATTATCTGCATTCATCTAGATGTTCCCACTGTTGGTCTGCATGTTGTTGTAGCTGTAATGAGGTTGCATTGCACTGTGTGTCAGGGCTCTGTCTCAGCGTGGAGGGCTTCCTGTGCTGGAGCATCTCAACCTGTCTGGCTGCCTCTTCATCACTGAGGTGGGGCTGCAGGAGCTGGTGTCGGCCTGTCCTTCCCTCAATGACGAGCACTTCTATTATTGCGACAACATCAACGGTAACACAAGTTAAACCTAAAATGCTGCGTGCTCTTCACCTAGAAATGTGTTTTGACATAGGCCTGTGTTAATGTTATACTGTATAAGATGTCACGGTGCTGTTACAGTGTGTGGCAACTATTACAAACATTAATAACCCCACTCGCATAGCATGTGTCCTAGTGTAAGTAACCGATGCCGCTGAGAGGGGAGGTAAGTAGGCATTACAATACATTGATGCCCTTACTGTCAGAACTTTATGTAACACAAAGTTGAATTATTTAGTAAAATAATGAAAATATCTAAATGTTGTGGATATGGGGGTGTGTGTCAGATGTTTCCCACTTGTCATGTGGGTTGCAGGTCAGTAGATAACCGCAGTGTGGTGTTTCTCTGCAGGTCCCCATGCAGACACGGCCAGCGGCTGCCAGAACCTGCAGTGTGGTTTCAGAGCTTGCTGCCGCTCTGGAGAGTGATTCAGCAAAACAATGCTATTCTGAAATGTCTCCTTTTAATTGCACTTTATTCTGGGAATACCATTTGCTGTATTTTGTGTCACTTAAAAATATTTCTTGATGAAACTGTAATTTTGCTCCAAATCTTTCGGTCTATATTTCATGGAAATAATGCTGTCTAAAAGGAAAACATACAAGGGTAACAATGGATTTGAACTGTGCAAATATCCTGGTTATTTCTATTTGGTTTTAAAAAAGTAAAAACCTAGAAAAAAAATGAACACCTAGAACTCAGTGTTTTTCTGTAGTTTTAACCAAGTTTGTTTTGTCACTAAAATGATACAGATTTACACCAGTCTGCTTCTCCCCTTACTTTGTAACTCATTATCAGCATAGGGTTAATTTTGTTGTTAAATTGAATCTAGCTTTGTCGTTTATTTGATAAAGATGTGTGGTGAAACAAAGAAGTGGTCTGAGTTTTGGGTGAAGCTGACTGCTCCAAATGGCACTCAGATTGTTGATGGTTAGGTCCCTACATGTGACTCTTTTTCGCTGCCTTGTGCTACCGTACATTGATGTTCAGTTCACTGCTGATGCTGGCACAGCGACAGTATGCACAGACATAGGAACTGGTACTTGATGTTGCAGTGTAGTCCTTAACCCCCCCCCCCCCCCCCCCCCCTTTTTTTTTTTTTTTACATTTGTGATACTAAATGTCCAGAAAGAGTTTCTTGCTTTCACTTTTCTTTATGCACTCCAGTGGGCAAAGAAATGGACCAGTGTTCTTGTGAGAAAGATTGAAGAGTTTGTAGAGAAATAGCAAAGCAGGATTAAAAATAGTCAATTGGGAAAAGTCTTCAGCGTATTTGGCCAGCTAGAGTACTGCATCATTTATGATACTGCAGCAGAATTTATTTTCCTGTTCAAAAGCCTTGCATGATTTCTGTTGAAAACTCACAACAAATTAATAAAAACATCTTGGAGTTAGAAACTGTGCAGTTGGTTATTGTTATTGTGTTAACAAAAAAGTAACGTCTCAGAACATTTAAAAACATTAACATTTAAAAATAGTCTAGCACACAGATTTATCAGGTAATTGCATATAGTAATTGGTGACCACAGATTAATAAAGTATGGTAAATGGGCTCGTTCTTAAATAGTGCTTTTCTACTCTGAGTGCTCAAAGACCTTCACACAACTTGCTTCACTCACACAAGCACTTTCTCCCCCCTTATGTAAGTTCTTCCATCTAACATTCATACTCCATTTGATGCTAAGTATCTTGCCCAAGGATATTTAGCATGCAGACTGGAGCAGATGGGGATCGAACCACCAACCTTCTAAGTAGTAGGTGACCTGATCCACCACCTGAGCTATAGCCAACCCGATGTCAGTAAAGTGCCAGGCCAGAAAATCCTCCGTGCATCTTGGTAACTTTCAACAAATTATTTTTATTGTACAGGGTGGGCCATTTATATGGATACACCGTAATAAAATGGGAATGGTTGGTGATATTAAAGTCCTGTTTGTGGCACATTAGTATATGTGAGGGGGCAAACTCCTCAAGATGGATGGTGACCCATTTAGAAGTCGCCCATCTTGGATACAACTTTTGTTTTTTCAATAGGAAGAGGGCCATGTGACACATCAAACTTATTGGTAATGTCACAAGAAAAACAATGGTGTGCTTGGTTTCAACGCAACTTTATTTTTTCATGAGTTATTTACAAGTTTCTGACCACTTATAAAATGTGTTCGATGCAGGGGCGGAGCGTGGGGGTGGCTTACTGGGCTTAAGCCCGGGTTGTTTTGTCAGAAGCCCGGGGTCTTTTGGAGTGTAATTTTTTCATAGTTAGATGCCTGGCTGACAACTGTATAAAACAAAAAGTACACACAATATTCGAAGCACATAGTGCACACTGTGGGAATTTACGACTGTGCGTAAATCCCCCCTGATATTGGTATGATCCGAGCTCGCGACTGAGCGAGGGGGCGGGGCAGCTGCTGCCTGTGAGTGCGCTGTTGGAGAAACTGAGCCAGCCAGACAGGGGAGAGCTTAAGTTCGACCAGGTACCAAAGCAAATCATTCGTATTGTACAAATAATGTAAATATGACGGTTTATCACGAAAGATTGATATCAAACTGATCACTTGACCAATATTACGTTACTTGCTCTTCAAGTGAATCAACAAATGGCGAAATGAAAAGCCGAACAGCAACAATGCTGTTTCTTTAGAGAGTCTTAGCTTACGTGTGTTTATTTCATATTTTCAGTTGTTACCCTCCCCGACTAAATCGGTTTCAGTTATGTACTGAAATATAAGAATGGACATTAGAGGGTTCTTTCAAAGAAAAATGTCAGGTAAATGTTATTTTATATATTATGCTTTGTATGTTGTTCAGTATATTTCTATGCAAAACAAGAGGAATTTCAGTACACAGCAGTATATTCACATTTGTAACCAGATATTTACATACACTTTAGGGAGAAAACATAAAACATTTTTACTGTACAACATCAATTTAGAGTAAACTTTTGTTTTAGATAAATATTGAAATATATTTTGAATTAGTTAAATGTCAGAATAAAGAGAGAGAGAGCTGTCTATATTTATCACTTTCATCAAATTTAGGAGTACATATACACTAAGTTTATTGTTAATTAATAAGAAAACTCCAGACGATTCCATTCTGAGCTGAAGAAGCTTCTGAGTCCATGTGAGTAAATTGGTGGCACACCTGTGGATGCATATAAGGCAAAACACAGAGCCTGTTTCTTTGAAATGGGAAAATCAAGAGATGTCAACCAAAACACCAGGAAAAGAACTGTGGAGCTCCATAAGTGTGGCTCAGTTTTGAATACAATTTGGTGCCATTTACAATTAAGAAATACAGATAGTTTCTCTCTTTACTCTTAAAGTTAACAAATATGTTTTTTATATTTATCAATCTAAAAAATAAACATTTAGTCTGATTTGATGTTACAATTAAAAAAGTGTTTGTGTTTTTATCTGAAGAGTATGTAAATATCTGGTTTCAACTGTATATTTGATGATTGTCAGCACAGAGGGAGAGAGAGGAACAGAGAGGGAGAGAGGAGCAGAGAGGGAGATGGAGAATGAGGACAGAACAGAGATGGAACAAGAGCAGGTGAGACACACATGTTAGTCAAATGGTTGTTTACCAAAAGTATCACCGTATCATAGGTACTCATGTATCTCGTACCTCGTGTTTCTTTTTAGGTTTGTTATTTTTCAAGTTATATATTTATTAAGTTATGCAGGCTTGTTTGCACAACAAGGCTAAGTAATTATATAAACTTTTCTGAATCTAAATAGTGTACTTTGGTAGAATTAAAAAATAAGTGTCATGCAGGTCTATGATGATTTTTAGTGCTACTATCATCTAGTTTTGATTCTGGTTCTGTCTTGGATAAGTCCTAAGTAGTCCTGATTTTGAACTGTTGTAGTCCTGGTTTAATTCCGGATCAGTTCTGGGTCTGGTTGAATTGGGGTTTAGTCCTCGTGTCTTGATACAGCACTGATTTTGTTCTGCCTTGCTGCTTAATTAAAAAAGTAGTTTAAGGTGTCCTGCATATGTGATATATATTTTTCCCTATATGAAGTCATTTTTTTTAAACAAAACTCAAAACAGAGCCTATTAATCTTTCAGTCATTTCTAACTCCCCCCCCCCCCCAAAAAAAAAAAAAAAAAGTCCCACGTGCATACTACCCTTTAGGGCTAAGCCCCGGGTGTTTCAAATGTCTGGCTCCGCCTCTGGTTCGATGTGCTGCCCATTGTGTTGGATTGTCAATGCAGCCCTCTTCTCCCACTCTTCACACACTGATAGCAACACCGCAGGAGAAATGCCAGCACAGGCATCCAGTATTCGTAGTTTCAGTTGCTGCACATCTCGTATCTTCACACCATAGACAATTGCCTTCAGATGACCCCAAAGATAAAAGTCTAAGGGGGTCAGATCGGGAGACCTCGGGGGCCATTCAACTGGCCCACAACGACCAATCCACTTTCCAGGAAACTGTTCATCTAGGAATGCTCGGACCTGGCACCCATAATGTGGTGGTGCACCATCTTGCTGGAAAAGCTCAGGGAACATGCCAGCTTCAGTGCATAAAGAGGGAAACACATCATCATGTAACAATTTCAAATATCCAGTGGCCTTGAGGCTTCCATTGATGAAGAATGGACTCACTATCGTTGTACCCCATATACCACACCAAACCATCACTTTTGTTGTTCCAACAGTCTTGGAGGGATCCATCCAATGTGGGTTAGTGTCAGACCAATAGCGGTGGTTTTGTTTGTTAACTTCACCATTCACATAAAAGTTTGCCTCATCACTGAACAAAATCTTCTGCGTGAACTGAGGGTCCTGTTCCAATTTTTGTTTTGCCCATTCTGCAAATTCTGTGCACCGATCTGGGTCATCCTCGTTGAGATGCTGCAGTAGCTGGAGTTTGTAAGGGTGCCATTTGT
Organism: Pelmatolapia mariae; assembly: GCF_036321145.2. NCBI lineage: Eukaryota > Metazoa > Chordata > Actinopteri > Cichliformes > Cichlidae > Pelmatolapia > Pelmatolapia mariae. The sequence goes on along the minus strand of NC_086246.1, from coordinate 42,504,507 downwards.
GAGTAGCTAATATCCGCCGAAGGGATGTTCGACTAATGCCACTCTCCAGTGACATTAGCGGCAAGCAAAGAACAAAGAGAAACTTGTAAATAACTCATGAAAGAATAAACTTATGTTGAAACCAAGCACACCATTGTTTTTCTTGTGACATTACCAATAAGTTTGATGTGTCACATGGCCCTCTTCCTATTGAAAAAACAAAAGTTGTATCCAAGATGGCTGACTTCTAAATGGCCACCATGGTCACCACCCATCTTGAGGAGTTTGCCCCCTCTCATATACTAATGTGCCACAAACAGGACTTTAATATCACCAACCATTCCCATTTTATTACGGTGTATCCATATAAATGGCCCACCCTGTATATCATGACTCCATAGTAGAAATATAGTATCTTAAAAATGTTCTTGTATGCAGCAGGTCTTGCTGCTAGAAAGGCTGCTGACAGCCTCAAGGGATGTTTATAAGAAATCTGCCACATTTAAAAAATGTCAAGGCAAACCCAACAAAGGAGTCTGCATACAAGCATCTTTTTTTTTAAGTTTCTTAATTTAATTATGCTGTCACTCTGTGAAAGAAGAAAAGGTCACTTTTCTTCACATTTAAACTATAAACTGGCAGTTTGATGAAGGACTTTTGTTGGTAATTTAATATAAAAATGCTGACTGTAAGGAAAAAAACAAACCCTCACTTATTAGTGATGAACACAATTCAGCTGGTGTTTTGGTGATTGTTTTGAAGAGTGCTCCAAGTTTTTGGTACAGTCTTTCATATGTGTTCACTTGAGTTGAGATCAGAGTACTCTGAAGACTGATTCACATCATTCTCACACTCAACCCATTCAGTAGCCCCTCATCGTATTGATGGGAGATCATTCTGCAAGAGTCCCACTTCCCTTCAGGTCAGGAATGTTTCATAGATTAAAATCAATTTTAAAAAAAAAACATTCTCTGAGAAATTGTGCTCACATGCAGCGACCTCTCCCTCAAACACTGAGATTGGACTCCTTGAACGAATAGTTGTTCCAACTATATGTTTACTTAGCTTCACTTGGAGCCTATCTGCAGATGTCTGCACAGAGCAACATCTGGGCCCTGCTGTGGAAAGTAACACCCATCTAAAGGGGGGTTCTCAAAGTCTTAGTGCCAATTTAAGGAGCCAACTTATGACTGAAAACAACACACGAAAAATGTAAACCATAAATCTTTTAGCAAGAAAGCATTTTTTGTTTGGTTTTGGTTTACAGGTTGTTAATCACTAGCCAGATGGAAATTTTTAACATTTATTACTTACTCATTGTTTGGAAGGTTTAGACTTGAAATTGTGAAGTGAATAAGTGAGCTCCACAATATATAGATACATACACATATAGACCTTTGAGGAGTGACTCGGAGTGTCTGCATATATTTAAAGCAAACAAGCTGTGGTGACAGAAGTTTATGCATTTAATTCAAATACAATTTAGCTGATTTGAAAATGTTTATACATTTTACAGTTTATTTCACAACACAAATGTCTTTTTTGCTTTCATAAATAAAACCTAACTTATAAATGTGATTAAAAATATGGGTATCAGTCTGTCTAGTTCGCAAGCAGAAACCACTGTGAGACCATTTCTGCTGCTTTGGTGTAACAAAAGTAACATCGGAAGCACTGGAGAGGCAACAGGGAACCGTTTTGCAAGTGCTTTCCACGGACCATTCTTCTCTCCTTATCCCCCCTGACTAATTTTTCTATAGTTGTGCTTTTTTGTTAGTGCTCTTGTCACAGCTGGTAGAATGAGCTGGTATCTGCAGCCCATTCATGTTGACTCAAAGTATGAAGGAGACATCGTGAGATGGGCCAGTACATATGGAAAGCTAAATACAAAAAAAAGTACAGAAAATATTGCAAAGTTCATGAAGATAACTTGACCTACAGTAATTTGCATTAAACATCAGCTTTGATAAAGCTGAAGCTTGATAAACCACAAAGGCAGCGAGGCACAGTCAGATGAGTCTTACATCATGTGAGGACGAGTGAGGCCAAGTAAATCCACACTGACATGACATTATTTGGGTAGGGGTGCACATACACAGCCAGGGCAAACTCCACATTTGATGCCTGAACACTGTGAATGCCAGTGCTGTACACTGCCTCTATAATGGACCGGATCTCAGAGAACGCCAGATTGAGGGGGAATCCCGAAATCTTCAAAGGAAAAGAGAAAAAAAAAAGAGAAAACCAAAAAAACTGTTAGTGATATGAATTTTTCAAAGTGAGCTCACGCGCTTTCGGCCAACTTCTTCAGCACAGACTTAAGATCCATGACACAACACAGTGACTCAGAGTAGCTTCTTGCGGAGGCACACCCTTTTTCAGACTTACTCTGTAGTCTCCCAGCAGGCTCTGCAGCTCATGGCGGTGTCCCTCAGCCACATCTTGTCCTCGGATCAGCTCCAGCTTGGGCAGGAACTGTTTCAGGGTGGTGGTGCAGTAGCGGTTCCAGCGGGTTGGCTGACGAGGTCGCCACTCCATTATCTTCTCCTTCAGGATCCTCTCGATTCTATTCAGAGCGACATGGTGCATGTGCTGCGTTTAGCCTGTGGTTGTTTTGAGAAGCGGCAGTTTCTGCTGTTTTACTTGCCTGTCCTGAAGCTCTGCTGCAGCTGCCCTGTCTGTGCGACGATACACCAGCTCCTCTGGCTAAAGACAATGACAAATATTTGAGAAACAAACAAAGAAGTAAAAATAGGTTTATACAAAAATACTGAACACTTACTTGTACGCTAGACAGTCCAGGGTGGGAGAAAGTTCGGGAGAAAAACGGTTTCCACAAATTAGCTTTTGTGATGTCAAAACTGATCCTCATTGGTGATGTATATTGTTGAATGTTGAACCAAACCTTAAAATAAAAAAAATAAAAAAACAACAAAAAGCAGACATGAATATAAAACTATGCAAAATTGTAAAAATGATGAAGAGTAATTAAATGTATAAATCTTTACTCACATTGTCAGCATTGACCAAGCAGCCAACTGCCTGAAGTGGGCAGAAGGTGTCGTACTGCCCGTAGAACTGACCGCTGCTGGGATTCCAGATAAGGTAGAGGTTCTGCTCAAGGGTCAGGACATAAGCCGTGGGTCCCTGAGGAGGGATGAGGAGGGAAGATTTTAGAACTCTTAGTGCTGCTGCAAGAACAAGTCTGAAAAACGAAGCAGCAAAAATAGCTGTTCTTGCAGTGGTGGCTGAAGACTGGTTGCAAAAGTCAGTCCCCATAGACTCCATTATTAAACTATGGAACTTTACAGCAAAGATGAGCATATTCACAGCCAACAAAAGACTGTTTTGGTCGCTATGAATTTTTTAAATAAAACACATTTAAACTATATTGCTTAGAAACTGTGGGTCAAAGTGGGTGAGGTCACTTTGAGACAAGTGGGTGTAGCCGCTAGCTGTCTGCTTGTCTTTAGCCAAAAAAAACCCTAACATGGCAATGACCAAAACTAACACTGAAGCAATGACCTCTTAACCCTGTTTGGTATGTTTTTAAAGAATAGCAGTCTATGAATACAGCTTGCTAATGGTAATTACCACCAACATTTATTTATGGTCTATGTGCAAGTTTTTAAAGCTGTGCTCTACTTAAAAATGTTACTGAAATGTCTTCAGGTTTAAGAAATAAATGTCACCCACCTCCGGTATGGCTGTACCAATTATAAGCCAGGCTTTCTTGCCCATAGACAGGAAGTAGTTGCACAACAGTACAGCGTGTTCCTCTTCATCACCCGCTAGAAGGGTTAGGAATTGCTAAAAACAACAACAACAACAAAAAAGGAGCTACCACAAGGTACTACAATATGAGCACTGCCCTTCTGTATACAATGCTGGCATCTTGAAGAAAGTTCACTTACGTCACAGGTGCTCCATAGATCGCAGGTTGCAGAAAATGAAACTTGGTCAGGCAGAGAAGGGATGAGTGACACAAATCGAGCAACGAGGGGCTGTGCAGGGATAAATATCAGTGCATCAGCAAATTATATCTAATTACCGAAGACGTTTTCTACATTAAGTAATATCACACTAACCGTGGCTTCCAATGGGTTATTGGGGAATTCATCCAGTAGCTCCTTTGGGGGACTGAGTGGTCGAATGTAACGTGTGATGAAGACCGTCTTCCCACTGAGGTCTATGACTGTGGTAATGCAGGGTCGGTCTGGGTATCTCTGAGCTGCGTCTCTCTCAAATCTCTCTGAAGCTTGCAGTAAGCGCTCATCCTCTTGGGTGTCAAACTGCAAGAGAAGGTCAAATGAACAATGAATAAGGGCACAGAGCGCTAGTTAAAAAGAAGTAACTTCAAATGTTGTGTCATGAATGGGTGATTAAAGGAGGATAAATGCTCTAATGGAGCAGTTACCTTCATTTCCTTTATCTAGTACATGCAGCAAAAGCAAATAAGCGATACAAGAGGATGACAGAAATAAGAGGAAATTAATTCATAACAAATTGTTTCAAAAATAAGAAACATGCATGTAAGTGTCTAAAATGTATAGGGTCTATTTAAACACTTAAGCAGACATACTTAGCTTTGCTCATTTTCTTACATTACATTAAAAATTGCTCAAGTTTCAAACAATGAGCAGGGCTTTTCCTACACAGAGAAAATTTCACTTGGCGATTGTGAGACTAAGTAATTTTTTAAAAATGGGGCTTCCTTACTTAAGCGTTTTTGTTTGTCAAATGGCTATAAATCATTCATTATTACTTTATGTATCACTTATGTATCACCTGACAACACTATGACCTATTCTGAGCAAGGAATAAATCTTAAGACGTCAGCCTTTATGAAAGGCATTCCTTAAACCCAAAACTCTTCCTTTGGTTTTAGTTTTCTCTTTTTCCTTCTTTGGGCTCTGTATGTCAAAGGGAAGAGATATTCCGAACATGGTTATCTCATGGACATAGCTCAGTATTTGAGCACAGAAGCCCCACCAAACAGATGGAAGATGGCTGAAAAGGTGAGTAGGTAAAATTATTCCAATTGTTCCAGACTGTAGATGAACTGCACTAAGGCCAAGTAAAGTAAAAATTATTGTGACCAGAGAATCATGCAAAGCTACTTCAGTAATCAAATAAAAACATGGAGCTAGAAATGAACATATTAGGTCTCCTTTATATATATATAGAGAAAAGCTTCTTTAAAGATAGACTCACTGCAAAGTCAGATTACCAAAACATGATGCTGAATGACAAGAGGTTTCTTGAGGTTGCCGTTTAAACTTACCTTCTCCCTAACAGACTCTCCAGGTACCAGCTGTGGATCGACAGTGATGAACAGCGTGATAAATGTTCCCTCACTCAGACTTCTCAAGATATCAAAACCACTATTAGTGAAGTGGCTCTTCTCCTTGCTGTAACCCAGCAGCACAGCTGGCGTGTTCACTTTAAATGTCCCATCAATCTAAGAGAAATGTCAGTGAGAAGTCCAGTCAGTCACAGCCATTTAGTGTGTGTACATCATGTCTGCTTAAATCGTAGACGCACCTTGGACTGAGAGTAAATTGTGCTGAAAGGGATCTTGACTGAGCCCAGCCAGCGCTTCTCTATGTGGGTTTGAATTGATTTCCCTCTGTTTTTGTCATTCTGAGGAGCAAAAATACAAATAATTCAAGCAGCAAGTACTGGTATGACACAATGAGGGTGAGGATGCAGAATTTTGTCAAATTTCTTTTTATATTCACTCTTGAAGAGCATAAAAACCCACAAAAATAGTCACAAAGGTCTTTAGGAGATATCAATAAAGGCCAAAGTCAAGTTGGCAATTACATTAATATCTGATAATACAGAAATTAATTGTATTATATCACTAAAATGACATATGTGTTGCTGTCTACATAGATAGAAATTCATATTTAACAGAAATTACACATAAGCCATTTTTCACAGTATAACCTTTTATTTCACTTATCTGACTTTAAAATCAGGGACTGGCTCACTGTTAGCTGTTATTACGCTGCCTTCAAGACGTTAAACAGTGGATGTCTTTAGTTTCTTTTTTTTATTAAATGAAAACAAAACAGAGATTGTCATTTTTGTCATTGACAGTGCTCGGGGCCCCTTATCTTCTTATTGTAAGACAGATGTTAAAACCCTTGGTGTGTACCTTGATGGTTCTTTTAAACCGTGTAGGCAGGTGAGTGCAGTAGTCCAATCTGGCTAGCTGTCTCAGATGGAAAAAGCTAAAGTAAAGCCATATGTTCCAGCTAATCTCTCTGAACGTGTTATTCATCTGTTCATTACATGCAGACTGGAGTACTGCATTTCTCTGTACTTGTCTGTACCAGTCTTCTATTTATAGTCTCCAATTGGTCCAAAATGGATCTGCTCGTCTGCTGACTGGTACAAAACGGAAGGAGCATAGACCCCCAGTGTTGGTCTCTTTACATTGGCTTCCTGTTCTTTACAGAATCCAATTTACATTTTTACTCCTTGTTTTCAAATCTCTAAATGGCTGAGTCCCCTCTTGTCTATCTGTGCTTCTTTTTTTAATGCTCCAGAAAGAACTGTAGGGTTCAAACTTACAGTCTAAACTGAAATCTCATGGCGAGAGAACCTTTTCTGTGGCAGGTCCCAGACTCTAGAATAGTCTGCCTCTAAATATTAGATCTGCACAAACGCTGGAACATTTTAAATCTTTACTGAAGACACATTTTTATGACCCCAACATTTTTTGTTTTTACAGCCTTGTTGTTGTTTTAGTCTTATCCCTTCTCTTTTATATTTTATTGCATCACTGTCGTGCATTTTACTTATTTTAGCTGCATTTTAGTTTGTAAAGCATAGTTTGAAATGTGCTATATAAATAAACTCGATTTTTACCATTTGATTCACGGATATTGAATCAAGATCTTTAACTGAAATCTAAACCTGACAGGAAGACAATGGAGTGATGTGAGAAGTGAGACAAAGTGAACAGTGTTTACTCACCATCACAGTCTCATGTACCACTTCATCAAATATGTTGATGAAAACCTCATCTTTGACTGACTGCAGGCTAGCAGTGCTGTAGTCACCATTTGGAGCGCTGTAGCGAGGAACATTAGGTAAGTAACACCACTCAGCAGCCATTGTGCTGGGCAGTTATTTTGAAAAACAATGATGGGAAAATGCATGTTTAGAATCACCAGTCAAATCTGATGAAAAGTGCTCAAAAAGCCTCTCTTGTAATCGTATCTGGTCAAAAACACCAAGCTTTCACTTTGTGATACACTGCATTAGCCAGCTCAGTTTCATCATGATTAAAGGAGCCTGTGCAGGACAGGTACAAAGGCATGAGGAGATCCTAAACAACAACTATTTTTGTGCATGCCTGAGTTTTTGTGGATGAATAACAGAAAACAAAAAGAAAATCTTTAAACTGTTAATTAAAAGTCACACACGGCTAGCCCCACATTTACAATTATAATGGGCATTTCAAAAATAAAATAAAATAAAAAAACAATAAAAGAGATAATTAATAATAAAAGAAGCAGAGTAAAAAGGAATCCACTTACGATCAGTTATACGACATACAGCATCAAGTAAAACAGGTGCTGAGGCTAAATGCCTTGTAACTATAAATGTAAACTGACACTTTAGGGTGTATTGTAAAGAGTTATAGTTGGCCAGAGCATAGAAACTAAATGTCTTCCAAACTCAGTATAGACTTGAGGGATTTGGAACAACTGGGACTTAATGGACTCAGTTTGAGTCCCAGAGCACTATTAGAGAAGTGAAGTAAAATGGCAGTTTCCCAGTGAGAGCCACAGAGTAAACAGTGACACAGCACTTCTGTGAGACCACCCACATCGTACTATAAAAGCTGGTAGTAATAAACCTGAGGATATAAAGACGTAGGATGGAGAGAAAAGTGGCTTATATAAAGTTTTTCCTTCAAAACACGTAAAAATGTTATTTATTTTCCTATTCCTGTACAAGAAAATTATTACTTTGTTATAGTTTATCAACAAGATTGTCCAACATTTTCAAATTCATATTTACAGTTTAATATGCATCAAAAATGCTAAGGTATTTATATTCTGAATTCCTCTTTATATTGTGACACTAAATAGTGGAAATCTACAAATCTGACAGTCCAATCAGAGAGATCATTCAACACAAAGCCCCCCCCCCCCCCAAAAAAACAAAACAAAAACAAAACAATTCACCTAAAAGGCAGCTGCAGCTCCTCGTTCCAGCATGGGTTTGGTCCATCGGCTGTGGCTGTTTGAAGTACTGTGCGTTGGAAGGAAACCTCCACAAATGGCCTCACCTGTATCTAAATTAGACACACAAATACTCCACATACTTGACACTGATTATAGAGACTCTGTATTGTTATCAGATTATGCTCGGCTGCTTGTATAAAGCAAAATAAGATTAGACTTTGTGCTGTACCTGGTCGAGAAGCCCAATGCTGCCCTGAAGGGCACTATGAGATGACTGTTCTGGTTTACTACAATAGAAACCCATTAAAACACAGTTCAGTGTCCAGTAAGATTTCTAAACGTATATGCTTGTTTCTAAATTTGAATGGCTGAACTCACTTGCTCTGAAGCCTGCGGACTGGGATATCATAAGCCCGGATGATGTTAACAAGCAATTTGATGTCTCCGTCAGACAGATTCTGGGCCGTCACCTTCTTTCTTTCTTTCCTCTGAGGTTTCAGTGGTCGTTTTGGTTCAGCCAGCTTGAAAAGGTTTATTCCTAAAATCCTGATAAATGCAACAAACATGTAATCACTTTGTCAACAGCCTGCAGGACTATTAGTTTAAAATTAAATCTTACTGTAATGTAGATAAGAATTTGTGGCAATATGACAAAGCTTTTTTGCTCTAATTCTGGGTTGGGGGTTACCACCAACAGTACTCAGTCCCTCCAGGTATTTGTAGTTTTATTTGTCAATATCATTAAGGATTCTTCCTGTTAAAATGAAGTTTTTCTTTCCCACTGTCACCAAAGCATTTGCTCATAGGGGTATATATGATTGCTAGGCTTTTCTCTGTATTATCGTAGGGCCTTTACCTTGCAATATAAAGCACCTTGATGCAGCTGTTGTTCTGATTTGGTGCTATATAAATGAATTGAATTGAAAATTTAAAGTAACCTTTAATGGCATTAACAAGAACCGCTGGAAACATACTGTGCTGCTTATCCTGTATCTAAAGTCTAAAATAGGCATATCACAATAAGTGTGTATTGAACAATATTTGTGATATTTAAAAATAAACAGTTATTGTATTAATAATGCACAGAATAATATTGTTAATATCAGAAATTCTTCCCTTTGCAAGCTTTTGTATAATTGCAGTTGTTAACAGTTGTTTAACTGATCTGACAAAAAGACAAGATACAACAACATCGACAATGATAATAATAATTTTGCCTTTTTTTCCACCCAAAATTGCACGGATATTGTAATAAATATCACAATTTATTCTTTGATAAATGTGAAGTCAAATTTGGATTTGGATATTGTGACAGCCCTGGTATAAATGTGCCGGAATATAATCTGGTATCTTACAGAACGGCTATGATTCAGGATGTAGCACAGGTAGAGTACCAGTTGGAAGGACTGTGGTTTAATCTCTGACTCCTCCACTTTGTTTGTCAACATATCCTTGTCCCTTTTTGGGGGGCCTTTTTCAGCTTTATTGATAGATACAGTAAAGAAATGACAGGAAAGTGGAGGGAGAGAGAGCGAGAGGGGAAGTAATCAACCAGCACCCGTATACATGTCCTTTATACTGAATCCCATTGCATTTATTTGTTTGTATCCTTTATTTTTGCATCCATTTGAGTGTGAGCATGTGCATCATAAATTTAGATAACAAAATTGCTTGTATTTTTTAGGCGTGTAGTACAGAAGCTTTTGAGTGCTCTGTAAAGGTAGAAAAGTGCTCTAAAGGTACCATTTCATTTACCAAATCAGTTGGATAATGCCCTGTTGTAGATTAAACAACTGATTAAAAACATTTATATAATTTCACTGCATTTCACTCTCAGACAGCATGCTTGCTTGTTGTTCCTAGGGTATTTAAATGTGGAATGGGAGGCACAGCCATCAGCTATCAGGCCGCTCTCTGGATCTGCCTCCCAGTTTGGATTTGGGAAACAGACACTCACTCTACTTTTGAGATTCTTTCTATTTTGATAAAGCTTATAGTTATGGCTAGATCGGGTAGGCCTGAACCCTCTCTTAGTTATGCTGCAATAAGCTTAGGTTCCTAGGGACTTCCCATGACACACTAAGCATTTATTTTTAATGCACCTTTTTTCATTCTTCGTGTGGTTATACACTACTATTGTCGTTAATCATAGTACCTCAAGTCGCCCTCTGCTGTCTTTTCTTTTCCCTCACCCCCAACAGGTTGCCCCTCTCTTACAATGGTTCTCCCAGAGGTCTGTTTCTAGTAAAAGGAAGTTTTTCCTTCCCAGTGTTACTAAGTGCTTGCTCATAGGAGGTCATCTGATTGTTGGTGTCTTTATCCTTGTGTAAGATGCCTTGAAATTACTTTAAATAAATCTGAAAAAATTAACTGGACTGACTTAAAATGCCAACAATCAGATGATCCCGTAGGAGTGAGCACTGGGCAACGGTAGGAAGGAAAAACTCCCTTTTACTAAGAACAGACCTCTGGCAGAACCATGTTAAGGGAGGGGCAGCCCTTTACTGCAGCCTGATGGGGAAGAAAAACAATAGAGTAGAGCATATAAAGATGTCTATCAGTATAATGTACTGCTGCAAGAGAATGCTAAAAGACTTCTTATATTAGCAACTTCTAATATTTTACCATTTTATTGGTGTTAATCTCTATGAAATTTTACAGCTTTTAAAATCTTTAGCTTCATATTCTGACTAAATTCTTTTTGATTATTTACAAAACCCTGGGAGGATTGAACACTGGAAACAGTCTGTTATATTCATTCATGCACTGGTATTCAGGGTTTAAACTAAAAGGAGAAACAGAGACACACAAAAGACAAAGAGACAAAAAAACAAAGCAAAACTCTAACATACCCTGGACCTGCACCACTGTAAAACAAACAAACAAACAAAAAAAAACAAAAACAAAAAAAAGAAGAAGAAAAGCAGAAAAATAGAAAAAAAAAAAAAAACAAGAAATGAAAAAAAGTGTACATCAACAGCATGACTGACACTGATGTACATTATTAAATATAAATTTGCTTAAAAATAGTCAAAGACTGAAATTGATTTCAAATGTTCTGTTATCATGTCCACATGTTGTGAAACCAGCTCTAGCACAACAATGTATTAACTTCTAGAGGAGAGAACAAATTAGACAGGCGAATGCAGTGTTGAGTTAAGGATCAAATACGCCAACCCAGCAGCTGCCAAAATGCACAGTTACATCAGCGTGTAATTTTATGCTGGCCCTGCAACTCTTTCTGATGGCTGTTGAGCAAACATGTCAAACTTCCTAGCCTTAGCTTTACATATGGAACTGGAAGTTCAAGGACTCTCTGTAACCTTAAAATCTTTTTTAACACCAGGATTAAGCATTAAATATAAAGAAATTAACAGGTATCTTTTTTTAAGGGGGGGGGGGGGGGGGGGGGGGGGGGGTTAGTGTATGGATTAGTATTTAGTAACTGCCAGTGGTGAGGGAAGTATTTTTTATCAGTTACTTTTTTGAAAGTGTTAAATACTAAACATAAAAGTACTTAATACAGGAAAGTGACTTCTGTGTCAGTTGCGCACAACATCATTAGATTATTAGCAGTGGACTAAAAGTACAGTTGAGTGACAAGATGCAAGTACAGTACAAATACCTTAAATCTGTACTTAAGGAGAGTACCTGAGTGAATGTACACTGCACCACAGGTGAATAAAGAAAGAAATAGCCGTACTTGGAAACATAACATACACAGCACAAACAAAAAAGCTCATATATTTTGAGTCAGGCTATTCAGCTTTTGCTAGCAGTGCATATTTACCCAATGGTTGGTATCTCTTCTTCTATCACCA